>NC_066369.1:15593333-15942500 GCF_013377495.2 Cygnus atratus | reverse complement strand
GATGTTTTGCCATGGCAGGCCTTGTTTCTCTGCTCAGAAGAAAGCTGAGAAACTATTATCCATTAAAAGCATGTTATCACTGAAATACTGGAAGTGATGCAGGAGCGGGAATTTGTATTTTAAGAGGAAAAGAGTTTCATTTAATAGGTATCTTAATCAAGGACTAAGCTTGCAGTATTGGCTTTGCTGAGCACGAATGGGAGTGTGATCACAATCATTTTGAATCTCTTTTTTTCTAAGAAAATAAACATTTTACTGTTTTTATGTATTCTTGTCTTTTACCATTCATGCAACACAATGTTCTAAGAGCCTGGGAACAGGCAAGGCAAAACCAACCCTTCACATTTCTGACTCTGTGGATCTGATCTTTTAAAGCAGCTCTGTGTCAATTGGGGGTATCTGTTGCATGTCCTGTAGAGTTTATTTTTCCATATTATACAGAGAGGATGCTATCTTCTCAAAAGCAGATGTAATATTTTTAACAAATACTGTCATGAGTAAAAAAAAAAAAAACTCAAGGAAAAAAAGACACCTTTTGTATTTATTCTTTAAGAAGAGATTGTTACCTGTGCCAATGTTTATTCTCCATACTATGACACCGTGTGAGTGCCAGGTCTGTCCTGCATCCCAAGCAGAAACTCTCAGTGAATCTTCGGGGTGTAGGTTTCAGTAGCGTATTGATGTCAGTGCACTGTGTGGGACTGTGTATGTCGAATAGACCATGAGACTGCATTTATAGCGTCATTTCTGATGTGCCAGATGTCAGCTTTGGGCACGCAACCCAAAACCCTTTAAAGTACTCCATTTTTCACTGGCCTAGTTCTCAGGGTCTTTTGCAAACCAGATTCTCTTAAAGTTTTTCAACTGAGTCTCTCAAAGATCCCTTCTGACTTCTAAAAATCTCTAAAATATTAGGGAGTTTCGTCATTAAAGAGATTTCCTCCATCATTCACTCTGAGTGGGTTTGGGCAATCCATGGCAAAAGATTTTGTATGAGTTCCCCCCGGCAATGCCATTAGTGCTGTGCCACACCTAGAATATGTCAAAAAACACCGTTTGCTTATGCTTCCTTCCCCACATTGCGCTTTCCTTTTGCTTTTGGCCACAGGTGGGGCAGCGTGGTAGGGAGAATGTGTCAGCCTCAATTTGAGCTGAATGATTGCTCCATCACAGGACTGGGACAACTCAAGTGCTCTGTAGTGTCAGTAGTTTTCCATGTAGACGCTCAGCATCAGGGTCCTCGCTGGCACATTCCACCACATGCATCTTTAACTTGTTAATGGTCAAAGGTTGCTGGCCAGACCCTGAATCTTTGCTCCATTTTGGCAGCAGTTTTGGCAATGCAGCTATCCCAGAGATCTTGACCTCAGTGAAGATGATTTTTCACTGCCTTCCTCCCGTCACATCATCCTTGGGTAGGGCTCCTGGGGTCTTGATGCTATAGAGCCATTTAACCTGTTACAAAGTCTTCCAGGTGATAACTGCAGTCTTGCATATGATATATATATGTATTTTTTTCCATGATTTACATCAGCTCTTGAGCAGGTAGCCATGCTAAGGAGGGTCAAGAGATTGTGCATTTGAATTATTTGAACACTTTCATTAATAAATGGTCCTGGGGCTTGGTCCTACAAATCCATCTCTCAAAAGTCCTTTATAAAGCCTTTGCAAGTTGTGCAGGAGTGATTGAATTGGGTCCTTTCTTTTAAAACATTTCATTTTCTAAACACCAAACATCTCCTATATAAATTTTGCATACAAATCCTGTGTTACAGATACTCCATGGTCTGTCAATACACCAGCCTCCTTCTACACAGAGTTTCTTTCAGCCAGCTAATAGTTTTAACTTTTTGTTGTTGTTGTTTTTTCCTTGATGATGGCATGGTTATTGTGGAAGCTTTGTGAGAGCGGAAACACTCTTCCCATCTTTCCTAAGCACTTAATGTGTTTGTAACATTAAGCAGCAAGTACTTTAGTCTCCCGTATAGATCGTAATGTGGCTGGTGTGCCTTTGGAGGACCACGTTTGCTGATGCCTGGGTAGCCCATCCTGCTGCTGGGCCTGGAGGTACGAGGACGGGTGGGAGGTTTGGAGGGAAGCAGTGGGTACCTTGGACGTTGATGTGGGGCCAGCACCTCCCCAGGTGGCTGGTGGGACTGGGGTGAGGGTTGGCAGACTTAATTTGCTCTAACCTTCTGCAGAAGATGGGGGCAGACTTGAGCTGGGGGGAAGGGGCAGAGAGGAGGGGGTTGGGGGCGTGGGAGGCGTCACCTATTTGCATCAAGTCAGCAAATCCTTGGCCATGGCTCTTCAACCATCTCTGTGTGCTGGGCAGAAGCTGGCTGATGGCTTTCTGCTGACCCAGCATCCTGGTCAGGCTGGAGACTTGCTATTAAACTCGTAGGGATATGGAAAACCAAAGATCAGTGCTGGTAATTTACTGTAAGCAGGGTAACTGTTTCCTCAAGCCTTGAGCTACAGCTTGCTGAAAAAATAAGTCCAGAGCGAGCACAGTGCAGCAGGTGGAAGGAGGGAAAAAATGGATCTCCCTGTGGGCCACGGAAACCACCTGAGAGTGAGGTCATGGCCCTGCTGGGGCTGAAAACCAGCTTTTGGCTTATCCCCAGCTTTTGTAAGAACTTGCGCATAGCACAGGCAGCCCCACAGGGTTGCTCAGGTGGATGTTGCTCTTTAATCTGTCTTCTGCCTTTGCAGAAGTCCCAGCAAATTCTATTAGAAGTCTGCATACATGTCTCCGCTAAGGATCTATAATAATATAAGCTGATTACTGTAGCTTAAAATGCATCTCTCTTTGGAACCATGCCTCAAATATATTCAGGGTGGAAGAGAGGGTGGGCAGAGGAGAACTGCTTGCATCTGGTGTGCTGTGCTTATTAGTAAATGGGATTTTTTAATGTTTCTTATAAAAGAAGTATCAAGAAAATTATCCCAGGCCAAATTTTTCTTTAGGAGACTGACATACCGTTAAATTAGCTACAAGCTATAGTCGGGGATCTTGGACAAGGTCGTGGTGAAGGCATTTTGTAGTTCTGTAGAGGGCCCCTAGGGACCATCTGATTCCAGCTCCTGCTGGACCAGGCTGCCAGGCCCCATCCAGCCTGGCCATGAGCACCTTGGGGGTGCTCAGCGTGCATGCAAGACCCTGTTATAACGCATGCACTTTGACATAAAAGTCAGATGCTTTTATTTCTGTTTTATTACTGAGAGTTTTTCTTCACCCGTGCCCCCTCCCCAGCCCTTCCGCCCCTCCATGCAGCGCCGAGCTCATCCAAGGGGCAGGGCTGGTTGTGGTGGGCAGGAGGACGCGAAGGCTTTGCCTTCACATCTAAATTGGGGATTAAAAAAAAAAAATAAACAAACAAAAAAACCATATTGTTACTTTTTTCACCTTGGAAGGCTGCAGGGTGTCATCTTGCATCATTCAGATGTGGACACAGGCCGTGCACTTTTTTTTTCTTTTTTTTTTTTTTTTTTCCCCCCTTCTACTCTGGGCCTGGCAGCACGGGGTAAGGCAGAGGAGCACCCAGTTCAGCTGCTCCTCTCCCATGCCCTTGGGTTGAGATTCACAGCAGCAGCAGGGGCCGCACCAGTCCCCTTGCAGCTTGGTGGGGCCAAAGCTGAGCCAAAATGCCTCCCTTGGCTCAGTGTGAAACACCCATGCAATAGACCACAGTGCCCAAATTTCATTCATGAAAAGGAGATTTAAAAAAAAAAAAAAAAAAAAAAAGTAACTCCATATTTGGGCATGCCCTGTCCCAAAGTGCCTGAGAGCTGTGCTGGGTCGCCAGTTCCCAGCCTCCCTCCAGAAGGCTGGATAATAAATAATAAATATAATAAATAACTGGGGCGCCTCCAGGAGCCATGGGCTGCGTGGCTGGCAGACTCGCTGAGCTGCCCTGGGATTTTCTGCGATGTCCACATAAACTTGGCTCTTTAGAAACCGCCAGAAAGCTCTGGGCATCTCTTATTTTTTTATTTTTTTTTTTAATGGAGCATCACACTTTACCATGAAGAACCAGGCTTTTGCTGGTGGGAGCCAGTGTATTTTAGGAAGTTTTCTTGGACTGTCTGGAAACGTTTAGAAAAATCCCCTTTCCGCTAACTCTTCACATCTGCTTGGCAGTACCCCGCCAAAACACGTCTGGTCGTGCAGGCACGGGAGCCACACTGACACCACGCAAAGGACTCGGGGGCCCCAGCTGGGTTTGCCTGGTGCTGGTGTGGGGCTCAGGCACTGACACGATGTGGAGCAATGGTGGGTAATGGGTGGCCTGGAAAACCCCAGGGCAGACGGGTGGATGGACAGGCGAATTGCTAAAAACCGAGAAATCAGAAGCTTTTACGCTCTAAAAGGCCCATCAAAGCGGCTGGTTAATTATCTGACAACTACCACAGCTGTTGACATCAAAGCAGGGTTAGGGCAGGCTCCTGAAATGGTAACTAATCCCACCAGGTGCTTGTCCCCACTGTATTAATGTGGAAACCCCAATGCGATTATTGCAGGTACAAGGCTTAGTGACTTTGGTGGGCTTGAGACCGCACTGCTGGTGGGAGCTCAGCCTTGGGTGGTTTGCGGGCATCACCACCACTGCCAATATAGCGTGGGGGCACTTTCCCATCTGCTGGGCAATTCATTCTGGAGGTGAAGGGTTTGCTTTTGGTGTATGCCAGGAGGAGGCCCACGCCATGCAGGCCACCACCTGAGTCAGCTCAGCGCTCCTTACCGTGCCCCGCGGAGCCTCGCCGCAGGGCTGCACCCCCCCCCCCCCCCCCCACGCCCTCCAAACCCAGATCGCTCGGAGCACCTCCTCAGCACACCACCCACAGGTACCTCTGCCCGCACGAGAGAGCTCACGCCATCCCTGCGGCTGCAGGTTGGCACCAAAAATGTTGCCACTACGGCATGAAAATCAGAATGAGGGCAAATATTCAGATCTCAGCTATTTCAGCTTTGGCAAGACATGATGGTTAGCTGTCACTTTGATTTTGGAGTTAGCATTGGCTCCACTCCAAACTGTCTCGGCTGACACACCAGACCTTCAGGTTGGAGAGGCTTCCAGCTGCTTCAGGTGTGCATCCACTGAGCAATGAATTTAAGACAAGTCTTAAACCAAAGTTAGTGAAGTCCAATGGCTGTTGGCGTTTCTGCCCACCAACACCTCCAGCAGGCTTTGCCACTTCTCAGAGCACCAAGCATGACTCCATACGGGCTCCACATCCAACATGCATGATTTACACGTCCATTTTACCTTGACCATTTTGCCTTTTTGTCTCCTAAACTGAGAGCCAGCAGACCTGGGTTCTGGCAGCCTGCCAAGTGAACCCATCCCTCTGGGGTATGACCTCCTCATTCCCTGGCTGGCACCGGGCACCATGCGCTTGGTGCAACCACCTCTAAGCTGACGTGGTCCAACCCAACAAATTTTGAACATCTTCCAAAGCCAATGCCACCTACTGAGCTGTGTGAATGCAAGCATATGTGCAGCAAGAAGGCCCTGTGGCAGTGGGATGAGGAGACACGAGGTGCAGGCAGGCTGTTTGCTTTCCTGCTGGGGAGGAAACCTGGAGGTCAAACATTACCTAAGAAGTTGGGTAGGTACAGAGTGAAAAAAAAAATCATATATAAGTTATTGTGCTGCTTCAGGCACAGTGTTCAGTGAAGGGAGCTGAATCCCAGCTCAGGGGAACTTTAAAATGTGGAAGTTCGTAAAATAAAAGTCGGACATAGAAGTACCAGAGCGAGTTCAGAGGAGGGCACCTAAGATGATCAGAGGACTGGAGCACCTGTTGTACAAGGACAGGCTGAGAGAGCTGAGCCTGTTTAGCCTGGACAAGAGAAGACTGGGGGGAGACCTCACTAATATATATAAGTATCTGAAAGGAGGGTGTTGAGAGGATGGAACCAATCTCTTTTCAGTTGTGCCCAGCAACAGGACGAGAGGCAACAGGCACAAACTGAAGCACAGGAGGTTCAATATGAGGGGGCACTTCTTTGCTGTGAGGGTGACAGAGCACTGGAGGGTTGTGCAGTCTCCTCCAGAGATATTCAAAACTCATATGGTTGCCATCCTGCGCAATGTGCTCTAGGTGATTCTGCTCTGCGGGGGGGGGTGGGGGGGGTGGGCTAGGTGATCTGCAGAGGTCCCTTCCAGCCTTGGCCATTCTGTGATTCCATGGTAGAATTTTTTTAAAAATCACATTTTTCTTTTGTATTTATTTATTTATTTGTTTATTAAAAGGGGGTGCATACCTCTACCCACCAAACAGGAACATGCTCTCTTTGAGCTTGATATTGGCACAGTCATCATCAGCATCTTCCTCATCTTCAGCATCATCAGAAACAAGCATGGAACTGGGAACCTGTCACCTGCTTTGTAAAGGCCAGCACAAGATACCTGCATGGATGCACCCCCTAGCAGGGTTGTGAATGCTGACAGAATCTTTTAGGGGCTAAAAACCTGCCTTTTCTTTTCTTTTTTTTTTTTTTTTAAAGGGTTGCCAGTGCTGTCAAAGACAACGCCCTTGGAGCATGGCCATTCAACATGGTGGGGCTGGGACGATGCATCCTGTTGTGTGGGAGACCCTCACTGATGAGCTTCACCCCAATTACTGAAAAGCCATTTGAATGACCGAGCCCCCCCCAAGGCTGCAAGCTCCAAAGCTAAGCCTGTATCAGGCGGCTGCTGCTTGCGGACTGCTACAGGGCAAAGCGCTGCTCTGCAATCCTGAATGCTTTCTGCTTAAATCAGGCAAAGAGGAGATTCAAGCTTTCATTTAAAGATCTGAAGAGAGCAGCAGCCTCACGTTAGCGGGCCCCTGGAAAGGTGGCTTTTCCTGAGAGGTATTAGCTTGGCGTGCAGTGTGGGTGGTGTGCGCGCTGCCCTGCGGGCACTGGGCTGAGGCACCAAGCTCCCTGCGTCACCGCATGCTACCCCCAGCCTTCAGAAGTCAGGAAATGTGTTCCTTCTCTCTCTAAATAATAATAATAATAATCCTGAGACAAAAAGTTCTCAAGTGCTGCAAGGAACTAGAAAGATAGGTGTGGGAACAGAGAGATATTCTCAGGTTTTGGCATTCTGACTTTGTGTCTATTAATAAACCCCCAGAGTGAGTCATATGGAGACGTATTTATTCACTGAGTCGGAGAGAGCTGCTACCCAAAATAGCAGCTATGTAATTTTTTATGATGCTGTAATGCCGGTGCAGTGAAGATTGACATCATTTAACAGAGATGCTCTCTGGCTGGCAATCAGCTCGCCTGTGTCGAGCCCTAAAATAAACATGAGAGCCACGTGCCTTGTTACATAAAAGAGCCGTGGAAGCCATCACTTGTGGGAAATGCCTTTTTCACATTTCCTGCAGATCCTGTTCCTTTTTTTCCTTTATGCCTTGCTAAGACTTGTTCACAAATTTTCTTGAACTGGAATGTGAGGAGCAGAGAAAGTGGCTTTTGCCATGTAAGCAGGGATGATGCACATACCTAAACCATCAACATTTACTCTGTCATTGCCACATAAGATGTCCATAGAGGAAATCCTAAAACACATCAAGTTCAGCATGTCCATCTCCGAATTTCTCAGTGTTTCATCTCTGCTGGAGCACCAACCCCAGCACTCATAGCCTGGAGCAAAGCAAAGACAATGGCTGAACCCAGTAAAGGTCCTGAAGGCAGAGAGATAGCCGGGTAGGGTTTTTAAGGAACAGTGACACTGTTTTTCTGCATTTTCTTTCATTCTCGGACTTGCACTGCTGCCCTCAGGTCTGTCCGGGTTTCGCAGCCAGTGGGGCTCTGAAGGGGCTCGGGATGGTCCTGGTGCTGCCCAGCTGCAGGGGCTGGTGCTCAGCATCCGTCCCTCCTCCCCTGCACCCATGGATTGCTAAAGATGGACTCACTTTGCGCTGGTGTTTTAAAGTCCCAGGCAAATGGTATCTTATAGGTACCATGCCTGCTAGAAATGTTGATCAACACTACCTTTTTATGGATCACTTAGAAAGAAAGCAGTACTCCTGACCCAGGCACCTTCTGGCCACCGTGAATGATGGTTTTTAGGATGAGCAGCAGCTGAGTATGAATTTTTTGGCGGAGCCACCAAATTCCCCCGGGGCTGGGTGATGCAAAAAGCTGAAATGCAAAAATTGAGTTGGCAACACTGAATCTCTCACACTTGAGAAATTCCCATGAGAAGCCAATTACAGACCTGCACATTACATCCCATCACTACAACCACTGCCATAAAGTAATTATTAAAGCTAGTTTTACTATGGGGTGTGCAAGAGGGATAGCAGCATCACTTCACAGCTGTAGCCTCACCCCTGCTGCATTTTCTCTTACTTAGCACACATCAGAAGAGAAACTAGCACTGGTCACATCATTTCATTAAGTAGGCAATTAAAAGTTGCTTCAAAGGATGGGATTGTGAAAAGCCTTCCTCATGGCTTTCTCTGCCTCTGCACACCTGTGCCCTTGGTGTGCTGACCCCAATGCCCCTGTGCTGTCCCCATCACAGCATCTCCTGTGCACCCACCACCAGCCCTGGAAAAGGCAATTCCTCACTTTACAAGCCCAGCACCAAATAACTTCTCTCATTCCTCGGTTTTCAGACCCTTTCTCCTTCTACACCTATCTTCTTCCAGTGCAGGCTTTTCCCCACCTCCTTCTCCCTGCAGCCCTCCAACATGTGCCCCCAAGGAGGATAACCGCAGGCCAAAGGGAATTAGACCAAAATGCTTTTTGAACATCCTGCTCTAAGGAGCCTTCGAGGGATGAGGAAGGCAGAAGGTACCTTGCTCTGAAACACTCTGAGGCCTGAAGTCCCGATGCAAAGCCTCACAGGAGCAGAGGTCATAGAATCATAAAATATCCTGAGTTGGCCCCACAAGAACCCAGGACCCACTCCTGGCACCACACATGTCTAGACCAAGAATTCAGACCATATGACTGAGAGCACAGTCCAAACGCTTCTTAAACTCCGACAGGCTCGGTGCTGCGACTGTGTCCCTGGGGAACCTGTTCCAGTATGCAACCACCCTCTCGGTGAAGAACCTTTTCCTGATATCCAGCCTGAACCTCCCCTGTCGCAGCTTGACTCCATTCCCTCGGGTCCTGTCACTGGTCACTAAAGACCAGCGCCTGCCCCTCCACTCCCCCTTGTGAGGAAGCTGTAGGCCGCGATGAGGTCTCCCCTCAGCCTCCTCTTGTCCAGGCTGAACAGGCCCAGTGACCTCAGCTGCTCCTCATATGTCTTCCCCTCTATAGGCCCTTCACCATCTTCATAGCCCTCCTCGGGACACTGAGGTGTCACAGAACAGCTAGTAACACAGTAACGGAAAAATCTCTCCTTTGAGACTTACCAGACCAGACCCTCTAAACAACAAATTTGAAGTATAAAATTTGATGTATCATTTATACATAACAGTGCCATGTACCTGTCCCTGTGCTTGACCACCCTCATGAAACACCACCCCCTTTCCAAGTTCCTGGCAGGGTGAGGTGCCTGCTGCTTCCTCCATCCCTGCCTCCCTGTGCCCCTTCCAGCCCTGTCCATGGCAAGAGTCAGCACCAGCCCCTCAATAAGGGGCATCATTAATGAAGAACCCAAGCAGTATTGGTGTCCCTACCACAGGCCTTGCTAAAAAGGATAATTAAAAAATCAAGGTAAACACAGCTGGCCAGGCCATTCAGAAGCTAGTGTCAGTTTAGAACAGCTTGACCAGAATATTTACATTTTATTAAATCTTTACAATCAGCAATTATAATAAGTACACAATTATGTACACAGATTATATACACTTTAGCCCAGACTTTTACATCACAGTACATAGTTGCCCTTAGAAATATTGTATACATTTACCACCAGACAGTAAAACCCAACAATAGTGTTACAGCACCTGTTATTAGACATCTTTCATAAGAAAATATACGGCTGTAAATTGGGCTGGCTAAAAAAAAAAAATCTTATAAAATCTGAACATACAATATTTCATTCACAGAATGTTTTTTTTTTTCTTCCTATGTTCTGAGTGATGCCTTTTGCATAAGATGGCCCGTTTTCAACTTCTCAACATACTCATGACTGATGTTAATACCTTCAGGTATACTGGCACGAGGAGAAGAAACAAAGCTGGGCTTGTTTTAGAACTTCATTAACAAACAATAAATGTAAACAATTGAGAATATTCCTCTAATATCGAATGAGAAATTAATTGGCTAATCTGAATTACATGGCATGGAGCAAGTGCTAGTTCCATCTCAGATTCCTGAATTCTTCAGTGTTCAATACTATACAAATTAATGTACAATACCAGACAAATAATCCATTAGTGATGCACGAGCAATATTCCACATGGAGCAGTCTTAAAAATTTGGAAAGAACGCTTACTCCCCAACTCCAAAAGATTAAAAAAAGATTAATACATTCTTTTTGCTTTTTAAGATGACAGTGACAGGAAATTGAACTACTTTCAGCATGATATGAAAAGGTTAAATACAGCTTATTTCCTCATAAGGAAACACAAAGTAAAAATAACCTGAACAAAACTGTCCCCTCTTCCCCCCCCCCCCCAATTTACTCTTCTTTCCCAAAAGGCCAACTTTACCCAGTTCAGTTCTGTAAACCAAGCATGAACCCCACCTGTGAAACGTGGCTATGGCTCTCATGATCATTTCCAAGTGAAAGTAAAACAAACTTAAACAACAACAACGACAAAAATCAATCCAGAAGGAAGGGGGCAACAGTTATCTGAGGTAGGCCACCACCAAACCCATGCTTCAAACCTATACTGAGCTCCGGGATTACGCAGAATCCCTTGAAACGAGAGAGGTTTCCTTCCTTAACCGCTTCATCCACACCTGTGATTAACCACGAGCTTGTGGTGGCAAGGAGAAGTTAATCTTTTAGTAAAATTTTACAACTACACCTAAATTTTCTGCAGGTTAAAAAAAAAAAGATAAGCTTAAGTTGCAATATTGACAGTCTTAACATAATGACTGGAGGACCTCTATGCCTATAAAAAATAATTTTATTTTCACCAAAAGAACTAATGAGGACGTAGTCCACACCGAAGAGCACAAGAACGCAAGTGCTCCTTTGTGGCACCAAGCACTGGCAGACCAAAGGAGTCACAGCCAGGCAAAGGCCCGTGACCGGCACCAGGCGCTCTCAGTGCCATAGCTGCCTGCCCCGGGCCGTGTGGTTTCGAGCCCTGGCGCTGCCAGGGGAGCGCTGCGTCTGGCGCAGAGCGGGGCTCTGAGTAACAAAGGACACTTAACAGGCTCCCATGGTCAAACTCCCTACATGAAGAAACCCACATAAAAAAAAAAAAAAACCTCAACTGAAAAACCTCAGCTGCTGCAAACCCTACTCACTCAGTTCAAGCCTCCATAGTTAGCTGTGCAAAGGAATAACTACATTTGAAAGCTAATTTATTTTAAAAGGACACTTATTCACTACTCCGCTACTGCTTCATTTCCTCCTCCAAATTACCTCCTACTCTAATGATTTAAAGTTATTGTTCAATTTACAGATAGTATTCCAACTGACTGTCATGCTCTCAAAAGGTGCCTGTGCATCTTGAACCTGTTGAAAGCAAGTGTCAAGTATACATGTATACAACATTTGCCTGGGATTTCTCCATTCATACTGTACATTAGTATACATAAATAAATACAGTATGGCTGTACTAATTAACAGTTGCATATTCAGCACGCATAATTTCACCAGCTAAATGAAAGGCGCACTTCAGATTTGGGCAGTTTTTAAAAAATCCATTGTAAAGATTAATATAAACTTCATTTCTAGCCTGGTGCAGCATACAGGCAGTGTTAGTTTATTCTTTGATATAAAACAATTCTTTGAGCCATGATTTTCTAACAAGCAGTTTATCTAAATCAACTTAATTAGCTTTTGGCAGTTTCTTTGGACACAGTCAAAACATCTCAGCTGTTTAAGCAGCCCCATTTTTATTTAAATAATGCTTTTCATAATAGGGATAACAAATTAGGACCCACACTTATCTGTAACAAACTCCCAAAGCCCAGAGTAACATACCAGTCATTCTCACAATTCACACCACTATACTTTGAACTATGGACCCAACAGCCAGAACTGTCGCACTTCACCACTGGTACTGGCCTCATTGCCTTAAGTATCACACATATCGAAGTTGCATATAAAAATGACAATGAAGTCAAGCTGTTAGAATAAAAATTGTAGAAAAAGGAAGTTTTGTTATAGCTGATCTAATTCTGTTTAGTATCCTTTCAGAGACTATTGCCAGTTTAAACCGTCTCAGGGTAGATTGGGTTTTTCAACCTGGAAGGCCAAAGGAAATGCCTGTACTCAACATCTGCCCCATCCACCTTACCTCCATCTCAAACACAGCTTTCATAGCACACTTCGAACCTTTACCTGTTAGATCCCAAATGAGCAGGGCTGTCTTCGTTTCCCTGATGGAACCTGCTCACAAAGCACACGCTGCCTTCAGTTTATATAGTTTCACTAGTTGAAAGTAAAGCAGAAGGAAAAACTCACAAGTCATCTTGGTCATTCTTCATGGTAACAGATGGAAGGAGCGATGAGCAACACTACTGTGTCTCAGTATGATATGTCAGAACAAAATCAAACTGCTTCTACCAGTGTCTTAAAGACAACAACCGGAAATGATTTCACCTGCTGCTAGCAATGAAGGCTTTCAACTGAGTAGAGATCAGTGAAACTGCACCTTCACTCCAACCGAACAGTGGCTGGCCTACAGCAAGTGCTCCCGCCCAAACCGTTGATGTGGTATGTTAGCCCCACTGCGTTTAACTTTTGCTTTCCAGAGGCCAAAGCGTGTGATCCCTTGGCACCTGGAAGGCAGAAGATGGGCTCGTTCCCTGACGAGCCTCCTGGGGTAATAGCACCACGCAGTGGAGCCATACGAATGCTTCAATTGCACGTTCCCATTTTTAAACAGGAAAAAATCAAAACAAAAGAGTGTGTGCTGGATTTATATAATAATTTCCAGGTGACACCTGGTTGCTCATCACAATACTGAATGTTTTCTAGTTCTCAGACATCAGGGCCTCACTTCTACCCAAAGAGTTCTCCATTTGTTTACTAACAAGTCATTATTACAAGTCATAGTTCATCCTTTTCCATCATTTCAAATGCTTCTATATCTTCATTCCAGTCTGCTAATATGGATTCCATAGGTTGGACTTTATTATCCCAGTTAACTTTGGAGTTTGACTCTGTCTCGGTCTTTTGTTCCTGAGGCTGGTTATCCCCTTGCATACATGCTGGCTCTGGAGTACTAGCCTCATCAGTTCCAGGGGTGTAGGAGTCCTGATCTGAAATGGAAACGCTGTCACTGTCTGCATGAGCAGGAGACAAAGAATCAGGGTCAGTGACATCGGAGCTTTCTCCTTCCGGTTCCTCACTGACCGCAACAACATCCTGAGATGCTGAAGAAGCTTCTTCAGAATTTTGTTTATGTGAATCATTTTCAGATAATTTCTGGTCCATATTCTCCATTTCCAAGTCTTTGAGAGGGGAAGAGAAAGAAAAGGTATTTTGAAAAAAATAGAAAGGTAGCATTTTATTATAAAATTCAAAAGCAAGATCACTTCCTTTGACCTTATTACTTAAGGAAGCGCAAACTTTCCGTTGATATGAAAACTTAATGCTACTAAGGAATGTATTTTACAGAGGTAAGGGAGGGAAAACATTTAATCATTAGAAAGGGCAAGCAGTCTAGTGAGATCAGTTTTGGTTTCCAAAACCTGAATCGTGATTTCTGGGCCAGTGCTAGTTGCCTAGACTAGCACTTCGTAGTTCCCTTCCAGACTTCAGCAAATACTTTAGCATCCACTGTGTGCGCTGAACTTTAATGATGGGTTTGAAAGCACTCCCAGATCCACCACGATGCCACATGTGAGGAAGTGGGAGATGCAGAGTTATACCAGCTTACTAACCTACGAACTAAAGAGAGTGAAAGCCTCCCTCCTCATAGTTCCACTCAAAACAACACTGATGTGTCTAGCACTGATTTAGCTTATAAATTTCCAGCAGCTGTCTGAATTTAACCACACAAATTTCTTGTAACTAGTGTACAAGATGCTATTATTTCAAGACCTCTAGGGAGTTTAACTGTATATGCCATTTTTAATACAGGATACTTACTGCTATCAATAATGTAGTTTGGAATCGTTTTACCTTTAAAGATTGTTGCTGGGATTCCAAACGAAAGCACAAGGAGGAGGGAAGAAACAAATATGCATTACAAATTCTCAAATGCAGAACTATCTTCTGTGTTTAGTAGTTTGTTAGACCAGCTTAACCATAGTTACAGACAAGAAGAATTTGTAAGCAGCTATGAAAAAAATAGTATTGGAGCTTTCAGAATATCACCTTTGCAAATGGGCAGAAAATAAATGCTGTCACTAGTTTACTAGAGACACTAGCTCTTCACATACTCTGCTCAGATAAAGCAATACTACCAGGAAAGCTTGCAAAAGGAAAACACAGAAATTTCTGCCGTACACAAATGTTATAATTTGATATGTACTAGCTTGCAATTTTCTTGTATTATAAATGCAAAAACTGAAAAGCACCTGAGGTCAGCAACCTTATTTCGCATGATAACCACTTTTGCTTTGACAGGCAAAGCAGTTATAATAGCTGTCTCTTTCCTTTTGGGTTCCAAGAATGTCACTGGGGAGCTACGCTTACAATGTAGGGCACTGAAAACACTTGTGCTATTTCTGATACTACTTCAAAGCAGATCATGACAAAAAGGGTTCAAAAGGAACCCAAAGGACTGTATTGTCTCATTAGTTAAACTGACATTTAACTTATGAACAGCATTTCTGGATGTTAACTTGGGGGTGCAGGGAGGGAGGCCCTCAGATAATGGCTTTCATATAACAAAACTAATACTAAGATCGAACAGAAAACTAACATTACCAAATAACCTTTGCACCTTTAATATTGCACCTCTGGGTAGCAATAGAAATCACTCTCAGACATTTCACATCATTCAATGACACAGCTAGAAGTTACTTCTGTATAAAAACACCTTTGAATTTACCTCTGTCTTTTGCTTTGTCAGAAAGGAGCACCTCCACTGCCTCGTATTCCCGGATTGCATCCAGTATAATATTTCCTTCCTTGTTGAAGAGGAAGAGCATGGGGATTGTGATATCATCTGTATTCTTTCCATCACCAGCCATTTGGAAGAGAGGAGCTGTGTCACTGCTGCTTCCTTCATTGTCATCTAGCCAGACACACAGAAGAAAAAGCTAGCAAACCCTTCTGGTAGATAAACAGACTACAACTTCAAAGTTCAGCAGACTTTTTGAGCAGCTTCCTACAGCTTCCTACTGCCCAGTCAGTTAAGGACTCCTCGCAGATAATAGTAAATCAGGTGCAAAAAGCAAAAAAACCCAACAACTTGTGTACTTGTACTCCTTACCATTTTTTCATTTACTTCGTACCTTAAGTCTGCCTCAATAGTTACTAGATAGCATTATTCCAACACTCAGTGATCTTTAAAATAACAACTTTACTCTGTAAAACCAGAGACAATCACCCATCATGCTTGGTTTGGTTACACTTCATGCACAAACAGACATAAGCAAAACATTTCTTTGTCTTCTGAAAGCACAGTTTGTGTTGGAATACCATCATTTCAGCGAGTTTAGCAGCTTCTTGTCAGCTTTCCAATATAATCAAATCTGTAAAATACAGGTTACATTTATACAAATGAATTAAAATCTTATTTACCAATAACAATGCCTCCTATTGCTCCAGCTTTTTGAATGTTTCGTGCCTTTTCAGCAAACATACACTGGCCTCTTTGCATCAAGGCAATTTTTTCTTTCACTGCCTCAGGATTAGTGATCTCTGAACAACCATTATATGGCTTAATGGTCACAACAAATCCTCTTGTCTGTGTGGAAAAACAAAACCAAAAACGAAGCAAGAGAGAATTAGAGCAGTACGCTCAAGCTTGCAAAAGATTCCTGAGCTTTTTAGTTTTTTTTCTTCCAGTTAATATAATGCATTTAGTATCTTCTGTCAGCACAGGTAATCTTCACACCCTGGACCTTGAAATAAGCAGCAAAGAACTGCCACGTGAAAACCTAATTCTTATATTCATATTTTGTCTGTACCCGTGAACTATCGTCTCTGGAAAATTTTCTTCTGTGAACTGGCAGTCTGGGACTCATCTGTTGGGCTGTATCTTGCCCAACAAAGTCATGCGGTTTTCCTGCTGCTTCTAATACGAACCACTGACTCTGGTATTTTCCTCTTCCATCTAGATACAGGCCTTTATGAAAGCTTATGAAAACAATAGCCTACTCTAAAAGGGCTTCTGTGAAATCACGGCTGACATATTAGGAAAACCATCCCTTATAACTGAGCACCTCTTGAGAAATGCACTGCGAATTATATGAATTTGTTTCAAAGTCATACTATGCATGTATATTAAGTCCTCAATCATGACTGATGGCTCAAGAGCAGAACACAGGCTACAGACCGATAAGCCACTCATCTAAAAAAAATGCGTTGTCTTGCTGCACCCTTGTCATTTTAACCCCTGTAATTAATTAATCACACTCTACCTAGCTACCCTGAAACAGTATCAATATTGTAAAATTTAGGCTTCAGCAATATGGAAAGTAACAGAAAGCACTGTAAAACAGATCCCAGATACATCTTACACACCCCTGATTTGTGTTTGGATAAATCCATCCCAAATTGTGCTGGTCCCGCAGTCAAGACCACCCTGCCAAAGAATGGATGGGAAACAATCTGAACAGCACGAGGAGGTAGCTGTTGCTCTTTCTGTTGCTGACTGGAGAGTTCAATCATTTCCTGCATGAACCGTAAGCCATCTTCAGCATCAAGTGAGCTTGCTGCCTAAAGAGTAAAGATATAATAAAGTTTCGAAATAATAAAGTTTCATCCTAAATGTCTGACAAACTTGGAGAAAAAAAAATGAAAGTTAGCTTTGCTTGGGCCACCATTTACATCGCATATGTTAGTACTTTAATGGTTCAGAATAATGCTCTGTTTTTATATCAGTTTCCTCACAAAACAGCACTGTTGGCAAACATTCAATGCTACAAAGATTTTAAGATACAGAG
The DNA here is from genome assembly GCF_013377495.2 of Cygnus atratus. NCBI lineage: Eukaryota > Metazoa > Chordata > Aves > Anseriformes > Anatidae > Cygnus > Cygnus atratus. Next base: position 15,925,348 of record NC_066369.1, on the reverse strand, counting down.
TGGATGCTCTTGGCACTTATTCACCATTTCAAAACTGGAATTTAACTTTTTAGCAATTTCACCACACTGCAGACTAAAAATCTGTGAATAATTAGAACTCCTAAATGAATAGAAATACCTAACATTGAAAACTTTGTATTTTCAGATAAGACCCTATTAACTACATTACTTGGGCATGAAAAGCCTCCATCTAATTTAATGGAAGATTAGTTAAAAGTGTTACTGACAAAATATTAACAGCATATAAACCTGCTAAATACAGCTGCACATCCACCTCATGCGCTCCCTCCCCTTTCCAGTCAGTCTGTCCCTCCTGAACCTCAAAATGTTAAATATCATAGCTAGTACGATTTTACTAGAAGTTTTCAAAAGAGGTACTGTTGGGCCTTACTTGCACTGCATGCTGTACTAATTGTACTCTTCCATCTTTGAGATGAATCAAGCTGACTCCCATCTTCTTCAGTATCTCCAAATGCTCAGGATTACTGGCCATGAAATCTCTGGCTCTCAATGGTGGTTTTGGTCCACTTCCCAAACTCTCCTCTCTGACAAAAGATATCAGAAATCAAAGCTTTATAAAAAGAAAAAAGATTATTCTTGAAACATAACTCTCATACAACTTCCACAGGTTATTCCTACCACCACAAGATTACAATTTTTTGGAATAAAGTTGAGCACACATTTCAACAGAGAACTTCTCAGACTTTTTTAGAAGCTGCCTATATTCTTGATGATTTTGTACTGCGACAAAGAACACAAGATGTTGATAACACGAACCTATCACATGCTGCCTCTCATTTCTAAGTAGTCTTTGTAATTGTAAGACCGATTAAAAACATTTTTGCTAACAATTGCTACTCAGTTTTTTACTCATGAAGCACAAATATCACAGAGATGGTCAGAAGGATAAACAACTTCAATTTCAGACTGACCTAAACTCTTCAAAATATCTGAAATTATGTACAGCAACATTATTTTCTTACTACAGAAAAGAGTTTCAGGACTGTTCAAGAAACCACAGGAATTAATTTTATAAATTCAGAAGATGTATTTCCTGTAATACGTGGGCTACAATTTCCATTTGGAGTATATGGCTCATTAAACTCCTTTTGCTCTGAAACATCCACTAATTCCTGATGGAAATGAACAAAGCATTGCCGATGAGGCCAGACAAAACTAGTTTTTCCCAAAGCTAGCCTCTCCATTCCAAAAAGACTATAAGCTCAAGGTCAGCAAGCTCCAGTAGACCTCCTATTTCTCCTCCCACGCATAACAGACATTATTCCTGTCATTCCTACAGTAACAAAAGACAGAAGATATTCATCTTACGCTCTGGAAATACCCCTAGGACAGCTCTTATCCACCACATTTTTCAAAGGTTCACGAATACTCTGAGCAAACATTGGGTCATTTGGGAAAAGGATCTGGGTGTTCGGACAGGTCCAGTCAAAATTACTGTCATCCAGCTCTGTGTATTCTGTAGTCTAAAATGAAAGATACAGATCACCTATTAAAAACGCAGGTTACATTTTTATAAGAAGAAAATCAACAAACAGGCCTACCCTTAAGTCATCAGTGTGCTCAGGACACACAGCAGTTGAATGCAATAAATGTCCTACAACCACACAGTTTCCAGAAATAAGACACGCATAGTTCTTCTGTGCCTCACCATGCAATGATAAAAAGTAATCAGTGCACCACAAGCCCTTTTTAGGCATAAAGGCATTGTTTCCAATTTGTAATCTGCCAATCTTGCATTCAGTTTCTAGAACTGTTTTGCACAGTTACTTGTCTACCAGCACACAGTATTTCTCAAGCCTGCTCATGACATATCTAGTGTCCCCGTACCTTCACAAGCTTGACAACTTGAGGAAGTAATTACAATTTCTTTGTTATTGCCTTGATGCCATCTGAAGCAGCTGCAGGCTTTAAGCAATTCTTATTTGAGATTACTAACAATGTCACATCTTTCCTTTGGGTAAAAAAAAAAATCTACAAAATATTGTAGGAGATCAACTTCGTTCATAAAATACCACAATAGCCATGCATCGTAAAGTTAAACGCATGTTTATAAAGAATATTACAAAAGGAAAACCAGGGGCTTCTTGAAAACTTTTTTATGAACAAAAGATTCTCCTCATCAGGAATTATATAGACTTGTAAGCTTGTGAAGGGGCAAGGATGTATCTATATATAATTCTAGCATTCTATATTTTCAGAAAAGATGACAGTTAACGTTTGCACAAATCACTGTTTTGTTACATGAAATCATGTAGAGCGTGTGTACAGTGGAAAAACAGGAGCCATATTTAGTCTCCACTTTGTTTCTTTGCACTGTTTGCAAATAACACATTGGATAACTGGCAAGTTAATTTTCCCACCTATAAAAATTAAGGTAGTATTTATTTACTTACAAAAAACAACACTGTTTACAATGTATTAGCTAATTAAAAACATCTATTTAAAGGCTTCCTAAAATAAAAATAAAAAAGATCTAAAAGGCTATTAGCTTACTGGAATCAACACTTTCAAGTATCTCTGCTCTTGGTGTGACCAACGGTAGTCACGTCACTTCAGAAAGGTTTACAGTACATTGCATGTTCCAGCATAGTACGGTACGACCCTTCCTGTTTACAAGAATAAATACAAACAGGATGTTGGCTTGCTACTACCAACTATCTCATAGACGTTTCAGCTCACTGTGTTTACATTAAAAATATGTTTACACATTCTATTTTTCCTATCCATTTTTTTCCACGTTAGCTGAATTCCATTAAAAAGTAACACAGCTTCACAGCCTTTTAGCCCCTTCATGGAGTTGCTGAGGCCAGCAGGGCCCCCCCCAGCTGGTGCCCAGCCCCACATCCAGGTGGCTCTGGAAGCCCCCCAAGGAGGAGTCCCCACAGCCCCTGTGGGCAGCCTGTGACAGGACTTCAGCACCCACCCAGCCCTGATATGCTGCCTGAGGGGCTCCAGGCTGGGCCCTGCCTCTGCGCACCGCTGGCAGCAGCCTGGCTCCATCCTCTCCACAGCTCCCTGCAGGTAGTTAGAGAGATGGACATCAGGAAGAGGTTCTTCACTGAGAGGGTGGTCGCGCACTGAAACAGGCTCCCCAGGGACGCAGTCACAGCACCAAGCCTGTCAGAGTTTAAGAAGTGTTTGGACTGTTCTCTCAGTCATATGGTCTGAATTTTTGGGTAGGCCTGTGTGGTGCCTGGAGTTGGACTCAATGATCCTTATGGGTCCCTTCCAACTTGGGATGTTTTATGATTCTATGGATGAGCTCCCCCTGAGCCTCCACTTCTCCAGGCTGGGCAATCCCAGCTCCCTCAGCCTCTCCTCACTGGACAGTCTTCATCATCTTGGTGGCCCTACATTTGACTCTTCCCAGAGTGTCCAGGTCTCTCTTGCACAGAACTGGGCAGGGTACTCCAGGTGCAGCCTCACCAGTGCCATGCAGAGCAGATCACCTCTCTTAACCTGCTGGCAATACTCTGCCTAATACAGCCAAGAATACCGTTAGCTTGCTTGGCAGCAAGGGCACACTGCTGAGTCGTTCAACCTGGTGTCACAGCCGGGACCCCTAGGTCCATTTCTGCAGCACTACCTTCCAGCTCGGCGGCCGCAGCATGTCCTGGTACCTGGGGCTGTTCCTCCCCAAGTGCAGGACACTGCAATTCTCCTTGCTGAACTTCAGGAGGTTCTTGTCAGCCCACCTTTCCAGCCTGTTATGGTCCCTCTGGATGGCAGCACGGCCCTTGGCGAGTCAGCCACTCTCCCCAGTTTTGCATCATCTGCAGATTTGCTGCAGATGCACCCCAACCATCATCCAGATTGTTAATGAAAATGTTAAACAGGACTGGACCCATGGTGTACTCTGCTTGCACTGACCTCCAACTAGACTGCACCACCCTCCAGGTCCAGCCATTTAGACAATTTTTGATCCTGGTCTGCTCATCTAGCCCATACTTCAACAGCTTCTCTATGAGGATCTTATGGGGGACAGTGTCAAAGGCCTTACTGAAGTCCAAGAAAACAATACCCACTGATCTCTCCTCAGGCTGGTGATTTCAGCCTGACCCTCATCAGGTTGATGATTTCATTATAAAAGCTTATCAGGTTGGTCAAGCATGACTTCGTCTTGGTGAAAACATGCTGGCTCCCAAGGATTTTCTTTTCCTTCATGTGCCTGGAAATAGTTTCCAGGATGAGCTGTTCTATCACCTCCTCAGGGTTCGAGGTAAGGCTGACCAGCCTATAGTTCCCTGGGTCCTCCTTCCTGCCCTTCTGGAAGGCAAGAGTGACAATTGCTTTCCTCCAAACTTTGTGCAGTTCTCCCAGTTGCCAGGATCAATCAAAGATTTATACAGAGTGGCCTCGCAATCACATCTACCAGCTCCCTCAGCGCTCACGGGTGCATCCCATCAGGGCCCGTGAACTTTATGAACGTTCAGTTTGCTTAAGAATTCCCTGACCTGATCCTCTTCCACCAAGGGTACATTTCATGCATGTTGTCAACAACATACTAAATGGAAACTTTCTTAGATTTGTGTTAAGCACATTTGTAATTCAGACTTAACAACGCTTAAGATAATTACATTCAAATAAATTACTCTATCCTCTTCTTTGGCTTTTTACTGAACATTGTCAAGAAGACCACATACATTAGGTCAGCACTTCATAAAAGCATCAGCTGTGAGAATCCTGAGCATCTCAGAAGTAATCACCTTCTCATATTGGGAATGAAAATTATATAAAATGATCTTTAAAAACCTTTGAAGAACTTTGTGCATAATTTGAAAAACGTTGATCACACCACCAACAAAAAAGCAGCAAAAAAACCAGTTACATTAGAGGCATTGAAAAAGTTCGGTAATACATGCTGTCCATTTTAAATCCATTTGCAATTCCTTCACAATCCCTGTTTCCAAAACTCAAAGACAAAAGATGATGTTCAAGAAAAGAACACTTCAAAGAGTGCAGGATATCCACCATCAGGAAACAAACAAAAAAAATCAACCTCATGACACTCATTTATAAATAAACTATACCACGTTATTGAACATAAAAATAAGAGAAGCGTTTCTATGCTTCAAGACACAGCTGTAGTAACATAAGGTATTTTGGAAGGTGAAGATAATTTATAAACACATTTATAGTCTTAAATTTACATAACAGATGCATATCACACAAACTAGAACAATTAAACATCTCAAAAGCTATAACTATCTTGTCAAATTAACCTTGCAGAAGTCTCAAAAATCTTTGAAAATCTGCAAAGGGCCTGTGTAGTAAAATAAGCAACAAAAAGACTTCGGAATATTGTTGCAAATGTTTTAGAAAAATAAAAGAAAATATATGTGAAGATAAAAATATCAAAGCATGTGATTTTAAAATTTATACAACCCAAGACAAAGAGTGATCCTTTTTAAATATCGCTAATAATCCGCAACCTTTTTCTCAAGACTGAGCGGTGCAGAATCTGATTATGGAAACATTATTCAGATGCATGTGACTGTCAGTGTTAATATGATGAAACAGTTCAGACAAAACAGACTGTCAAAACTAGCATACTACAAACTATGATTTTTCTTCCATTTCCTCTCAAAAAAGGAACCGATCTACAGCACCATTAAACCTGACGTTACTTACTGTATTTTTTTTAGAGATGGTTTGGTTTGTAGTGGAAAGCCAAAGTGGTAATAGATGAGCTTCTGTAGTGAATATATAATCTTCTATGTCAAAAATCATGTCTTCCTTATCAGCAAACAGCAGGTAAAGATATTTAAACATTTCAGCCAGAAAGAAAGAGTCCATTCTATGGAAAAAACAAACAAAAAAAAAACAGATGCCCTTTAAGATACACATTGTTCTAAAATGTCAGTAAAAGAAACACTCATATTGCTCCATCTCTGAAGTCTTCATGACTATTATTATTGAACTTTACTCCATTAGAAGAAAACTACATTTGGAATGAAATGATTCAGCATATTCAATACAAAACAGCATTACACAAAAGCAAATATTTTTTTTTTTTTTAGAAACTTCTAGATTTGAAGTATATTTTGTTTGAAAGTAATTAATCTATTGCTCTGAATCTAATGAAAGTGTGCTATAAAATTAAAGGTTATTAAACTAAAAACATTCTTATGTAAAAGAATCTGTAAAACTATGGAAATAGTTTACAGGCTATGACAAATATGGATAATTTCAGACCTGGTTATCAACCTGAAGATGGACAGCTACTCAAAAGTCAATTAACTCAATTTTATCAACAGGGTAAATAGACTTTTTTTCCCCATACAATTTCATAGAAAAAAATACTGCAAAAGCTTTCACCTGTCTTCGTGGCTTCCTGTACGAACGTCCTTCATTGCTGCAAACCCACAGGGTACTCTTGCATACTTGTTTAAGTTTTCAATGAGTGTTTTTCCTACTTCTAGATAGTAAGGGTCTCCAGTAGCCTATTAAAACAACAACAACAAACAACCTTTAGGCATACTCGGACTTCACAATTAGCTGCTTTCATTTTCATGTTGTAATATATTGTTTTCATAGCTTCTTAGATGCCAGTAAGGTCTAATTTATCAATAGGAGCTAAACAGTCACAAATAGGACCTCTGAGGTACAACACGGTCACCTTTTGCAGAAACACAGATAAGCACATGAAAGTATTTACAGAAACCCAAGACATTAGGCGTTACTCTGCAAGGTACAAGTAGCTTTTGTTCTTAAGTCTCTACACGATCTAAGAGATCAGCAAATCCTAAATATCTTTGAAAATATGGGCTTTTGTCACTTAATGACTTTTTTTTTTTTTTTTTTTTTTAAATTCTAGGCATATAAAATTCCTAGAACAATTTTCGATACCAATAATACTTCTGTCCTGTCTATATACAGAACTGGTTCTGGTAGATAAAATAAGCTGGAGATAGGCTACTCATTCCGTAACTGAACTACAATGCCAACAAAATTCTAGATGCAAGAAAAAGCAACCAAAAGAGAAATGAAACTGATCTTACCTTATACAAGAAATAAGTGCTTTCGGCAAATTCAGGCCTTAAAGGATGCTGAGCCCAATGAACTCTGAAGTCTGTTGTGAAAGCCTGAGGAAGAAGAAAAAACAATGCAAGATAAAAACAAACATAGGTTTACTTTGAATTCTCTGTTAACCATATTACAACAGCTGAAGTATACCAGTGGAGGACTGATGCCCAACATCAATTTCAGGAGGCCACAAGAACCTCGTTTTAGTTAGTTCACTTGAGACCAAAACCTAAAACAGTGCTGTAGCACATTTAGTACAAGACAGATTTAAGCTGTGTCAGCACAGGAGTTCTGACATCATCCAGCCTCTTAGAAATGTCCAGCAAGTGGAGTCCCGCAGGGCTTTCAGGAGGCAAAAGGTGCCAGATGAGAATTTGTGCTCCAGCCCCAGGAGGGAACACACAGCCACCCATTGCTCCCACCTGCACCAGCACGCTGCTACAAGCCAACCACAGTCGCCTGGTGCAGGGTTGCCATAGAGAGACCAACCAGAGCTTCAAGAAATACCATTTCTGCAAACATACATACCACCTGACACTTCCAGTGCATTAAATTGTCATTTCAGACTGACAGATTGTAAACAGCTGTTTGACATAAGAAATACCAGAGACCAGAAGTCAGTTATCTAAAAATTTCCTAGTCTGCGTATTCACTCTCAACATGCACTGGCAGAAGTCGCTTCTGTGATGACTTACACACACTACTAGTCTCTAATAGGGTTTAAACCAAGTCTTTGCTGAAGGGGATACAATATCGGCTTAAATACCACTAACAGATCTTTCAAAATCTCCTTTGTGAATACAAAGCACTAAAAAAAAAAAAAAAGAACCACAAAAACCTAAGGAAGAAAATCATGTCATTACAAAAGTACTCAAAAAAATCATTCCGGTGACTGGAGAGCATTTTCTGGTCTCTGTTTCCACAGTAACGTTAACTAAAATATCCTCTCAAAGAAACAAACTAGCACCAGATGAAAGTCAAAATTACCAAGAGTCAGAAGCTCTCTCATAGGTTCTGGGTCATCACAGAATGACATACTTCAACAGGTAAGCAAGATTTTTTGTGCAGAATTAACTCACTCAAAGACTGCACATGCAGTAGCTACAGCCAAGTTCTTGTTCCTACTTTCAGGAACGTTATATGAGATTTCAGAACATTCTCTGAACAATTCAGCCTTCAATTTCCTTCCTTGGGTTAATGAAGATGACTGATTTTTAGCATTAATGCTATTATGTTACTAAGCAGCTACAACCACATGTGTTTATATAAACTTTGCATATTGAAATGAGTCAAAATCAATTTTGAAAGGCTGAAATATAAAGTCTAAGCAACTGTTAGTTATTATTACTGTACTAATTACAGCCTAACTGAAGGAAAAATATTTCGTACCCCTATTGTCATACATGTAGAACTGTAAACTGTGTAAGAATGCTGTGGAAGCATGCCTTTGGTTTTAGTGACACATAACCTACTATTTTTTTCAAATGTATGTCTGATACTGCTCAATGTAAGGTAAGAATCAATTTACATGATAAAAAAAACTACCTTACCTCAGGAAGAAAGTTATGCTTTTTTATAACCTGATACAGCATCTCATGAGTTTCAATAGCAGGTCGAATATCGCCCTTCAACACCTAAAATTCAATAATAAAATTAACACAAACTTACCACGCATACAAATAATATTCAAAGTTAGGCACACTTGCTGTGTAAAGCCACACACGAATTTCTACATTCCCAGCAGATACACATTGTATTACCTTATTTCAGAGTACGTCACAGATATTTCATAAGAGCTTTTTAAGCAAAATCAGTGAGGTCATTAAGACTACTGCCTGTGTAGAGAAACAATCACTACCATTTACAGATAAGCGTGGTGGAAACGTGATTTAGTTCATCTTAAAGGTGTAACTTGCACACAAGCTAGAAAACCTGTCTCTAGATTATTGAAAAGTCAGCTTAATTCAAGTGTTTTCATGACTAGGAGTGAAGGAAGTGAATCATATGAACATACTTTTCTGGATGCAAGTCAACCTGCATCATAGCATATAAATAAAAGGAGTGAGTACAGAAATTCCAAATGAATTTTTTTGAAAACCAAGTTACTAAGCTTGACTTGTCGATTACATATCCAGTCTATTTAACGGCTTATTACTTATAAAAATTAATCTGCACATGGGTTTTAAACCTTACCTGCAATCCTGGAAAGAAAGCTAGCAGAGAATCCATCCAGGTCCTAGCATTTAGCATTGGTTTATGAATATGAACATCGAGAAGGAGAGGTGGTTGGCTAATGTATCTCATTATGGCATCGTAGTGCTGACAAATAAAATAAATTTGTTATTTTTCTGTTATCAATGTGTTTTACAAGACAGATTTAGATCACGAGCCTATGGCACTCTATTTCAATGAATGGACCAGTACCACACACTCAATCATTATTGCATTTGGCAATACAGAGTAGTTTCTAGCTTGGCAAACCAAAAGGGTACCAGCTATTGCAATGCTCCACAGTACTGTACATGCTATACAAGTCACATTTTCCAAGTAACACACATAAAAAGGTATACTCAAAAGCCATGAGTATACTCAACAAGCAACTATCACAGTTAAAGATTCAGTCTAAACAACAGCACCTTAAGTGCACGCTAAACAAAGCTGAAATTGCTTTCTCTGAATAAAAGAGAATTCAAAGGCAAGTACAACTCAGGAGGAGAAGGGGAAAAGTAGGCTTAAAAAAACCAAAACCAAAGCAACTGGACTTAATTGCTGAAAACAATTTAAAAAACACCTAGCTCACTTGACAGCTTTCTGATTTCCAATCCTATTCTTTTCAAGATAGCTGTCTTACTTGTTTTCAGAAGCACAGAGGGTAAATCATGAGCATGAGCCGAAACAATAGGAAGCACAGTTAACAGATATAATTGAAGATAAATATAATAATGGCGGCTTTAAAAGGTGAGTATATATAAAATAAGCATTACACTTCAAGTTTTGCAACAGGCCTTTAGCTACTGATTTTATCCAATTTAAGTACTGTGTATGATATAAAAGTCATGCTGTATAAATCATTTTATGATATAAAATGTTTTTATTGGACATTGCTATTTTCAAAAGAAAGAATAATCTTTTATGAAAGAATAACAATGCTGACAAAATTACTTAGTAATCTTACATAATAATGTAATCTAATCTTCAGTTTATAAGTATACATAAATGTATACTAGGCCTTGGGATCTGCAAATGCAATGCAAGATTGATCTTGATTTTCAGATCTCCATTGCTTCAGGACAGTTCTTAACAAGAAGCTCTTTTGTTGTTTTTCAGAAATCTTTGCAGCACTACACTCTCAAGGTGATCTTGAAATACAGCTCTCCTCTACTAGAAACACGGTAAAAGGTCCAGGAGAAGATTCCAACCTTCACTGGATGGGGTTAAAATAACTGCTGAGGTGATAGTTCACCCAAGTTTAGCAAAAACTCGCATCAGAAAGAACTCGCATTGCAGACATCCAAAATCTCAGATTCTGCTAAAGATCTCTTCCTAGGCTTCACAGGCTAACAGCTGACTGACAATACAATTAGTCCTACATTAGTCTTACAGGAGGAACAAATCCAAGCAAGGTGTTAACTTACTGTGTTAAATCTTTCCAGGAAACTGTCATCTCCCAGCAAGACATAGGCTTTTAATAAATATTCATAATATGAATCTATTCCTGCTCCAACTCCACTATCTAGAAACAACAGAAAATGAAAAGGTGTTTTTTTGTTTAAGTAACTACATAGTTGTTTTCACATAACTTCATTTTGATTTTAAAGGCTCTTTCAGTAAAAGGAAAAATGGGCTCTAACTAGAATTAAAGCACAGATGGATGCAGATACACAATACTGTTCATCTATACTAAAGGTTTTGCAATATCAATGCACATAATAATATAAACAAACATGCATTTAAGCCAGCTGCACTTTTCTCCTATGAAAATATTCCTACTGACAGCCATATACAAAGAGTCTTATTTATATTTTCACTTTGTATTTATAGTAGAATCTCTCGGAATTTATCCCAAGGCATTCCACTCTCGGTATTAAAGTGAATCAGCGAATGCTTTCTTTACACTGAAAAAAAATAGTTTCTCAACAAAAATACTCTTTTAGAGGAAAGCCAGGCTTCATTTGTTTCTCCAGCTCTCAAGTACGTAATACCACTTGCCTATCCTATTAACATTTTAAAATAGTCTACATAAAGGCAGAGAGGGAAAAGAAACATTAAGATTTTTTCCTTGCCCCAAACCACCTGTAATCACTGATTCTTGAGTAAGAATATCACACACCTTTGCGAACCCAGTCTCCAGTGTGAATATTAATAGTAACGCCCACTAAATTACTGCTGCGCTGCCTCTTTTCCCAAATGAAGTCAAGTGCTTTCCGTGCATACTCCTGTAAAAACAAAAAAAACTCATTAAAGGAAATTGTAACTCATTAAAGGAGACTATAAAGACTGTCTATTCTTTTGTCTATTAAAATTAAGATGCTATGAAGTAGTTTCATGTCTAACAAAACTGTAAAACTCTGTATTAGATTACACACACTTAAGTAGAAGAATGTTTAGCCCACACTTCACATAAATAATTATTCTACTGCTGATTAGAAAGAGCAGTGCTTGTGTACGCAACTATTTGCCAGTATGTTCTTAGGCAAGTCACAAACAATCTTCTACACATTTACTACTGTGAAATGCTGCCTACAGTCAGGACAGCGTAACCTCATTCAAAAATATTTCAAGAAACATAACGGCCTTCTAATCAAAATTGTTATGTCTTTTCAGACACAAATTATACGCATTAGTACACAAATTATACGCATTCTTTACATACATGCGAAGTAACTTGAAGATAACAACACACCCTACAGAAATGGCTCTAGATCACCAACCCCATACACTGGATTTTGGGGGGGGGGGGGGGAGGGGGCAGGGGGGAAGTATGACCAAAACACTAAACAGAGGCTCAGCTTTGCTTTCATGAAATCAAATGCCATATTGAAAGATCACAAAAAATTTTTAACCTGAAAGAGCTTGCTTTATTTAGTATCTTAAAATATATATATATACACACACACATATACACACACACACACACAAACATTTTCATTTATCTTTCTGTTGTCCTTATACCCCTGGATAGGTGTTGTACAACTTCAGTGGAGCTACACTAATTGAGGCACTTTTGAAAATATACTCTTTAATGTACAGCAGAACGCCATGGTACTGATAGTTTTATGATTTTCTTTCTTTATAAAAGGGAGTTATAACTGTTTTACTATTTTAATCTTTCCTGCTTTGTGACAAAGAAAATGGAAAAAATGTCATGAAGATCAGGTTTACCCTAAAAATCCAAAGTAGAATTTTCTTACCATATTAAAAACTTCGGTATTATCTAATAGCAACTGCCATATATTGTCATTGCTTAGTATTCTTCAACTAACTGAATTTCTAAAGAGACTACAAACTGAACTGAGCAAGAGATGCTAAGCAGTAGACAGTAAGTCTCAAAAAAGTGGAAAAAAATTAAAATCAGTGAGCACACCATCTATACAGGCACTAGGAGATAGTTTTAAGAGTGTCAGTAGAATATTTATTACTAGCAGATAGACATGGCAAAATAATTACAAGCATGATTTATTTTTCTTCCTTAAGTTGCATATTGAGGTACAAATATCTCTTGGACCTCAAGGAAAAGGACCACTTTTCTTTTTTCTAGTCCTGACCCCTCTACCCAAAAACTATGCAAATGATATGCTTTAGCTAGAGTCTTCAATATATTTGTTTACTTCTGTATTACTGAAATTGCTTTCAAATAAAATCGGTTCCTGTATGTTCAAAAAAAAAAAGGAATGCTTTTAGAAAAAGCGCACAAACAAATCTGAACACATGCAAACTTCTTGTGCAAAGCAGTCCAGATATGCATCCATTCAAAATTATTTTTTCAAAATTACAGAAAACTAATGAATACCTAATATGAAAAAAGATGATAAAAAACAAACCTCAAATATAGATGTTCCTGTGAATCGGCTTAATGCAGCAAACTCAAGGATCAAGGTACCTGCACAAGCCGTACAGGTGTCAGTTTCTGTTCCTGTTCGTGCTTCTGGATGTCTTACACCAAATTTTAAGTTAACCTAGAGAAAAGTAGAGGTTATTACCTTTATTTTTACTAGCTGTAAGAATTTATACTCCCATGTAGAGAAAATTCATACTCCCATCTGTACAGTAACTAGATCATCTATGCTTTTTCCAAGACAGAAAGATCACTCCCTCTCCTCCTCAACCAATTCGGTTTTGCTCTGCTTCACCATATACTGTCACCTCAAACATGCATATAAAATTTCCAGAATTATCTAAGGCAAAACTGGGACTGGCCCCAAAACCTGTTGCTTGGTTCACTAGACATTTGAATAAAAAGAATACCACCCCAAGAATAAAATTCTAGCATCTTATTAACCTTCAAACCAGAAACTCAACAACATCGGAAGTGCTCGTGGAAATTAAGCTTTGTAGACATCTCAATATTCCTGGCTCCAGGGAATATACCAGGCAGATGGACCTGCTTTTGTACCAGGCACAACATAGCTGTCTGCACTCTAGAGAGGGCCATCTCACCAGAAGACTGAGAAACACTGAACATTTTGAATTAGACATTTTCAGTGGAGCCTGAGTCGTTACTCACAGGAAAGTTTCCAATCAAAGCTACATCCCACAGTATGTAGCAGGAGTATGTGGCGTCAAAGCTACATACTGAATGAATGATATACACAGAATATTTTTCTGTCATTCAGAGAATATGTACCACACTTTGTTTGAATACGGTGACAGATTTTATATTAAATGAATATTTTTAGATTACAGCTTTCCAGTTACATTTGCCCTCTTTAAAAAAAAAAAAATCAGATGTAGACCATGAAGATCAATCAGTTCTGTGCTACATTGCATGTGCTTGCAAGTTGATCTTTCACTGACTGAGAGATATGTACCAAAACAAAAATTACTCTCAGATACCTGATAGTGCCTGTAGGAGCAAGAGATCAGCAGACAGTGATTAGCCAAGATTTCTGCTGTTATTATTTACCCATGACAACGTGTATAAGAATTGGCAGAGCTGGAAATGCAGGGATTCAGAGCATTAAAAGCTGTATTTTAAAAACAGTAGGTAGCATGTACTGGAAACACGCAATTTACAAGTTTCTGATTTTCAGTTTGCTTAAATATACACTTGAAGTCAGAAACTGAGATTAAAATGCAACAACAAAAATTTTCCTTATGGAAATACTTCTCAATTGCAGAAACCACAGAACTTACTCTTGGATAAGGGAGACCACTAGTGGTGTTAAAAGCAGGTAGAAGCTTGTAGCCTAGTTCCTTCGCCATGTGCAGAAGTTCACCATTGTACCACTGCATATGTTCACCTTTTTCTTTCAGCATAATTGCCACCGAATGCCCACCTAGGAGACCTCTAAACACAAGAGAAAATATCCACAGCTCAACAGGTATATCCATCTCACCAGCAATGCAAAAATTTCTATCATGTAAATGACCATACGTAAATAACTGTGCTATGTTCACATGGCTGTAGTTTTCAGAAATGCTTAGCAGATGCAACTCCAACCACAATCAAGATGAGGTGTTGGTAATTTGGAAGCAATTCTTATTGCTTAGGACTCAGCCCCACGTTACAGACAAATCATGGATTCATAAAGAAAAACAGCTTTTCTTGACCAACAAAATTTGGTAAAAGAAACAAATAGCACTTCTAAAACTGCATATAATAGCTTAAAATTAACCTGCTCTGATGCTGCTATGAGCAGGAAGTTGGACTGGAGACCTCCAGAGGTCCCTTCCAACCTGAAATAATTTACTACTCTTAAGTGTTGAAATATTCTCTCTCTTAAATCAAGTACTGAGCAGTGCAACCTTTAAGACTATTTCCATTAAAAAACACTGCTACCTCAGCGCACCCAGGCTTTTTTTAATTACAAAAGCTGCATCTGCAGAAGTCAGATGGAGTCGACTTGATTCAGCACCACTGCATCAATACCTGCCTAGCATTTTAAAACCTTTTTTAGGGCAAGTGTTGAATTATGCTAACTGACAGAGGACCAACTGTTTTAAATGAGGTGAAATAGCACATAAAGGTATGCCTTCAGGACATTTGGCTAAAATGGGGTTTTAAAGAATTTTGAAGACATGAAAGTTACTCACCCAAGGACTCTTATGTTGGTTTCAAAGACAGATACAACTATGTCGTTATCTAAGTTAACATCCTTTATTACTTTTTTTACAGCCTCTTCAAACTCTTTGGTTTTATTTAACACCTGGAATACAAATGTAACCAAACATTTAGGTTCCACCACAGCTAATACAGTCACACTCAGGTGTGGAGGAACAAGAGCAACAGTTTAAAAAAAAATTTCCAGTGTCTTAGACTGATATTCTGGTCCTGCAGAGACATACTCTGATACACTGTGAACAGACATTAGTATTGTTTTTCTCGTGAGACACATGGAAGAGAATCAAAGCTCTATGTAAAGAAAAAGTCACCAACAGTACACCTCAACAAATAGCCAGGGATTTGTTTGTTCCTTCCCCTACTCCCACCCCACAACTTCAGTGCAACAGACTCAGCAGGCTGGATCTGCACTAGCAGGGTAAGTGGTGGCCGGACTGCTGCGGTGCCTCTGATTTCACAGAAGTCTCCTATCCATGGTGTAAGGAGCCATGTCCTGAGCTCAGTGAACAGCCCCAGCAGCCTTCCTCCTCCCAGCAGTTTTCTTCTTTTGCTTGAAGAACAGTCCCAGCATTTCCTACAGATTTTCTTTCACACTGACTTTCTTTTAATCAATCTTCCAGAACTTATGTACCTTTTCCAATTTGTTACCGTAAGTACCTTTAAATCCCACATGTATTAATCCTGCCCTAAGAAAGGAAAAAAATAAATAAACCCTAACAATCCATCTGGGTGTTCATGTAGAGACTGGGAGTAACAGATTCCACATTTTTAACATTTGTGATTCAAAACCAGTCAAGGGTCATCTCACAGCACATCGTAAAAAGAGAACAGCTGTCAGAGGAAGAACATTATACGATTCACACAACAAAGAAGTGCAGTTAAGATTTTCAAAGCTTTAGTGCTGTTTACCAGGAGATATGAATGGCTGAATTTCTAATTTCCAAAATTTATTTTATCATGACAATATATTCCAAAAAGGGATTGAAAACTAATGGAAAGTAGTTTATTAACAACCGGCATCTCTTAAGAGATTCTGGCAACATTTCCTGGCAAATACGTTAAGGGCTGAATTTCTTAAATATACATTTAAATACCTGCAGATTCATCCATGAAACAAGCACATGCAATTTAAAAATAAATAATTCAGTAGATACTAAGAGGTGTTCACTTATGTGTCAGCATGTTGCCATAGATTATAATTGAAAAAATCTCACATACATTTTTGTTAAATTAGAGCACAAGAAAAGACAAAGCATCAGTGAAATGCAGAAGAAGTGTTCCAGCATTCTTCTTGCAATGAATTCTGAACACCATCGTCACAGCACTTGGAAGTTCTTAGAAGCAATAGCCAATTCCAACAGATGGCTAAAGATTAAAGGTGATGAATGATATACATTTTTAGATTCCTTTTTTGCTTAAAAAATGTAAGTCTGAACAGCTGAAGATCATTTTTTGTTTTATAAAAGTTTACCAATAAATTAAACCTACCACAAGAGTGTCCAAGGTATCAATTAAGGTCAGTGAAAACCTATAAAATAAAATTTAAAACAGATTCATTATAGACCTGTATGTTTCAAAATTAAATCATATAATCACATTTAATAGTAACTAAGACCATGGAAGAAACTGAATTGTCACCAGCTACTAAAAAACTGTGCATGTTTAACATCAAAATTAATATCCTGCTGATACTAAGTTTCTTCCCTTTTCAGTGACCAGAATGACTGAAAAAAAACGATGATTATAAAGATTCCTTTATTTACTGCAAAACTTTCAAAGGCATTGTAAGCAAATTAAGTTTTTATTTCTAGTCTCCAATCAAATCTACTGAGAAGAGACCCAACAGAACATTCGAGTCTCTTTCAACTCCCCATCCCCCCCTTTTTTAAATGAAGAATGTTGACTTATTAAATGCAATAATAGCATTTGTTTATTTAGGAAAATCAAAAAGCCAGTCCAAGCTAAATTTCTCCTATCAGAAATTGTTCCAAATATCTATTTCAGGAAAAGCTGCAATTTATTGCAATCAGTGTTACAACTTACTGATGAAAGAATAAAGAAAGTGCTGTTATTTTGTTATGAAACTTCTGCATGGGATGTAACGGAACAGGAAAAGGTACAAAATGGAGCAGCGAGGGCTGAAAGTAAATAGCAACTTCTGTACCACAAACAAGGGAACAGATTCCCACTTTTCAGCCTGCAGAAGCGCCATTATACAAAGATTTCAAAATTGCAAATGGTATGAAAGTGAGAAAAAGCAAGCATCAAGTCACTGAACTTGTTGCCAAAGGTAGCTTCAGGAAAGCCAAATACTTCCACAGATCCAAAAAGTGATTAGACAAAATCCGTGGGATAAATACCTACACGTCATTAAGAGACAACACCTGGTGCCCAGCTACAGTTGGATGCATACAGTTTGAACAGCAGTATTGCAGTAAGGTTTGTCCCAATCACGTATTCTTCTCTATGACTATTTTAGTGCATACTAAGATGGATGAGCACTTGGCCTAACCCAATAAAATCGCTCTTATGTTAACTAATTCGTAACATGCGTGGAAAAGAATACGCAGAGTAAGCAGCACTAAAATTGAAAACTTGGGATACAATCACACCTGCCTATTGAAGAACACATGTAAAGAATTTAAGCACAGTGCCTCAAATTTTGGGCACTGTAGGCAACACATGACTGTGCATGAGGATAATTAGCATTGCAGTTAAGTGGTCATATACTGTCACTTTTTTTAGTTTAATCCACGAAGATATAATGGTGTTTCATGGGTGTCATTCTACAAGAGAAAGAGAATGACTAGTGGCTATGCAGAGTAACAAATATGGAACCTTTTCCACAAAAAAAAAAGGGAAAAGTTGTGTATTACACAGCTGTAGAGAAGGCTGCTGTACAAGTATACTTCCCAGCCCTACAGCAAAGTACAACTGACCTAGCTGTCTCATCCTGTGATTTATTTTTTTAAACTACATTCTGATTGCAAAGAATGGTGTAGAACATGACTGATGAGCCAGCTGGCAAGAAAAAGTGTTATATATCAAATCTGAAATACAAACACTGCTGATTATTAGGACCATAAAAAACATGCATACAGAAAAATAAGTACCCAAACTATTCAACGCACCAATGAGGCTGAAAGGTATTTTCACTCAAACAATAGTATGTTATTATATAAATAAAGGTCATTAAAAAAATGGATGACCAGATTAAAAATACAATTTCTTGACATTTCTTTCCCATCAGTCATCTCTCTCAATACCTCCAAGGTCAATCTGTGCAATTTTAAACAGATGGCGAGATTATATAGGAATCTCTAGATTAATGAAGTTTTCTATATTACCAAAAACAACCAAAATGACATGCTCAATATCATATAATGTATTAGATGAGGTACTTAAGACAAGCACTTCACCTTTGATTAATGCTATTCTGCTCAGGGACACTAAGCAGTGACATCAATAAAATCAGTGTCTGCTATTTTTTTTAATTATTTGCTCTAGGAACATAAAGTGCACACATACAGACATTTGTAGAAAAAAATACATTCAGAGTAATTCAATTTTGGCTTTGCTCAATTTAAATTGGAGAAAAACTGTACCTTAAATCTACATGTTGTTTGATAAAGGATTAGTAATTTATATTGCAAGTTATCTTACGAGAAAAATTGTGAAGAATTTCTAGGTCTGAAATAATGGTTTATACTCGGGCCAGGGCCTCAGGCTACCATGCATGTGATGATCATTTGACTAATTAAGTTTTCAGAGAGCTTTCTACTTAAAAAAAGCATTTTATATATCACTTATAAGGCCAGCATAGTGGATAACATTCTACTGCTCTGTGCAGCTGATAATTAAACCTTATAAACCCTATTTAGGGGTCAAATTCACTAACACCATAGATGGGAGCTCACTTTAGAAGGCTCTACTACAGAAAATACTTGCAGAATGAATTTAAAAAGTTATCTTTGTATCTTATTCACCTGTCAATGCTCTCTTCCTGACTAAGGTAACGTTTCACATCAGTTAACATCATAGGAGGAAATAAAAAAATGTAATTATTTCTGCCTAACTGGGAAGAAAGGTAAACAATTACAGTTTTCTAATAGTTTTTTTTCCTCCCCTTCAAAGCAGAACTTTTGAGACAAATTACTGATTTATGTGCACCGACAGAATTGTTTTCAATAATACTAAGCTTCTGGATGTGTCGACTGAAGAGACAAGTTTTACAACCTGCAAATTGTACGTAGATTCCTAGCTGTTTATATACGACAGTAAGTGTTTCAAATACTGACTTTCCCAAGGCATCATCCACGTCCCCTCGACTTGGTTCCTGACCCCGTACTCGTCCACGACAAGTTAAAGGCATGAGTTCATCAGCTGGATATGCATGCTCCTGTAGGGAAACAAAACAAACGAATTAAGTTATAACTGTTACAGCCATTCCTGGAAATTTTCAGAGCTTGTTAAAAGGAAGCCCAATGCTGCTGTGCTTCAGTAAAACCTGCATGACTAGCCAAAAATGATTAAACTGAACAGTGCAATAGGACCTCTCTACAACCTCCCATAGAAGTCTGGAACAAATAATGGCACATAAAAAAAAAAACAACCCCAAAAGCCATAGCCCCACCAATTACCTTGAAAAGTAGTTCTACTTTCTAAAACAAGGTTCATATGACGCTTCCTATAATGTTTCTTAGGTGGAAGTCACCTCAGGGATGAGCTGAAGAACGAGTACTAATGCAGATGTTATTGAGTGACTGATATTTCATGGAAAAATCAGGGGAATTAGACCTTAAAGTCACTTTGGAAACTTTGCCAAGTGAACACCAGTGATTCAGGGTCATAATCAGTACCTGATATGAGAACTCACTTGGAAGGTAAAACAGTAATTTGGTAAATCACTACACAAACCAGAACGAGAGATAACATTCACAAAAAAGTTTACCAAAACTAACCCATTTACAAATTCAACGAAGTTTAAGAGTGAGGCATTGCTAGATTTTTGGGAAAAGCAATGGTTACCCTCATGCTTCTAGAAAAGCACAAGCAAGCTGTATTGTAACCTGATTTCTTGTCTCTAAGGCAGAAATAGCAGCAGCGGCACTGTTGCCAAAGTCAAGCCCACTGAATAAAACCCATTTCTACTTTCGGTCAAGTCAGTGCAAGTTTCGTAGGTTTAAACTGCCACCAAAATGGGGTATCAGCTGAAATACACACAAATATGTAACTCATCATTGTGCCATAGATGTTTACTGAAAAATCACAAAAGTGGACAATGACATTCAGAAAGATGAAACTTAAATATATCCAAATCCAAAAATATGCATGGAAATGCTTCTCCATTAGAAGCCCGACACAAGCGAATCGGTACAGAGCTTCTCCCTCTTGATTCCACCAGGAAGCTGGCTGGGGTACCGTGCTCTGCTATTTTACTTTCAGCATGGCTAATTAACATGTGGCAGGTTAAAAAAGTTCAATTACTGCAGCTGAAACTGCAAGTAAACACATTGCGAGTCTTTCCAAATATACAGTACAAAAAATAATCTATATTCAAACACAAAATAGGCAAAGAAGGAACATTCTTCTATAAATAAACAGCTCTTACAGCAACTTCTTTTGAAACTGATGGTTTGTTTCCCCATCTACCACCCGGGTATTTCAGTCTTTGCATGACTTTGTTCTCCTCAAGTTCAACTGCAAAAGCCAGAATCTGGATCATTTTAATACAGCTCAGATGTTTCTGAATATCTGTGCAAAGTATTCAGAAAAACAGATTAAAGAAGTACATGGCAAGAGCCATGTCGAAACTAAGATCTCTGGCTTAAATTACGGAGAGAAAAGGTGGCAGTAAAAGAAGAAAACAGACTTTTTATCTTACAGTATCATAACGAACTAGAACAGCTTTGAAAAAATAAAAGCTTGTGTAGTCTCTATCTAGAGCAGGAAAAGCTAATACAACAAGTGGTTTCCCAACTTTTAACTTCTCCCCTTCAGGTAACCTCAAAGGAAACAGAAAGACATATTTAATATAAAATATGGCACATGTTACATACCATAAACATGCCTCAGAAAAATATTATATGAATGTAGCTTGAGGGATACTCTGGAATTTCTACACATTCTGATAGAAGCACTGATCAGATTTCTCAATATCTGGACCGTAAATTCAGTGCAGCATGGTACTTGAACAAAGCAAAAAGACGCACTGCTACGAGTGCTGCAAAGCAAGAAATACCTCCACACTTGAAGCGACTGACATTTTCACATTTTCTTTCTGACAGTCAAGAAGAAAACTTCCCAATTATTATAAATATTGTTGAAGGACTGAAAATAACAGCAGCTTTTTATTCAAAGCTCCTGTTCATATCTGAAAAAAAAAACAACCAACTGGGCAAGGGGGTTTCCCCTTTGCACGCAAGCATAAATTTTCAGTCTTTTAGCTACTCAATTCTAAAATAAGTATTAATAGAAACAGAAAATCAGAACTTTTCACCTGGCTGTTTCAAAAGCAGCTGCAAAACCACTTTATTTTCTTGCTGTCAGAATCAAGCCTGATACCCTAATCTTTTCTTCAGCATTGAACAAACAAGCCACATCTCTGTTTGTTCAGTGTTCCAGCATACGTGGCAAATAAATATCTTTCTGGCTTCAAAGTTTCCAGGATAGCCAAAGTCATTCTTCTCCTGAATCCAGAATTTTCTTGCATCAGATGCAGCAAGACACCTACCTGTTTCTAGTCGATCACAACGAACAATAGGAGCACAGATCCTTTCTACAGCCAACTTTTTATCCAATTTTGCCAAATCCTTAACAGTTTTTACTTCTGAATGTCATGAGAAAACCAAGCCAAGTGATTTTAACAGAACCAGGTCTCAAGTAACTAGTTACAAATCAACACCAAAATGCCAGATGTTTAACTGCTAAGGTGTCAAAAGCAGGAGCTCAGAAGTTCAGAAGGAAACTGTACCCGTTTTGAAAATACTCTTGGCGTTCGTTAATTCTGTACCACTCATGCAGTGTATAAATTTGTATATTTTTTAAAATTTTTAATTAAATTTAATTTTAAATTAATTTTAATTAAATTTAATTTAATTTTTTAATTTATATTTTTTTTTGTATAAATTGTATAAATAATAAACTCACAAGCTTCCCCCCCTCTTTGTTTTAAATGGCAAAATCATGATATAGAAGTTGGGACACGTGGCAAGATACTGTCAAAAAACTGTCGAGTTTGTCCTGCAGGAACTGGTGCAACTTAAGAGAGAGGTTTCTGTAACAGCCACAAAGAACATACAAAAAGATTGTTTCGTAAAACTATGCAAGAATACATATTTTATATTACTCACATTTGCAGCTTCTCCTCAGAATTAAGAGTATATTTGAAAGTAACTATCACTTGAGGAGTCAGTCCACTGAGTAATTCTTTATTCTGCAACACATCTAGCCTAAGCTAACCTACTTCAAAGTTGATTAGATTGCAAAATGGCTTCACATACCCAGAACATGAGGACACCTAAACAGAAAAATTACAAGCCATATTAGAAGAAACCACGGTAAGTGTGGCTCGCTGCCGTATGACAGTCACATACCCAGAAGAGGGTACAATGCACAAACAAGACACCTAATCCTCTTTTTGTTCTGCTATGTTCTACAAAACGTACTTGTTTGTAAAAAACAAAACCTACCAAACTGTATCTAGCATGTCTTCCTGCAAGAAAAATAGTTTACTTAATTTTACCCACAAAATAAATAGGATCATTTTGTATTCTCCAGAATCAGATGATAACAGGTTTTCTCAAGCTTCCTGTTTTCACTGTTTTTAAGAGCCTGGAATTACAGACCCAAGAGTTTAATGAAGATGAAAACTGCTCATAACCTGATGGAAGAGAAACCAGTCTGAGGAAGCATCAGGCAGAGATTGACAGAGTTACAGCTAGCAATTCCTAGCTACTGTTCTGAAATCCATTGTAACTCTCCTGACACTGCTCCTCCTGAAAGTAAGATTTGTTCAATTCCTTTTAAAGGGTATACAGACGCTCTTATTTATTTTAGCTTTATCTTCCCCCAATACCTTCCTGCTATTTCTCTAGAATGTCAAGTACTGTACCCTGCTTTCTCTTCCAGGTCAGCAATAACAGTTCAACAAACAGGTATTTTCCTTACCATATAATTGCTGTACGCATGATCAAACATTTCCAGCACTTGGTTTCTAAAAAACAAAAACAAAAATTAAAAAGAACAGCATTGGTGGTCTGCATCACAACATCCTTTACCATGCTATCTTAGAACAGCAAGATGTGCTACCATAATCTCAGTCTCAGGAACAGCTCCTCTACTAGCGTACTCTACTCAAGTAAATGAAGTAAGGCAAAACAATTTTCCCTAATCTGGCTTCTATTTGGCTTTTCCTTTGCCTAACACAAAATTAAGTATTTGGCATGTGGGGACTCTCTTTCACCCTCCTGTGCTTCCTCTTTGATAGCTGTAGATGTCACTAACACGTTAAAGCCAGAGACAGGACACGTTCCTTGCTCAGCAAAAACCAGCATACAGAGTTATGTTCGTCTTGTAATCACCCCCACTAAAACCAACTGACACAGCGTTAAATTCCGATCTGTGATTCAGATAAGTGATGAGATACCCATCTTCCTTGCATTAGGAGTCTTGGCAAGCACACAGTAAAGAAAATCCTCAAAGATATATTTATTGTACGTGTTTGAGAAGCAGTCAAGGTGAGAAGCACTGCCACATAAAACAGTGCTGTCTTCCTGAGAGCGCACTGCTTCCATTTGTACCTAACTGTTTTACTGAGTACCTAGCCACGCTTACAACAGAGCATGCTAATTTCTAAGCTAACAGCTATATAACTCACAGTCTCCGATGATAAAACCAAACCCAGGAGACAGGAACAGCACAATTATACTCCAAATAACTGATTTAGTTCAATGACTTGAAACTAAGCAGTAGTTTTCACTCATCCGGTGTACCAAGCCGTCAAAAAGAAGGACAGGATGCTTTTTCCTGGTACTTTGGAGGCTTCATCCAGCCTGCAGTGCCCGTACCTGCGGCGGCACTTGAGCACCAGCTCCAGCTGCACCAAGCACACCATGCTGACCTGTGATTTAGCACACACAAAGCTTCTCACTGCCTTTAGTTCTCTACACGCAACTTGCTTTAACAGGACACTTTCTGAAAGGACTTCTGTGACTGACACGACCTTGTCCTGGAACAGAGGCATGGCTTACCTGCAGTGAACAACCCAGCTGAGAGCCCCCAGACACAAACGGTGGCAAGACCGCTTGCACACACCAAGGGCAGCAGGTGCACGGAGTTGAATTTATGAACACAAAAAATTTAAACCAAAGGGGGAAGTTTAAACCCATTAAGTGGTGACACGAGGAAAGCACACAACGTATGTACCCTGACAACCCAAGACGCAAAGCCCAACTAACTGTAAGCATTACTGAAGTTAAATATCAGCTTACGCCCAGTGATTAATAACTGAAAGTCTCCACAGTGCTTTCCCCGCACATTTTGCATCATTATTCTCTGCAAGTGACCAGCTGATGTGAACACGATGACGATAAAGCTGCCCTGGCAATAAGATCATGCTGAGCTTGATTAAAGGTCTGTCTAAAAAAACCAACTACTTCATGCAGTGCAATACATTGCCACCTATATTGTAGTTTTTATCATGCAAATAAAAGCCATATTAAAAGCAAATCAGCTTCTTACACGTATACAAAAGGAATCTACGATTCTACTGTAGAATGTCAAGGTTCACGGGAAGAGATGACCCATCTCAACTTACTGTGCCTTACTAAAGGACTCACACAAATATAAACGTGAAGACAAGCTTCCAGTTGTGATTTCCTTTGGTTTTGTTATCTGCGCTTTGATTGAGACACGTTCTGGGCCTCTTGCACAGATTTTTATTAAGGCTGCTTTGCAGCACAGACTAGGGCGGGCTGGGCGCTGGCACAGGCTGCCCAGAGCAGGGGTCACAGCCCCCGAGCCCGCAGGAGCTCAGGAAGCGTTTGGGCACCGCTCTCAGACACAGGGTCTGTTTGTGAGGAGCCCCGTGTGGGGCCAGGAGTTGGGCTCGACGACCCCCCTCGGGGGTCCTTTCTAACCTGGGCTACGCTAGGGAACAGGGACCGCTGCAACTTGCCTTCAGCAACGGAAGCGGGCAGAAACACGCGTCGGGGGCTCCTTTTTATTACTCCCCCCCCCAGCCGGTTCCCCAGGTGCGGCCGCAAGGCGCCCAGCCGGCCGGCACGCGGAGGGACGCTCACCTCCGCCCGCTCGTACCCGCAGGCACCCGAGCGGCGGCCGCAACCCCCGAGGCTGCGGCTCCAGGGCCCGGCGGAGGGCCGGAGCCGGCCAGGGACCGCCGGCAGGACCCGCCAGGGGCCGCGGCCCCGTCCCCGCCGCCCCCTCCCCGCCCCGACCCGGCTCACCCCAGCCGCCGCTTCTCCTCCTTGCTCATGGCCCCGGCTCCCGGCGCGGCCGCCAGCACGGAGGAGGCGGAGAGGAGGCCGAGCGCCAGCAGCCTCCACGGCCTCCTCCAGCGAGGCCCCCGCTCGCCGCCGCCGCCGCCGCCCTGGCAGCCCGCAGCTCCGCTCATGGCCGCGGCCGCGCGCCCGCTGCCGCTAGGCCCAGGCCCGGCCCCGGCCCATCCCGCCCCTGGCGGCGCGGCGGCCGCGGCTCCCGGCGGCGGGGCCCGGCCCGGCCCGGCCCTCCCGCGGCGTAGCCAAGGGAACGGCCTCGCGCCGCCGCTTCCGGGTTCGGCCCCGCCCCGGCGCGCCAATGGGAGCGGGCCGCGGCGGCGCGAGGGCGCCGGGGGCCACGTGACCGCGGCAGGCGCGAGAGGCGACGTGGACAAAAGGATGGGGGGAGGCGGGGGCGCGGCGCGGCGCGGCCGGACTACAGCTCCCGGCGTGCCTCGCGCGCGCTCTGCCGCCGCTCCGCAGCGGGCGGCTGCCGCGCGCTCGCCGGGAGGTGTAGTTCGGCGCCGTCGCGCGGAGCCGGCGTTGCGCCCGCTGCCGCCGCTCCTTCGCTCGCTTCGCGTTCGAGTCTGGCGGCGCCCGTGGGGTCCCGCCGGCTGCTGCCCCTCGGACGCCGGGCGTAAAGGCGCGGGGCGGGCCCGCAGCGCAGCCCTCGGCCCGCGGAGCCGCCCGGAGCCCGCGTGTTTGACCCGGCAGCGCCCCGCGCTGACCCGGCCCAGAACCGGCCCCGCTGGCCGCGGAAGGGCGGAGCGGGATTTGTTCCCGTCACCGGCGTCGCGCAAGGCGGCCTGCCCGCTGCCGCCGTGCAGGGCCCTGCAGGGCTCCCCACAGCCGCCGCACCGGGCCCGGCACGGGCAGGAGCTCCTGCAGACACGGGCCAAAAGTACCGACCGGTGGCTTCTTGTGCCCGCAGCGGCCCGGTGAAACCGTGCGGGTCGCGGGCCTCGGCGTTCCTGGCACCGCGACCCGATCCCCACACCCCGTTGTTAGCCCGAGGCCTCGTTAGAGACGTGAAGAACGCTGCTCTGAAGAACGCCGCTCTCCGTCCCTCTGCAAGCACCACGGCGTGTCAGAAAACATACGCAAAGACAAAAGACGCCCGTGAAGTGCTGAATTTCAGTACAAATCTGCCGACAGGGAGATGTTGGGGACAAGTCTTTGCTGCCGTTTCCCATCCTACTTGTGAAGAACAAGCGCGCTGAGCGCCTGCATTCAACACCACCGTGCTCAAATACCTACAGGAAAACATGACCCTGATCTAAGCCTGCCATAGGAATAACTCAAAAATGGCTTTGATGGGAGTGTTAATGCCAAATATATTTTTTGTACTGTGTATGTACAGATGTCTCTAATTCATGTTAGTCATAAACAGCTTTTGTAGAACACAGCCATTTTTGCAGAGTAACCGTCGCCATCTTGCCATCCTCTTTTGTACGCATCTTCGTAGAAAAACTTCATGTCCCCTATTCCATGACATTGCTAAAAGAGACTGCCACTGCCCAACTCTAAAGCACGTTATAAATTTGAAGTCACTTAATGTTTAGTACCAATTAGAAATAGCTAATGATTTGTTAAAAAAAAAAAAGGAAAGAAAAAGCTGACAGTGAAATAACTAAGCAATTTTGCATGAAGGAGGAAACTATTCAAAAGTACTTTTGCGAGGAAAACATATGTGACATTAATGTTTGTACACCGCACTACAGCTTCTGGAATAAATAGGAGTTGCATTTATTTTACAACAGTGACACTCCACTCTGTCAAGTTACTCAACATGTTCCATACTTAGGCAGTAATATTTGCCTATTCCTCTAGTATCCATTCTCTGTTAGTATTATAGCAGATTTTGATAGCATTAAATAACAGACTTTACACAGGTTGTTAAATGCCAACAAATATTATGCTCTCTGGAGTTTGTTATTTCTTCCCATGTCTTTATGAATGCAGATGCCTCAGTCCTTTACTTACTGTGATTATTATTAATCTTGCTGTCCTGTACAGTCTTACATTTATTCAGAAAGAGTCAGAAACCCCAGATCAAATTTTTAAGGTGCCCTAAAGTGACCTCTGAAGTGCAGTCTTTATCTCCAAAGCCCAATTTGTTAAAATGCTGTTTTTCATTTCCAAGCTTTTCTGTGCACAGTCTTTATATTGTGTGTGCAAATAATGCTTATAAGCCACTTTGTGCATAGATCACAATTTGCCGTGGATGATAGTATGCCGGCTATGAAAGCAACAAGTCTCATTTTAATTACTGCTTTTGAAACTTGATTCTGCCCTCCAAAATCTAAGCACAAGTGAATAGCCCTTAGCTGATTTTTGCTTCACTTAACTTTTCTAGTAGAAATTATATGCAATCATCATAATATTTCACAATTATTGCAATTTATGATGTAATTTATGCATCTAGAAAGCCCTACAAAAGTGAGTAACTCAAGTCAGTAAGAATGGGAATGGCAGGACTCTTAATATTCGGTATTAGATAGCTGTAAGTGAATATGTTTTATGGTGGGAAGTAAAACATAAGGATGCTGCCTTATGGTTATAGTTATTGTAAACATTCTCATCTTTCCCGTCTATAAAATAAAATAAAATAACTGTAAAGTGCTCTGGAAGGCTAAATAACCCAGAAGTGCAGAGTGGGACTGAGAAACCTGCTCCCATTTTCCCCCCTTTTTAAATATAGCAATAAGAAAAAAATCAGAAAAGTTGCTTGTCTTTAATACCTGTCAAAACTTCATAATAATTATGTTATCAGTTTGCAGAATTTGCATAAAATGTGGCTTTTGAGCAGCCTACTAAATTAACTATCGTGTTCTGTTTCACTACTAACGGTTTTATTTATTTCCCATATACTGCATGCAAATACCAAAAGCATCCGTGAATAGCAACGTATGTACCAACCATCTAAGAATCATAACAGTACTGTCAAATCCATGCATTTTAAAATCATGAGCCACTCCCCAGTTAAAACACCTAAGAAGTTAAGTCTTAAGCTGTTAAAATAACTCTATAGACAGGGGTGAATTGCTTTTGAAGCATTCCGTGGTGACATTTTCAAACTTTTCTATAACCATAATAGGCAGCAAATTTTAAGTGAAAGATGAGGTTTCCTGACAGCGATCCGATTTTAAGCAGTGAGGGCTTTAAATGAAATGAAACCTATCACCTATCACTCAGGAAGAGATCTGTGACAAAACTGCAAGCTGGTAATACCACAGTACAGCCTGTTTCCTCTAGCTCCAATTCAAGTAAGTATTCACGATTAAACAGAGATTACTGAAGCAAATAAATCCTAAAGGGCTGGGCTGAAAAACACTTCTTACTCTTCAGGGGTTTGCTGTACATAACTACCTTCCCTGTTTTCTTCTGTGAAAATATCTTGTACTTCTGAGCTTGTTATTTCCGTATGTGAAGATGATTCATCTTCTGGCTTCCCTTTGCCCTCGCCAGGCTCAGCACCTCCTGTGACCTGTGTGGAACTAACCTCTCCCTGATCCACTGCCAAAGAAACCGGCACATCTATCAGTCCCGTTCTTGGTTTTTCTGTATTCAAAATAGGCACTTGTGCTGTGTCTGGATTTTCAGCAGGGTTATGAGAAAAGCTCTCAGTCCCCACCTCCACTGGGACAGCATGACTATCCCCTGCTCCTCCTCCCTCCCCATCTAATCTTTTGTCTTCAGATGCGTTTTCAGTGTGTTCTGGCTGCAATCTGTCCCTGTCACAGCTTTCCGCACCCGTGTACCAAACACTTTGCTTCGTCTCGACTTCTGATTTTACCACTTGAGGTGTATCTGAGACTTCCACCAGCCATTCTGCTTGAGCCATATTGCAGCCCGCCTTGGACACACTCACTAAATTCTTACCACCTGTCCCCAAACTAGACGAAGATGGCCGGTCCTCCTTGAACTCCGTGGTTTCCGCTGCATCTTTATTCATCATTGTCTGTCTTACTTCAATTTCTGCTGCAGCTATTTTGCTTATCTGGTTCCCTTCATGCTCTTGCAACTTTAAAATCTCACCTTCACAGATCTCTTTTATATTCTCAGGTGGAGTATCTGCTGGTAATTCAACTGCTACCATCAGCAAATTCCTTATCTCATTCACATCATCAGGGGATTTACAACTCTTTTCTTCTGACTTGCTTTCTTTCTCAGAATTCTCCCCAAAACCTCCTTTCCCTGTGTTTTCATCCTGACAAGTAACCCTCATGTCAATACTCACTCCTTGGCCTTTAGTTTCTTTTTTACTTTCCTCTTCAAGCCCTGTTCCTACTGCATTTTCACTCTGTGATAATTGTTCTATAATCCCTTTTTCCACCTTGATTTTCATTTCATCATTTCCTAAAATCTCTGCTTCTACTACATTATCATGTGGGGAAGTCAGCTTGATCTCAACAACTTCTTCCTGTACTTTGCTTTCTTTTTCAGTGCCACCGTCAAACGCTGCATCCGTTGCTGTTTTGTTCTCAGAAGTTACCTTCTCCTCTACTGCTTCTTCATGTACCTTAAGTTCTTTTTCAGGGCTGACTCCAAAATCTCTGAATGCGTTTTCAGTCCCCAAAGCTACTTTTTCCTCCACGACTTCTTGTTTTGTAGTAAGCTCTGTCTCAGTGTCACCTACAAAGTCTCTTTTCACCATGTCTTCATTCTCCAAAGCAGTATTTTCCTCTGGAACTTTTTGTTCCGTAAGGGTAGCTGCAAGGGACTCCTGTTTCTCACTGATGTCTGTAATGATCACTTCTTCATTTTTGCTTGCCTGATTACCAGCCGTATTAACAGAAATGACTGCCTCTTTGTCTGATGGCTTGCTATCATCATGATCCTTCTCCCAAGAAATCTTTTCGGTCACAATGAGTGTCTCCTCACTTTGAGTTTCAGTATCTGACATCTCTACTCCGGCAGTGGAAGGCTTCTTAGCGGGAGTGGTTTGTGCTGATCCTGAAGGGGTCTTCAGGTCAGTTAAACTGGACACACTTTCACAGGGCAAGTTCAAGTTATCTTCAAAGAGGTTGTGCTTCTTCAGAATTGCAGCTTCTTTTATCACTAAATAAAACAGAAAACGGTTTGGAAAGACTGACAGAGGTACACCAAAGAAGGTACACTATTTCCCTGAGTTTCTAATGTCATATATATTGATATTACAAACAATAGTAATTTTCATTTTCAACTTGTTTTCAGTTTATCTTTATTGGGGAGTTTATCTGTTTTCATTAATGGAACTCCAATATTGACCTAAACTTGTAATTGCAGTAATACAAAAGTACCAGAGGGCCTGCAGTGCACAAAGGTAATGTTTAAATGCGGAAGTGATTACACTGAATACATGAACAAAAGTGTGCTTATTACATTAATTATTATACCAATATTTTGGAACAGTTGTGCCACAAAAGGCCGTTGGGCAACACAGAAGCTTGTCTTTATCTAGCATATAGATAGGCAGACAGATCCAGAGAGATACAAATATTTTATGTATCTTTATATACCACCTGGCATGGTTTCATTTTCTGGCACACAAGCAGAGACATCTGCCTGGTGTACTGCACTGGCATCAATGATGTATGGGAAACTGCACCTGGCAGTACATTTCATTTGGGGAAATTCATTTTCACTGCCATTAGATGTCACCAGGCCTTTACAAATAAGAGCATAATTTCACTCCTGGGCCCAGGAAATCAAGATAAAATGAAGGTTACGTTTTGTCAGAAATACGCTGATGCCACACTGTAATTTTGACTTTCCCAAGCTTAGTAATGTCACTACATGAATTTAAATTTCAGGGCTCGCCACACATCTTCAGTGAGCTGAATCCAAATAGTAGCACTGTAATCCCTGGTCTTTGGGAAAGCTGGGACCTGGCTCAGAGACAGCCAGGAGCAATAGCTCACCACTGGCCAATGGCCAAAATGCTATTACTATCACCTCTAGAGTATCCTCACCTTTCAGGGTTTCTTCAAGCAGAGTCTGATATAAAATCTCTTCATACACATTCTCTACTTGGATCACGCTAGTGTAATCAGCAAAAATGAACTGCTCGTATTTCTGCAGCTCCTGTGCAGACACAGAAGAAAGGAACAGATGCATAAAACCACAGCAATTTCAGAGATTTTGAACATCCTACTTCAGTGGAGCACCTGCATCTACCAGGTCTTGCAATGCTTCTTTTGAACTATGAGTAAACAAAGTATATATTTTCACCATTCATTATGCACTTACCAAACACCGTTCTTACACTACAATTACATTTAGAAGAACTATAGAGCATTGTCATCTGCACTGTAATAAACAATTCTGAAATAAAGAGTTGGTGAGGAAATGCCTCACTCACTGTTTGTCCAAGGAGGCAAATCCACAGTGAGCATGGGAGATCCAGGGTTTGGTTTTGTTTTTTTTAATAGGTGTGTAACATATTCAGCTTACTGAATTATATGTAATAGGCTGTATCTATGCAATAAGTGAGTCATGATCACTAGGAAGCAGCTTGGTGGTCCATAAAAAGAAAATGAAGTGACTGCTGCCCGTTTCTAAAAGGGATACCTACAGACTAACATCTGGTGGATTTAAGTCTTTAAAGTCAAGTGTTTAAGGCCAGGTTGGATGGGGCGTTAAGAAACCTGGTCCAGTGGAAGGTGTCCTTGCCCATGGCAGGTGGGGTGGCCTTAGATGATCTTTAAGGCTCTATTAGAAGGTCAAGACTTGACTGGGCCTGTCAGCTGTGCTACACACATCTGCTTCCAGAGCCAGCTGCTCACTTCTGCAGAGGCACAAACTCAAAAGGTTTCTGGGATGTTTGCACCACCACTGCTTCCTCTGGCCCAGAGGCACTAGATAGGACTCCACGCTCTATATTTAAGGGGGTGAAATAGTTTTGTTTCGTTGCTCACCCCTGTGCATGAACACCATGTCTTGAAGGCACTGCTGACACTCAGCAAAGAGTTACTACAACTGTTACTCTGAGATATGATAGTATGTAGAATGACATAGAGAGGAGAGTGATTTTAAATACATTTTTTGAAGTCCTGAGTTTGAATGATCTGTACTCAAAGATTTACAAGCATAACTTGAATAAACACTTCGTTTTAGACTTGTTTTTTAAACCAAAACAAGCTAGAGGCTCAGCAAGAGCCTCAGGAAACTGATGAACATCAGGGAAACAAAAGGGCAGGGATGGGTTATGGCAGTCATCTTCCAGCAGCTACAATGAGAATGCAAGTGAATGTGCGTGGTCTGCAAGAAAGGGAAAGCCTATTTCATTTGAGCCAAGGTGAACAGCATTCCAGCTGGCCCCTCATGCAGCCACACTGATAACATCTGCATGAAACTCTGGCAGATGGTGTTTGCAGAGTACTACCCTATCAGCATGATTAAGGACAACAGAGACAGTCCCTGTATGTTTGTTTCCTGACTGCTGACACAATTACTTCAATTTAAAATCACTGAATACCAGCCCATGGCCTGTTTGCTTGCTGCTCCTGCTGCCCAAGCAAGCGCTTGGTTTTGAAGGAGGTTGTGAGCAGAGGCTGTGTATGGTCACAGTGGTGCCTCTGGGTGCTGCGCTCTCCGAATGACCAAATTTCAGCTTGCAGCAGGGATGCCGAACACAGGGACAAGCTCATAACCTAAACTTGCAATTGTCAGATAGAGAGAGGAGTTCAGTTTGAGGAGTCTTCAGATCTCTAGGGAAGAAGCGAAATGGGGATGGGCAATGGTCTGCAGCTATCTCTGAGGAAGCAAGCTGCATATGCAGCTTCCTTGTATCCCAAAATCTTCACTCCATTCCACATCTTGTACCGTGCTGCTACATCAATCCACAAACTGGCAAATATAAACATATTTTGTCCAAATAGGCATGAGAGAAAACAGCTTTACAAAGTTTAGGATTTATAGTCAAGGTGTTAATCCTTTCCTGCCTTTTACTACTGTTGTTTTGTTGTTTTTTTTTTACTCACAGAGCAGTAATGTAACCTACTGGTTTGCATGTTGAAGCCAGTGTCTTCTGCATTGTGGGCAAAGTAATCTGTACTAGTGCTTCTTGAAATATCTTCTTCCGGATAGTGCTGCTGTCATAATCATATTGCTGTTAAAGACAGACAAGAAGAGAAGCAAGTCCACACATGTTTGGTGTTATTAATCATTCACAGGAGGAACTGCCTCTTGTTAACCTGTAACTGGTGACAGGGAACTACCAAAGGATGCTGTATCATTGGTACACGCAGGGGTTTCAATTCCCATGCAGGTTATTCCAGCTTTTGGAAAAATACTCTGAGATCAGGGAGATTCTGGTATCTCTTTCCCTTCATTTTTTTTTTTGGTCTGAGCTAGAAACAGCCTCATGCTTGCTCTCTCCAGGTATTTTAGCACTGAGGGTAATGAATTCTAGGGGCAGGCTGATTATAAACTAATATAAAATTATTTACTCAGATCCACAGCATCATTTCCAGTTGATTTAATTGTAACTAAAAGGACTGCACACGTAAATACTCTTATAATTGTCTGCCCAGAACTAGGTTTTACCCCCAAAATGAGCAGCTTTGCTAAGTGCCACCAAATCAGCATTTCCCACCAGACGGTAAGAGGTATCTTCTTTCAAATACTAAGGTAAATTCACGTAAGAGATGCTCTCTTTAGGTTTCTTAAAAGGCAGAACACGAGATCTTACTGCACAAAAGCTGTAGCATTTACCTTCAGTACTCTCAGTTTGACTTTTTCAATGGTTGTTGCAACTTTCGCTGAGTCTGCCTGGCGACTGGGAGAGAACAACTGCTCAAAAGTATAAACTGCATTTTCCATCAGCTAAGAATAAGAAGAAGAAATATATTTTAAAGACCCGTAACACAAAATGTCTGCATACAT
This sequence comes from Cygnus atratus, assembly GCF_013377495.2. NCBI lineage: Eukaryota > Metazoa > Chordata > Aves > Anseriformes > Anatidae > Cygnus > Cygnus atratus. The sequence continues at coordinate 15,890,656 of NC_066369.1, read as the reverse complement.
AAAGAAACCTGATAAATGTAACCATTAACTTAAATTGTGTTTCTGAGAGGTGAAACAGAGAAAGAATAATCAAAAAATCAATACATATTTTCAAGTGCTTCAAATGATTGTGGAAGGGGAAGAAAAGCCTTGCCCAGTTTAGATTTCAACACTCAGCTTTGTAATTGGAAAACAAAAAGAATAATCTCTTACATTAATGCAAGAGCACAGGAAAATGAAACTACCTCAACTTCTACCTTGAGCATAAAGGAGGGTCACCAGAAGGTCTGTGAAACAGTTGTATTCGCAAACTTATTCAGAGTAGATTCATATTGTCCCAAAATTGTGTTTCTCTTATTACTATCTATTTTAGTACTCTAAAGGCTAACATGCATAGAAATGTTGCAGTAAATAAAGGAAATTAAGCCTTAGTATCTTTAATCTAATATAATAGCTTTGCTGTACGGATTTAATCTCTTGTCACTATCCAAAAAGGTGGTGACAAATACAAGAAGTAGAATTAAGTGGCTATATATACAGGCCACAGACAAAATTCATCCCTAATAAGAAGACTATCATTGGCTGCTATCAGATCCTATTGGTCTTAGTAAGTAATACTGTAGATGAGACTTTTTTAAAAAAGCCATTAATTAGTAGCTTTTCTTATAATACAAATAGTTATCAGCAAAAATCTCAGATAGAGCAGTATTTTCTCAAGCATTATGTTAGGCTGGTACTTGCCATCTTTTCAAGTTATCCAAAGATTCATTAAAAATATTAAAACCCTTACTACAAAAAGATATTTCAGAAAAAAAAATGTTCTGCAAGTGGTAATTATTTCTACTTAAAGAGGCTTTGCCTCTTTTAAGTAGTGTTTCCATTCAATTTTTAATTTACTCTTATTGGAGGGGGATGGGGACGTCCACAGGGAAGCCATCATTACTGCTGGGTCTTCCTTCACATCTCATGGGAATGTACCAGTTGATTTTCATCATATAGTAAAGAGGACTTTGTAGTAAAGAGGTAGTTTGTAAATGAGTATGTAGATACTTATGGATAAGACACACTTTCAATTCCTTCTAGACTAGTAACATTTTCATTAATGAAAATAAGCAGTGAAAAACTTTGAAAGGGTGATCTTTGTAACTGACTTTGCAGAAAACTTGAAATTAGACTATATAGACTATATTTTAGATAAAAATGGAGAAGATAGAGGTCTACTCAATCTGTGCATGTATCAGGAGGCCATACATTAAAGGCATTGCAAGACCTCCCACACAATACAAAGACAGGAACAATGTATAGTTAAGTTTGAGACTAATTCCAAGATGAATGACTCACTTTTTATTTGTGTTATTATTTGGAGCAAATCATAAACTGGCGTGGATTTGCTGAAGATACTGGAGCTGGTTTATTTACACTAGTTGAGTGTTTCTCTCCTAAATTCCCTAAACTTGACCACTAGAGGATGCCAAGCTCCCAAGCCTGTAACTGTGCACTGAAAGAAGGAATATTCCAGCCAAGTTAGACTTAAGCCGAATTATTCTTTTATATTAAAAATGCATGAGCACAGACACATCTGACCTTACTTGTTGATAAAATAAATGTCCATGGACACAAAGTGAAGCTACTTACTATTTTTATGAGAAAAATAATAGCCTTTTAAAGAGAGATAAACAATAACAGCATTTTCAGAATAACTTTTACACTCATTTAACTTATTTAGTGTGAATTTTGTTTCCTTACATTAAAAAAAAAAAAAACTTGGTTTGTACAGGATATATTTTCTGTCTAGTTCTTCGTCTTGGTTCACGGTCTTCACTTACTGAACGACATTTTATTTGAGCAGCATTTTGGAATGGTTTCCTTGAAAGACTGAGACATGAAATCAGAATTTTATTTCTGATTAATTCTTTGGCTGCTGATCATTGCTGTAATTAGAAAAACTGCTTTTAGGAAAACCCTATCCAAACACTGTGCTAGAAACTTATTTTCCATGTTCATAACTCCCACTTCACGGGAGGGAACCACTTCCATTTCACAAGATGACCAACTAGATTACTTAATTTCTCAACTAAGGATTATAATCACAGGGTTCAACATATTGTTATAAGGCCAAATCTGCCCTGCATTCTGGCAACGGAAAGAAGTCTACTGGCCAGGTCTTAATAGATTTCTGGCCAGGGATCCAGAAGAAATAAAAGCAAAGCAACATTACAGCTTATACCAATACACACTGGAGGGGGAAAAGAGGCAACATTCCTTTTTCATCTCAAATGATGAAATGATTTCACTTCAACCATCCCCATGAGAAGTGAAGTTGGTTAAAATAGCTTCATCCTGAGACATCATTTATGTCAAAGAAATTGGCAATTTTTAACATTAATTGCCTTGTTTTATATTCATGAGAAAATAAACTATCAAGAAGGAGAAGGAGACACTCTATTTTGTTAAAATTATTCAGGACTCTTCCTGAAAAATAAACACTTGAGAATGAAAATCAGGTGGATTTTAGCTACCTTGTTGGCATAAGCACAACCTTCCTGGGTGCTAAGACACCAAGAATTCAGAATGTCAAGGTTCATGGGAAGAGTTGATCCATCCAAAATTCTTGTAACTCACTGAAAGACTCTCACGCATGCAATGTCACAAATATAAATGTGAAAATGAGTTTCTAGCTGCATTTTTCTTATTTTTTTTAATCTGCATTTTGCTTGGTATATATTTGGGGCCTCTTGCCTTCATCAAGAATCAGCTCTTCATCAAGATTACTTTGAAGCAGCTTAGAAGAACAAACCTAACCTGTTCTCTGAAGAGGAAAAACTGGATTTTACAGTACCTCTTGCATGAAGTTCTGTGTCCTCTGAACCACAAAGTCAATGTGGTAGACCTTGAAGCGACTCTTGAGGTCTTGAAGGAGCTCCTGGAGGAGGTTTACTTTCAGATAGCAAGGCTCCATCTTCACAGAACTGAATGGTAGGTTCATCAGCTGATCCACGTTCTGCATTCCAGTGGAGGAAAAACAGGCTTTGAGAAAAAGCAGCTGGAAACCAATTTTAAGTAGAGAATATAAGAGTGTCCCTAAAACAAATTCTGGTATCTACACTCTGGTTGCACAACTGCCACAAGACTTTCTAGACCACAAACAAAGCAATAATATAGTACCACTTTGGGAAGCAAGTACTGCTGTCACTCAAGTTCTAGGTAGAAAAGTGCTAATGTAAAAGGCTCCAGTTATATTTTTGTCTTACCTCCTTTAGCTTTGTGATATCATTTGTCTTCTGGAAGTTCTGGATGATTTCATTAACTTCTTTATCAAAAAGTGAGCGAACTTCAGTGAATCCAGAACTCACGGGACCCATGAGCTCCTCCAATATGGATGTGAGAAATGGCTGGATATTTTCTGTGCAGCATTTCTGAGCAGGCTCAGAAACAGTGGCTGGAGCATAAGACAATACAATGGATGCATTTTAGGCTACTAAAATATACAGTGAAAAATGTAATCTGAACAGATATACTTTACAATGGATTAAATGCCCCCGTATTTTTTTCTGGAGTCACACCTCCTCAGAGATGACAAGGGTGATGAAAGGAGAGTTTATAGTTTTTTGAGTAGCAATGAAACATCTTTTCCTATGCCCCCCCTAAGCAAACTAGCAGCATGGTAGCACTGTGAGAGGAGAGGAAAGGGAAGCTGTAAGTATTGGTAAATACTGGGGAGTTTGCACAAAGCTTGGTCATGGTGCTTGTATAAGATTTATCTGACCTTGGTACTCCACAGTTCACTGAAAGCATCCTAGGCTGTTATCTGAGAATATCAATGTAACATCCTGAGTTTTATCAAAAGAGCTCCTAAGTGATCAGCTATTTATTTATTTGCTAACTTAAGCAACATCAATTGATGTTTGCCTACTTTTAACACTCATTTTTACATTCATAGCAAATATATAATTTTTCATATTAGTTTGACATCATTTAAAAAGCTCTTTGGTTTAATCATGCTTTGGTATCCTATGAACTAACCAGAACCTATTTTTGTGGAGCATTTCTTGACATAAGGTCAAAACCACCACACTTTTAATTATGCTCATGTAATCTATACCTTCATTTCACAAAGCTGCCCAAGCAAAAATCAAAGCAGAATACGAAACTCTAATCAGGATACTCATAACCTGCCAGCTCTAGCTCCAACTTGAGAAGACTTTGTATTTTCACAGATGCAGCTGCCCCAGGTGTCAGTTCCCGTCAAAGGCAGCAGGGGCTCAAAGCATTTGTTTTCTGAAAATGAGCATCTCCGGATGGAGTTTCAAAACACATAAGGATTTCAAAACAATGACATCTGGTAATTTGAGCAGCACAATGGGAAACATTAAGGATTGCTCCAAAACACATTTGTTTTCCTACTAACCTTTGATTTTTCCAGCTAAGAAGTTCTTGGAGTTCAGAATCTGATCCATGTCTGAGCGAATGGTTCCTTCAAGAGATTTTGCAAAATCTCTGCACTCTTCTTTCAAGGTACTCAGTCCTTCTGAAACCTGCTGCTGGACTAAGCCATATGTTTCTTCTACAAACTAAATTCAAATTAAATTAAAAAGCAAAGATTAGAATCAGCACATTCAGACAATTAGCATGAGAAACAACTACTCTGGAAATATTCATACTTACACCAAACCAGGCCCGCTTCCTGTCATTCCTCTTTCCTTTCATTTTAGGCAGGATCATCGTCTGAAGGTTAGGAAGGAGTTCCTCCATCACAAGGTTGCTCAAGATCTATATGGTTAAGAGATTAAAATGACCTGTTCATACATTGTTTGCCATCTAAAAACTGAGCACTTGCACCACAGAATGACATGTAAATATAGGCAACCCCAAACACACAACAGCTTAGCTGTCCCAGGTTGCCAGGAGGACTGTTTTTAAAATATCAGGTATGTTTGAGAGAATCTCTATGAATTCCATCTGAAGAATCTTTCTCTGAAAGGCTTTGAAAGACCATCAACTAACAGAAGATGAACCAAGATGACAAAGATGTCTATTAAAATTTACTGTATGCTGTTAGAAAGATTGCCATGTGAAAAACAATGGAGCTAAAATGACTGATGTCAGCTAAACAACTACCAAAAACATTTGAAAAGCTGTTATAATGACTGTTGCTTCTCGAAGCTGACCTTGTTCTGAGACACTGATGCCCTCCCAGAGGCATCATTGAGGAGAAGTTGTTCTGAAGACTCATCAGCCAAAGGACACTTCTAATAGGAAAATACCTTGCAGCAACAGTGGTGTAGTGGTATCATGAAAAATTCCCATTCTTGTGACCCATGTTCAATTCCCAGCTGGTGCGAGTAAGTTCTGCAGCTGTTCCCTGAACCTCTAAGCAATTGCTGGGGCAAAACAGTGACTTTTCCTGTTTTTAAGAAGGGTAGAAAGGAAGACTCACCGAACTACAGATCGGTGAGTCTCACCTCTGTGGTTGGAAAAATCATGGAACAGATTCTCCTGGAAGCAATGTCAGGGCACATGCAGGAGGTGATCCAAGGCAGTCAGCATGGCTTCACCAAGAGCAAATCATGCCTGACCAATCTGGTGGACAAGGGAAGACCGACCAATGTCATCTACCTGGACTTCTGCAAGGCCTTTGACATGGTCCCACATGACAACCTAATCTCTAAATTGGAAAGATATGAAGGGTGGACCACCCAGTGGATAAGGAATGGGCTCAACGTCCGCACCCAGAGAGTGGTGGTCAATGGTTCTATGCACAGGTGGAGGCCGGTGACGAGCAGTGTCCCTCAGGGGTCTGTCTTGGGACTGGTGCTTTTCAGTATCTTCATCAATGACATAGATGATGGGATTGAGTGCAACCTCAGTAAGTTTGCTGATGACACCAAGCTGAGTGGTAGGGTTGATACCAAAGAAAGAAGAGATGCCATTCAAAAGGACCTGGACAAGCCTGAGAAGTGGGCCCATGTGAACCTAATGAGGTTCAACAAGTCCAAGTGCAAGGTGCTGCACCTGGGTCAGGGCAATCCCAGACATGAGCACAGGCTGTGGGAAGAACTCACTGAGAGCAGCCCTGCAGAGAAGGACTTGCGGGTTCTGATGGGTGAAAAGCTCAACATGAGCCAGCAATGTGTGCCTGCAGCCCAGAAGGGCAACTGCATCCTGGGCTGCACCAACAGAGGTGTGACCAGCAGGTCGAGGGAGGTGACTGTCCCCCTCTGCTCTGCCCTTGTGAGGCCCCACCTGGAGTCCTGCATCCAGGTCTGGGACCCCCAGCACAAGAAGGATGTGGGGCTGTTAAAGTGGGTCCAGAGAAGGCCACAAGGATGCTCAGAGGCTGGAGCACCTCTCTTAGGAAGAAAGGCTGAGAGAGCTGGGGCTGTTTGGCTTGGAGAAGACTCTGGGGAGACCTCACTGCATCTTTTCAATACTTAAAGGAGGCTTATTTTTTAGATGGAGAGCAACTTTTTGCTTGGGCAGATGACAATAGGACAAGGGGGAATGGTTTTAAACTGAAAGAGGGGAGATTTAGATGAGGTGTTAGGAGGAAATTCTTCACTCAGAGGGTGGTGAGGCGCTGGAACAGGTTGACCAGAGAGGCTGTAGATGCCCCATCTCTGGAGGTATTCAAGACCAGGTTGGATGAGGCCCTGGGCAACTTGATGTAGTGGGTGGCATGGGAGGGTTGGAACAAAATGATCTTTAGGGTCCCTTCCAACCCAATTCCAACCCTTCCAATCCATTCTATGATTCTATGACTCTTGACCCAAAAAAGCAAGATAGAATGATACTGATGTGGATCTTTAGGAGTATTTCTTGTGAACACCAATTTCACAATTCACACAAGGACGGGAGGTCCCAGTAAAACCTGGATATGGGACAGAAAGGGAATCCAGAAATTGGGGTAATCTGTAGATCAAATAATTCTACTCTGATTTTTTTTTTTCAAGAAGCATAGCACAATCCAAAAGATTCATTAGCTCCAAGGCTATCCTGAGGCAAAAGGGATAAAATGAATAGCTGATGGAGTTTGTGAAAAACTTTTCAAACAATTACTTCTGTCAGTAAAACTGGTACAAATACAGTAAAATTTTCACATTGTAGAATTTATATACATTAAAATCTCCATTCAAGCATTTGTGCTGGCATGTAGAAAAACTAAGGAAAAGTTATCATTGCCCCACTTTTTATTATTTAAGTATATTGTCTGTTTTTCATTGCTGTATTTTTCTAAATTGACACTGAGTACTTTTTTCCCTTTCAGTAACTTTCTCAGTTTGCAGCAGGGTTCAGCTGTAGAAGGGATGCATCACCCTTTCTGAACCCAGCTACTAAGTGGCAACTCAGGCTTGCAGCTGGTTCCAATCAGAAATAAAAGACATCAGACTGGGAACACAGATGCTCACAATTTGGGGGAGCAGTCAATATGCTGGCGGGCAAGGCTGCTATTCAGAGAGACCTAGACAGGCTGAAGAAAGGGGTGGACAAAAACCTCATAAAGGTCAGGAAAAGCAAATGCACAGTCCAACATTTGAGATGGAACAATCCCAGGCGCCAGTACAGGCTGGCAACAACTGGCTGGAAAGCAGCTTTGCAGAAAAGGATTTGAGCATCCTTGTAGACAGCAAATTCAGCATCTGTCTGCACGGTGCTCTTGCAGCAAAGGGCAACAGCAGGCCAATGGAGGAGAATGTTGCCCTCTGTTCAGCACTTGTCACACCACATGTGGAGCAGTGTCCAGTGTTGGGCTCCCATTACAAGACATGATACAGGAATGAGTCCAGCAGAGGCCACCAAGACAGTCAGGGGACGGAGCACATGACATGTGGGTAGAGGTGGAGTTGCCCAGACTTAAGAATGGAAGGCTCAGGGGAGGCCTTACTGCTGTCCACAGCACATATGGGGAGACACCGTGCAGACAGACCCAGACTCTGCTGGGACGTGCACAGGGAAAGGATGAAGATGACGGCCACAAGCAGAAACAAGGGAAATTTTAATTAGAATCATAGAATCATTGAGGTTGGAAAAGACCTTCAACGTCATCTGGTCCAACCATACACCTACCACCAATGTCACCCACTAAACAATGTCCCTAAGCACCACGTCCAACCTTTCCTTGAACACCCCCAGGGATGGTGACTGCACCATCTCCCTGGTAACCTGTTCCAATGCCTGACTACTCTTTTTGAGGAGAAATGTCTCCTAATGTCCAACCTAAAGGTAATGTCTCCTAATTTCCAACCTATTAGTTATTAAAAAGATTTTCCCAAAAGGCATCTACTGGTGCTGGGGATATGCTGGATTCTTAAATTTCTCTAAGCAAGGTGTCTTAATTTTGACCTCAAGACCGCAGTCCCATGTTTGGTTCAGTCATTACTTGTACTCATGATTCAGAGGAGGGGCATCTTGTTTTTTCTGGACATGTTCATTTCCTGTTCATAGATGTTGCCCAGGTATATTTGTACTGTCTTTTAGTTATGGAGGCACACCTGCTCATTTATGATGACTGAGGCAGTACTATTGTGCATGTGCTATACTGAATAGTACATAAACCTTTAATCAAGGTTTTTCATTTGTCCTGACTGTACAGCACGTGTAAGGTTGTTCACAGCACCCTGAATGCTTTGAAGTGCAGTGGAAATCTTGTAAATCAAAGAGACATAGTAACCCTACAAAAAAAAGCAGAAAAATACATCTTAAGGTTCTGCACATTTCTCATTTAATCTGAGTGGAGGATTACTTGTTTGCTCAACAGTTTCAATAAAGTCTCTCAGACAAAGTATGTAGTCCTCCTTCACCTCCAGTGGGACTTGAACAGGGTTTTTGTTAAGCGAATGTGTATTTAAATCCATCTTGTCATGCTTCAGCTGTGGCCCAGCTCAGCCCTCATTCAAGGATCCCTGCCCTGATGCACCCAGCCACTGGCTGAGCCCACACAGAGTGCAAAACACTATGCAATTTTTTATTTTCATTATGTATAGAGTGGCAGTGTTTCTTGACATGCAACCTCACATATTACATCTGCTTGAGCAGGTTTTAGATATAGTTGATACTGAAGTCAGTGAGCAACACTGCTTCCTCCAGCTGTTATACCAAAGGGCTCTATGGATGGAAGAAAGACTCCCTTTGTGGTGACGTGCTCCTCCTTTACTGCTATCAAGAGTCCAATGATGCACCAAGGACACGATAGGGAAATGGTAGAAATGTAGACAGCAAGAGTAAGTAAGAAGGGGCTCCGACTGGATGCCACATAGCATAACACAAAGTATTTCATTAGCATAAAGCAACCCTTACAGAAATTTAACACAATGGCCTACTTATTAATATACCTATATCTGTAATATGCAATATCCTATTGTACTTAAGTACTTACAGATTATGCTACAGCACCATTTGGATTCAGCTACACTGACTCAAATATACCTATGAAAACCAATGGACTAATTCAGGTCCTAAACTACTGAGTCACTTAAAAAAGATAATCTCATGTATAACCCAAACCGGAGCAGCACAGACCAAATAATAAATGTGACAACTGATCAAACACATTCTGAAGAATCTGAGCTCCCTGGCAACATTTTTAAGAAGTGCTGGACTGAGTTTATATTCCTCTACTGAAAGGTGCACCATAGGGGTTTTAGGTTTTTTAATGCCTTATCCATCTGTATTTGATTTACATTTGATTGGATTTTGATTTTGATTTGATTGGATTGGATTTTAAGTTATTCTACATTGGTGTAGTACTGATCAATGGAGTTACGCTAGAATAAAATAGTGGCATTGTAGTGCTCTCACTGTGTGGCTGTTCTGTGGCTTGTAACAAGTGTTCTCAGAAATTCCCTAGTTTTAACCCTCTCTTTCAGCACTTACCTACAGAAACAGCACCTGCAATTCAATATATCCTTTGTTAGTAATAAAATATTAAAAATGAAAAAGAACAAAAACAAAACAAGGGAAAGAAACGTTTACAACCCCCAAAAAACTTAGTAGGTCTTCAGGTGAGTTACTGTATCCTTGCTTTGCTACCTTCATGTTGCAGTACCACGGCAGAACTGCATGAGCTAATGATATGACTGCTTCAGAAAATACTGTGGAGAGTCTGCCATTATAAATAAATGTCAGTAGATATATTTATTGGCATTCTGCAGAAATTTTTACAGCAACAAATTGTAGCCTGCTTGTTCCAAACCATTCACTTAGCTTGGATATTTGCCTAAAACAATTATTATACTGCATCGAAATAGGCATGACAACATACTCTACGTAAAGAATGAATTATTGTTAAGAAGATAGTGGCATAACTACTCTGGATGTCTTCTGATTACAGTTCTCTTGAGGTGTATGGGTTATGAATAAGGAGTTGGCAAGAAACAGGCAAAATAAAGCACAAAATGAAATTAGCACTATAATAGCTCCATAACTTTTTGGAGGAGGGGAAAAGAGAAAAACCCTGTCCCTCCACTGGAATGATGAAACTCCTTATTTTGTGGTATTTATTATCAGATGTTAGCAGGGAACTTTGGTCCCTGACATGACAGCACCAGGAAAGACACTGCTTATAAATTCTTTTCCAGTTCCCATATTTTTCAGTATTTCCAAAGTATACTTTTCCTAAATAAATAATCTGGTTTCTCAAAACAAAACCCTCTATCATCAACACTATCAGACTTTTCTCCATCTTCCCAAAGGGATGTCAGACTTCATCAAGGAAAACACCCAGCAGCTGGTACTAAAGTAATATTTACTACTGGGCGCTCAGTGCTTTGGAAAAAAATGTATGTATAAGTCAGGGCACAAATAATGTCTTAATTGCACTAAAATACACCTGGAGTGATGCCAGAAGGACTGGCAGAGTTACTTCATCTGCCATCAGTGCTCCAAAGCTGCTCACTCAGGTATGGATCACTCAGTATGGATCTCGACCCTAAGCTTTGCATCTCATTTCTGAAGTACTGAAACACACAAATTTTTGGTGTTCCCAGTGTAATTGTTACTACGCAAGACTCCATTTCAGAAGGCTGGCACAAGAATTAGGTCTACCAGTTTATCTGCTCAGATCTAAAAGCTTCACTCTCAAAGAACGGGGAAAAACTAAATGATGAGATTCTTCAAAACATGTGCATTGGTGCCTTTCTGTTCTTCATTAAGCCTCATCTCCTACAATGGCATCTGGAGGCATTCGACCACAAGTTACTGGAAACTGCTGTGTTTAGTATCAAAGGTAATAGCAACAGAAGAAAATACGTTTCTTATCCACAGAAGATCTCAGAAGGTAGAAAAACATAGCACAGTCCAATGCAGCAGACAGCAAGTATTTGCTGCACAAACCGTGTGTTCTGAGCTTGGCGTATAGTACTTTTGGTCTCGCTGATTTACCAGAACTATCAACATACCAAATGTGGGAGGGAGATGTTAGAAAGTACCTTGTTTTAGAGACAGCATTTATTCACCCACTGACCATGTGGTAACTGCAGCTCATACAAATAAAGTAGATGCATGAGCCTTTTGTGGAAATGTGGCCATCCCGATATTCCAGCATGAGCACCACAACTTTAGTTCACTGCACACTTTCTTTCACTTTTTAGTTTAAAAAAATACAGAACAGTTTATTTAGATATAAATGTTTCTTACTTATCACTAAGAAGTGTCTTGAAATCTTGGGAACTTCTACCTACTAGATTTTTTTTAAAATAGAATTTTTTTCCCAAGAGTCTTTACAACCTTCACTATCCTCAGAGTTGCTATAGCCAAAGCCTCCCCAAATTAGGATGATATTCTTTTACCTCTTTTTCATTGCCAGTTATCATTTCCCACGTCCCATAGTGGCCTTTCTCCTGCCGGAAGAACTGAACGGCTTCTAAGAATGCCTCAACTTCATATGTGGTCTGCTTGAGAAAATCTGAAGGGAAAAAAAAAAAAAGGTAGTACAAAGGACTTACCCATATATAACCTTTAAAATAAACATCCTTTTTTAATCCATTTTCTTATTCCATGTGCGTCCAGCAGAAATATTTTCCAATCATTTTCTAAGCCTGAGTGTCTGAAGACCTTTGGGGTTTCATTAAGATTCAGAAGCTTAATGTTGCCACATATAAACTATCACAAGCCAGCCCATCTAAACTGATAAGTAAAACCAACATCAGCAGGTATTAACATGGGCCACACAGTAAAAGATAACAGTTTTACAGCAAGCTTTGTATGTGGGAGACTTTGACAAGGCAGTCATTAACACATGAAAGCTCATCCCTTACTTTCATACCTATGAGCTATGTATGATGGTACATGGGCAGACTTTGACAGCAGGTCCTAATGCCAAGAGTTGGGAGTTTCCGCTTCTTAAATTTAAAATAAAATTTTATGAATTTAAGATACTGATAATCATCTGAGTGGCAGCACATTACAGCATGTTGCATGCCCTTGAGAAACTGCTAAACCCTGACTTACTGCTTCCCAGTAATCTTCTATTTCATTGTTTTATTATGGAATTGATGATCAGCATGATTTTTTCATGGGCATATAATAACACAGACCTGGACAAAGTAAGCTCTGTGCTCATACCAATTAAGAACAACATTTCTGACAAAATTGCGTTGCTTTTCCCCGATATTTCAGGCATGTTTAACCACAGATCGAGTGCCTGGTTACCATCCACAGCTACTACGGCTAGATGGCAGCTTGTCCCAAGAACATGAAGATAGACTGGGGGCACTATGCTGTACAAATGGGACTACACCATGGAAAAAAAAATGAAAACAAGTGGCTAAACTAGTTTGCTCTTATAAATACCAGATAACCAGCCATGCAGCAGAAATTATATCTCAGGCAATTTCTTCTTTCCAATCCGCAAGACTTTTGAGATAGTTGCAGTCAACAGTCTCCTTCACATTAAAGCACACAAAACCACATCTAATGAAGGCTGCAATAGCAGTCACACATTAGAACTAGTTTGTCATAATCTGGGGAGAAATCGTCCCTCTGTCTCAAAATGTGGAAAAGCTCCTTAGAGTCATGAGGCAATTTGGCTAACCTGAGTAAGAATTTCAGGCTGAGAAACCACAGCTGAAATACTTCAGGAATTTAAGTGCTGCCTTTGCTGAGTCAGAGTTTCGGGACTACTGTGAGGATTATTATCTTAAGGGAAAAACAAACTGATGGGACTTTATTGTCACCTCTTCAAGGTTAACTACTTGCAGCCTTGATCAGCTGAAGTCCTATTGTGTGCATGTTAGCAGGGAAGGGGAATGTTAATTCTATCAAAGGTAAGTATACTGCTTTTCAAGATACTGATATGTATAAGCAATTGTTATGTGAAGTCAGAGAGTAAATTCTCAAGCCTTACCTGTCAAGCAAGACATATCTTTGACTTGTTTGTGAAACCTTCTAATGACAAAAGCTTTATAGAAGGCTTGTATGCACACCAAGGGCAATACAGGGATTACACAAATTATGGGGAATACAGAAGATTAATACTACAGGAATTCCCAAAATGCCTCCTCCATGCATTCTACACAGAAAGGAAAGCAGGAGAAACGTACAGCTATTTTACCAATGCTTCATTACTTGAAAACAGCTTTGTATCAGTTACATCTGCATGGTGGGCAATGAGGTTTAAGATCTCTGTCAGAATTTGCTCTTTCAGAGTTTCCCCTGAAAGCAGTAACTGCTACAGAAAAGTATGCTATACATACTAAGGCACAGTGAACATTCTCACGCTGCCACTTTGTAGATACCATTCCTGTTTAGCAGATATTTGTATGAGATCAATTTCTTCACCCCCACACGTTGATCAATCAAGAACAGCAGGCACGTAAAATCCCAACCATTTATTCACTGCTACCTCCATGATTTGTAGCATTTTTAATAGCAAGTCACAAACCAGGATGTTAAAATACCAGTTTAGGAGTTGTAGAATCAGCCTGTTCACTGCCAAGAGAAGAATGTCCTCTGACAGCAGCTTTGATGAAAGAACAGCACTCCACCTGAAAAAAACGTGTTGCATCTAAAAACTTTTGTCCTCCCAAAACCAAACTCTGAATATTTTGACCAGAAGAGAGCCAGGCTTGGCTGGAGAAAGCGAGATTGCAGCTCCTGCAGCCCTCCCATTGTGACTCACATGTTTTCCTTCTTCGCAGCTGTGCTCCCTCCTAACCAAAAGGGACAACAGACCATCCAAAGGGCTGGATCTTGGACCTGCTGAGGTGCCGATTTGCCAAGGCTGACAAGTCTCCCCTCTAAGATCATCAAGTTTCGAACTCTGTACTCAAGGGAGTATTTTCTCTATTATGACTGTCCCTGACCCATAGAAAAGTGGGAGGAAGATGCTAAAAGAACAAGAGCAATTCATTTGAATAGTTCTTGGGAACAATATCAAGCTGTAAATTGCATAGAATCCCAAATCATACATTCTTTCCTATACCAGTAAACACAGGAGAACAACACAATTATGGTAGTCTTACTGCAAAAACAGCTCAAAGTAGAAAGGCGGCTTTATCCTTCAAGGCCTACTGTAATTGTTTTAAGCATTTTTTTCTCACTTTCCATAGGAGGAAAGGATTGCATCAGAGATAAGACACTGAACGACTAGATCCATCCAGCGTTGGCCCATGCAGAAGCTGTTGGCGATGGAGACAAGACAGAGGCGCATTCATGGGATATGGCTTGAGAAAGGGGAATTGTACCCAAGCTGAAAGGAGCCGCAGAGCACATCCTCGGGGATTTCAGCAGGGAAGAACCAGGGCTTCTGTAAATCAGATCTAGCAGTTTATGACAAGGCTAGAGGACTGAAGACAGATTGGCAGCCAGCTCCATTATACAACGGCAAAGTAAGGAAAACAATGAAGAAGCTGTTGGGGTAGCCTTGCTTACGTGCAAGAGAGAGGACGGTGCTTGGGAGACGGAACCAGAAACTGCAGCTGCGAACAGGGCAGGTGGTAAACCCTTGTGGTATCAGGAACGATTGTTCATCAGCAGAAAGGAGAACGTGTGCTTCACTGTGAGGCTTCCCGTTCAAGTGATCTGGCTGGCATCTATTGCCAGTGATGGGTCTGCCCCTGCTGCTTGCAGAAACTGGAGTGTGCCAGGGGAGCTGGGTGCAAAGGCGGTTGTGGGTCATCCCTGTCCGACTCCCACAAAATGCATGGGAGTCATCTGGTGGCGTAGTGTTTTATTTCCACCAGTTCCAGGCTCCTTAGAAGCTAATCTGAGATACAGCACCGCGTTATGTATTTCACAGGTAAAGGCATACGTTAACACACATCACTATTCTTTCCATGGAGCAGTACTGGACTATCACAATCCACTTTCTTCCTTGTGCCATCTATACAGCTTTCAAAACCAGTAAAAGCTGGAAACATCTGCTCTGCATGCATGATGTACCTTATTCTCCTCTGCTCAGGCCAGCTGCTGCCTCCCTCAAAATGGAAAAATGTACTTTTCTTTTGGGTAGCCTGGGCAAGACTGAATACGCTTAGTCTCATTTCTGAAGTGCACATGTATAGCCTTCTTGCTCCACCTTCCTGTTACATCTCATTATGAAAGGAAAAGCCAGGGACAGAAACATTTAATTGTCATTGGACAAGAAGCAGTTAGCAAGCAAATCTTCCACAACAACACTGCAAGCCATAAAGTTTACTGAATGTCCGCCAGCACAAGGCTGGAGAGGCTTTACGGGTACCAGACTCATGCTACGTGCTTAATCCAGGCTCGTCTGCACTTGGAAAGTTACCCAAACAGCTTCTCCAGCTGCTAATGGATATAACATCTGCATATTTGTGGAGAGCAAAACAAAATTCTCTTTGGTCTATTTGATTTTAAAACAAGAAAAGACACATAGAGACTGTGTTTTAATACCCAAGTGTGGAGTCTAATTTAAATAACAAACACAGATAAGATACCACTAACAATACATTCCTTTTATAAACATAGAATAAAAGCAGTTCATTCATAGAGTAACTGCTGTAAAGCTCCTATTTAAAAGATGGAAGGACAACTGGAAACACACTGGCTTCATAAATCTCCCCACATTTGCATGTCTCATGAAGACACAGCTGAGTTTGTTCAGTACTGCATAAAGGTGTCTAAGGTGTCCTGTAGACATGAGCTTCCCTGCAGTGTATAAGTAGATTAAAACCTTCCCCCCCACCAAAAAAAATCTCAAACTTTAATTCATCAAAACAATACACAAAAGACCAGACTCCTCAACACCCACTAAAGAGTGCAGTGGGCACTGATGAATTCTTGGTGCCGAACCCTTAACTTAGAAGGCCCCGTGCCCAATTTCAGCTACATCTGATGTTTCTGCCACTGTCAGATTTGCTGTCTCTTAGTGAGGATCTCCGGGCTATACACTTCAGGTCCTGCTCATCATTTGGCAGATGTCTGATTGTATGGGCAAGTAACAGAGGAAATCTTCAGTCTCAAGTTCCTACGTGCTGTCCCATCCCATGACAGGCCACCTGCGCCTCTGTTTGAGGATAGACGTCTTGCTGGCACATCATTTACAAGCCCTTTGGGACAGAGGATGGGCTACTGGAACAATTTTTCTGGCTTACAAACACTTCTCGTGTGTCTAAAGGCAGCAGTGAGAATTAATTGCCCTGGTGGACACAGTCTCGCCGACAGCCATAGATCGATCAGTCTTGTACCACCGGTCAAAACACTGACTGTGTGCAAAAATTTCTAGAAATAGACTTTGTTATCAGAGATGAGTACCTTAGACCTCCCTGACTCTAGATAAAATTGTGGATTTTCAGCAGATCTGGACAATAGGAAATCTGTGTTTGACCATTCCTGTTCAAATTTGTTACCTGTATGTATTACAGGCTGCTGCATCAGGTCTCTCGCTGATGATTAATCACTCAGATGCTCATTTTCTTAGTTATGCTTGAGGGGAGGTGCCTCTTTAACATTACATATCCTAACCTGCCATGCTAGCTGTTAAAAAGTGCTTCAATACCCATTTTTATCTGAAAAGTAATACTTACTAGTAAAACTATTCAAACTCATTACTGCAGCATGAAAAAGGAGACTAAAATGGTCATGCAACAACCAGAATGGGAATAAGTGTCTGTAGACACTTGGCATATCATCTACTCACTTAACAAACATGAAGTCAACAAATAAAGTCTTCCGATAAGCAGCAGCACAGCTCATTTCTGTACCTCTCATACAACCGCATGGAAAAGGCCATGTTTGGGAAGCTCAGGCAATGTTTCTGCAGATCCTGGTGGGACTGCAGTCAGATGTGATAACCAGACAGCAAGAATTTTCCACCTCCCACAATTTATGGGGTGGTTTGCTCTGCTGGGACACCAAGAGTTCACAGTTCCCTTCTGCATCCTGACTAATACTGCAAACTGGGACTCGCTCATTTTTGGACACAGCAGCAGCATTACAGCATGAAGCTGTTCAGAGAGCCAAGGAGCTGCAGTCAGGATATTTTACGATGTGTAAAAACTGAGTATGTCATTCTTCAAAACAAATGCAGTGCCCATATAGCAATCCTGCAAATGCCCTTCTCCCTTATGGGTTTCTCTTACAGTAAATTTATTACTTTTATTGTTAATAATAATGAAGGGGGATATTGACTGTGGACAAAGTGCTTCACCAAATCTAGCTGAACCACTGAGAGTAATCTAAGCTTTACAGCTGACATTTTGCAAAAAGCTGAGGCCCAAAGAAGACATAGATGAGCCAATGCTAAAACAGAATCCAGAAGCCTCAGCTCACAGAGCACAGGTTTTAATTAAAGAAAAGCTGATTCTGACATAATGCCTATCATCTGACTACCAAAACTCAGAAGAAATTCACCCTGGCTTCCTCTGCTTCCTGCAGCACTGACATCGATGTGTATATTCCTGAGCTGGAGAACTGTGTACAGTTTGGTGTGAGATTCTGCATTCAGAGAGCATTTCTTTCCATATGGTTCCTGAATTCTGCCTGCAGGTAACTCTGATAATAGGAGCAATCTGGCATCCAGCAATGGCAGTATTTATACGCGATGATCACATATAGGCCCACAGGTAGGAAGGTTGCCTTGCCTGGCTCCTCCCTACCATCCTCAGTAACTGCAGCTTTGGTCAGATGTCTCTTCCTCACATATGGGAAGTGCTAACAACCTGTTATACTTCTTATTTCCCTCCCATAACACTACAGGACCCATGAATACCTCAAATCTTCAAAGTGACAGACTGACCTCAGCTAAGGAGTGGGGAAGTCAAGGCAGGAGGGTGCTCACTGGAAGGTTGTAAAGATGGCAGAGGAGTCGAGTTTGGTGGATTTTCACTGACTGGGAGAGTATTTGGCACTTACTATCATTTTGGGGATATGAGAAATTAGTAGAAATTGTGTTTAATTTTATATGACCTTACAGAAACATATTCTTGCTTCCTCATCTATTTGGTCAAAGTCTGGCTTAGATGAAGGTAGTGCCAAAACATCTATTTTGTAGGCGTTTCTTGCTGATCCCCTTATGCAGCATTTTCCTGGGAC
The DNA here is from genome assembly GCF_013377495.2 of Cygnus atratus. Classification (NCBI taxonomy): domain Eukaryota; kingdom Metazoa; phylum Chordata; class Aves; order Anseriformes; family Anatidae; genus Cygnus; species Cygnus atratus. The sequence continues at coordinate 15,872,188 of NC_066369.1, read as the reverse complement.
AAGAAATATCTCTGGTTGTACAGTAATGGCGAAGGGCTGTGCTTCTTGTGATGCTATGAACAGAATAGTAGGAGGTGGATAAAGCTCAAAAATATTTGGGATTTTCAGTGTTCTACCTTTGGTTTTAGCAGTCTCAAAAGATGGTGCTTCCACCACTTACTATTTCCACTGGACATTACCCTCAACAGGACAGATTTTATGCTAAGAAATGCATACTAAACTTTTCTCAGTTCTCTTACCCTTCCGAGTCATCCCCCCCTCCCCTGGCATCTGTTTCTTTCAAATATATTTAGATTGCTGTGTTTCCTCTGCTTTGCATTAAACATGCTCTTTAATTAAAAAAAATAAAAAATCTAATTGAATTTCTTTTAAAATTCAGCTCTTTTTAAACAAAGGCTGGTAAAAAAGAAAACACACAGCCCAAAACCAGAGGGAAGCTGCTGAAAAAAAAACATCTCTTAGCCATCTCACTACACAGGACATTTCTATCTCTTGTACTGGTACTTGAAGAAAAGCTATTGCACAGTGCCAAACACCAACAGATTTGGGTGAAGGCATCTGGAGAACATTAGGGAATGAGATGTTCCTGCAGTTAAAGAATCATTCTGCCAACTTCCCACCACCACAATTAGGGGATGCCCATCAAAAGAAAGTAAATGAACATGACAAAGAACAGTTTCCCTTTCTAAGAGCGATCTATTTAGCCCAGGTTTCCTATAATAGCATTTTTTCAAGTATTTCTGGTAATACCTGCCTGGGGTTTATTTGCTGTGGGTAGGGATTGCAGTGGTTAATGTCTGTTGCTCATACAGTTTCTGTTAATGATGAGCAGTTTTCTACTAGGAGGTGTGTGAGCGATACCATCACACAGACAATGACGGACAAGACACAGAGAACTGCCAAAGAGAGAGCCCAGACCCAGAGTCTGTTATGCACAAGTAAGCAAGACCAACCTATCATCCTGTTATCAGATGGCAAAAAGCAACCATCCAAGTTCTTAGCACATTTCAAAAGTTGTTGCTTGTAAGATATTACAAAAAATTGGTAAGAAAGGTAGTGGCCATCATCTCCAAAAGGCTGAAGTTATGAAAAACTCTGTCTCCCAAGAAACAAACATATGGTCCCAACCCAAAGAGAAAATCAAAGTGAATCCATCTGTCTGAACAAGGGGAGATGAGAAGAGCTAAGGCACTGGACGTCAGGAAAAAACAGCTTGCCCAGGGCTTGTAATGCAGCTACAGCCCCTCCAGAAATAATCATATGAATAAAAGGACATATCGTTTAACTTTACAAAATGGAGTCCTGTCATATTATTACCCCAAATTGAGATCGAAGTGAAGTATAATGTCCTGGGTCTAAGAAGCATCAAACTCACAGCTCTGATGTTTTCCTGAGAGCAATGTAGTACCGTATGATTCATAGACCATGTGGTATAAAACTGCTAACCACTAACAGAAGCTAAATGAGGTCATTTCCAAGCAGGATACAACCCTGCAATAATACACTGTATTTATAGCAAATAAAGTTTTGCAGTGCAAGTTCCCTCCTAAACATTAAACCAGCATTTCAGATGATTGCTTTGCAGCATGCAATGCCTGTATTAAAGCTGTTCAAAGCAGCACAAGACAGATTACATGGCACCTCCCTCTGCCGGGAACATCAGGCTGGTGTTTTATAGTCTAAACCACAGATTCATTCATCTCTGATAATCTCCGAGTGCTTTACAAACCATCTCCTGTATTCCTGGTAAAGATGAGAATTCTTTTGCCACTGACCTTTGAAGCTGCAGCCCAAATACAGCCTTACACCTGCACAAATGGGTATCTTCACAGCTACTAAAACAAGCTCAGGTGGTAGGCGCAAGGCAGCGTCTCCTCTGCACCACCCCCTGCTTTGTAACATACAAGAGAAGAAAGATAAACCAGGGTGTGGAGGTGACAGAGGTAGGAAGAACACAATCGCAATTAGGATTTTACACACATTAATCATCTTGTCATTTCAGAATGAATACACCTCCCACAGACTGAAAATCCCAACTACAGTACAAGCTAGAGGGGCTTACTGGAAAAGTCAATCACTCAACAAAGGAAATAATGTTGCAGAGTAAAAGCATCCCACAAGTAGGAAAAATAGTCTCACTTTAAGCAAATTATACATAAAATTCTATATTGCGTCCTAAAACATTTCATGGGTTTTGTAGCACCCCACAGGCCATGTCAAACATATTTACAGGAAAATGGTTTTGAATGTTAAGACAGTGTTAATACTTCTATGGCAGTTTACACACCTCTTTTGAATGCATATTTAGACTTGCAGATAAGGTGAGAGACATAGCGCAGACCAGCCATCACCTCAGCCACTCATGTGGAGTACAGGAGATCTGATCTTGTTAATCATAAAGTGATTTAATTAATTAAAGTGCAGCAGCTGCAGTGAGAGAAGTCAAGATGCAAGTCCAGGTTTGGGTCATACAGGTGGAAGGCTGAATACTGCTTATGTTATACCTTTGCCGAGACCCAAAATATCATGCAAACCTTCAGAAAGGTCTTGCTTTCATCCCAGAGAAAAGCTATCTTCCTTTAACATAAAAAAAAAATACTGTAGGGTATCAAAGCTACTACTCCTTTCTACTTTAATTGGTCATTCCGCACAGTTTCTGAAAAAGATAATCCTGAATAAGATATCTGAACAAGAAAATTCGTTCCTTCAGCTGCCCTCTCCAGAGAAGAAAAGCCAACCTGTCCGTAAAATGAAGACTCAAAAATCTTTCCAAAGTCTTGTTTGGACTCATGACATGTGCCTTGCTCTGTACAGGGATAAAGACAAGCAGTACAGAACCAGGTTCAGAGGCAGGGAGTTGCACGTAGCTAGTAAAGAGGATGACAAGGAGAAGGAAGTGTCTATCAAAGACAGTATTTCTCCTGATACAGCCAACCCTTCCTTCAGCTTGAATATGAAATGTCCTTTTCCCAACCTTTACCAAAACTTCAATAATTATTTTGAATTATAGTCCAAGAGTTGGTAAGTCCTGTATGTACTATACACATGTACATGTAGGAAAGCTACAAATAATTATGAGAAAAACAACTGCCAGCTAAGCTTAGAGTTGAAATAGGAAATATGGACAGAGCTAGTGGCAATCCAAAACATTACATACCGAGATAGTAAATCTGATGCTGTCTCAGTTCTCCTATCGCAGCCAAGCTGTGCCAGAATGTCCTGCATAAGGTTAAAATGACATCTTGTATTTCTCCCTTGCCTAACACATTTCCATGTTGTACTTCTTTAATATATTTTTTCTCTACTTTTTTAGTTATGGTGAAATTGGAGATGGCAGGATATGGTTTTGAAAGTCCCCTAGCTTCCTGTGTCATGAGGGTGTTTATCAAGATACAGATGTGAAATCAAACCAGATGAAAGAATATAAAAACAAGAAGTGAAACTCTGCATCTCCCAGAATTAGCTAGTTATATTTTCCTTCCCATTACGCAGACTTCCCTACATCCCAGCACCAACTGGTTGGCCTTCCCTTTTAACAGCAAATACCAAGTGAAACACAATAGCTGGTAATCTTGTATAGGAAAGGAGAAGCCTGCCTAAAATGATGGATGGATGGATGGATGGATGGATGGACGGAAGGAAGGAAGGAAGGAAGGAAGGAAAAGAAAGGAAGGAAGAAATGTTCAAACGAAAATTCTGTCTGATTTAAAGGGCATGCAAATGTAAAGGATTAAAAAATGGAGGATGCTAAATATTAGAGCACTGTGAATATTTTGATTATTTCCCTCATTACTGTGCTTCACCACTGGGGGTTAGGTGGCCATTTCAGCAGCAAACTGCCCCCAAAATGTGAGGTGTGCAGTTCTCACCACTTCTCTATTTTCCACAAAGGAAATAGGGATGGGGACGGAACCAGAGTTAGTTCAAACTGCAGGTGAAAGTGGAAAGAGATAAAGGAAAAGAAATGAATCACGTGCTGTAGCCCACATCTCAACTGGGGAATAGCAGGTCAGGAGAAGAGAAGAAAAGCTGAAGCCACTTCCTTCCACAATCCACTTCGACTCAAGCATAGCTTCTTTTTAAAGTTTTTAACAAGTTTTTAAAACTACTTTTTAAAAAATACTAAGAAGTATTTTAATACTTACTTTTACGTAAGTATTATATGAAATCTTACACTGTTGAAGGTCTGAACTCCACAGAAACCTGAAAACAGGCATTCTGGAAGTAACAGTGAAAGGTCAGCAGCTCCTCCCTGTCAACCTAAAAATAAGTCAAGAAAAACTTGGCGAGAGAAAGTTAAAAAACAGTATTATGGGCAGAAAACTCCCCTTCGTGCTGTCCCTTCTATTGGGAAGTTGATATGAAAACAGTATTAGGATATATATATTTTAGTCACATGCTGTTATTCTCCTGAATTACCTATGAATCATGAAAACTGAAACAAATACAGCAAAATATTTGACACAATGATGCAGTAAAGGATCTTTAAATATAAAAAATTCTACTGTGGTCAACAATGCTAATTATTTACTAAAATCAATAACCCCACACTTGCTACATTGTGAATGTGTCCCAACTAAGATCACATCATGTTTTCCAGTAGCCCTTGAACCTGCATCTTCTTCTGACAGCTCTCTTTTGTCTTGACACATTTGCCATTTTAAACATTTATTTTTCAGTTTTGCTGAAACACTGAAGGCTTTATGATCACCCTGGGAAAATACTGCAAGTCTTGTACAGCACAAGGACAGACAAACAAATGTTGAAAGCTTAATTGTGTAGCACTGTGCCCAGAGAACTGTGCTTTCTTCTTTGCATGTGGAATTATCTCTAGGAAGAGTCATCACTAAATCCTATTACTCTTCACCACATTTTATGATTGACTCCTCTGTATTTGCTGGCTTAGAAAAAGCCTCTTCTGCCATGAACATTTTTTTTGGCTCACCCATGTTCTCTATTTAGAGACCTCCCCTGAAAATTATCTTTCTATATGCACATTCAAGTCATTTAACTAATTTAGCTCACCCTTTCATTCATAATAGACAAAAAGTTTTGAAAGCAGAAAATATGCCCATTATAATGTTTTATATCCTATGCCTTAGGATAAATTCAAAGAGAAATGAATCATGGCATTGCAGAGCTGCATGCAATGTTCTTTAAAGCAGCCACTGAAATCCTTAATTACAAAGGTGTTGGTAAAGAACTGGACAATGTGGAGGGAAGGAAGCTTTTTGATGGAGCTTTTGTAAAGCAGTTTTGAGATAACAGCCAAGATTAGATAGCAGCACCTCTTACTGAGTGTGCAAATTTACAGTTAGCTTTTTTTTTTCCCTAGAAGCAAAGTTTCATAACTATTAATTTTAACAGGAGAAGGGCCACACACTGAATGGTGAAAACAAGTTTTGAAATTTATTTGACTTGAACTCTGCCAGAAAGAGTATCAAACGCAAACATAGCTTATGTTAGGGTTGCCAAATCTGGCAGCCCAGTAGCTGCAGCTCTCGTGACATCCTTCCCTACCTGCCCCACAGATAGCCGGTCCATGCTTTGGTCCCACGGCAGTAACTCTCAGGCCCCTACTTCACTTCACTAGCTGGCTTAGACCTATGGTCCCTCCAGCCCCGCTCCCAGTCCTGTGGTCTGTCCGGTCGCTGCCCCCCAGATCTCCTCTCCTACTTGCCAAATACTCTGGGTTGATTTTTGCTGGCGAGTGAAGCCTATGTACGTGCACACCAGGTAACATCCCACAAATCATGGCACTTCAGAGCTGCATGCAATGTTCGTTAATGCAGCCCACTGAAATCCTTAATTCCACCTGGTATACACGTACATAGGCTTCACTCACCAGCAAATAACAGTGTGGGGCTTGACTGGACTCACCACCCTCCTGTTTACACCTAATTGGCCCCTTTTATCTCCTTTTTCCTCTGTTATTCTCTGTCAGGGTTCCTCTGCTGCTCCCTGGGTATTTGTGTTTTCAGCAATGAGCCCTTAATCACACATCCTCACAGCTGCAAACCCCCAAAGTATTTGGATCTCCTCTCCAAATCCTGAGGCATCACAAAAGCCAACTTGCAAAAAGCAGAAGGGGAGCTGCCCAGATGAATCACTGAACTTGGATGATTTCTGTACTTAGATTAATCCATCACTCAACTTTCAAAATCAGGCTAATTCACAGAATCTCGGTGTACACATCCTGTTCAGCTAGAATATTTATGGTACCATGGCCAATCTGGTCCTGGTTGGTTTAGGCACATTTTAAAGGTTTTTAATATGTTTTATCTGAATTGTACTCAAGAAGGGTGTAAAATATTGCTCCTTTGAACTACAAACCCTCATCAATTACTATAAAGGAAAGTTGAACACAATAGAAAATTTGAGGGGGAAGGAAAACCCCACAGTCCATACACCTGAATCATACCTGCAAGCAGTAATCCCTAAATCCAAACGTGTTTGTAATTATTCTTCTGACCATAAGTTCTGACATGAAAACCCAGAAACACAGGACGGACCAGTTATTTAAGATGAGAGACTCTAAAGAGAGTAAATAGCTGAATCCCAGAGTAGCTCCCATGTCAAAACCACACGCTGATTCACTCAAGGTTTGTGTTCAGTGAGAGACAGTATTTAATTCTGCTTCCTGGGAGAAAACTGATTTTAACTAAAAACTCCTCTGAATTTTTGGCTGAAACTCAGTAGGATACATTCCTTTCCAGAACTCCTAGTGTTATTTTATAGAAAAGACAGAAAGGCAGCCTCTGATCAGACATTACATCTGTTTTTCTCCTGCCCTTGCCAAATCTGCCCTGGCAATGAAGAGATGGGGAGAGTGCTGCCTTGGCCAGTGCTCCTCATCCCACTAAATTCTATTCCCTAATCAAACTTAAAGGATTTTTCACATTTCTTCTCACTTTTCACTTTTTCTTTAATATAAGAACACAGCTTATTTTTGTATCATGAGCTTTATTAATCTGTAGCATTGCTGCATGTATATGTAACATTGTCAAGTTGTTCAGATGCCTGTTTTTTGTGGATGGAACTGGTTGCAAAAAAAGCTTAAAAAAACTATTAATAAAGTAATCTTTCAGTCACACAGGAACTAATATAAATCAATATGATATGAAGTCCTTTAAAAAAAGAACACTGAAGAAGTTCACTCCAAGGGCAGAGCTAAGGTTACTGAGGTGCAGGTCAGTGATAATTTTTCCACTGATGACACTTTGGTTTCTAGGAGATGGTAAAACTGCAAGAAATCAAGAAAATACTGGGTCCCATTTACTTAGCTATAAAAACCTGTTCGTGTTTACCATTGTAACAGTAGGTCTTAATCCAGACTGTCTTTATCTCCCGGTCTGTCAAGCAGAAATAATGTGACAGAAAGGATGAGCCTTGATAAAGGTACTCTGGTGTCACTAAAAATCTTCTGTTGGATAATAACTTGACCACAGAAAAAGCTGAGAGGAATAAATCCTGGAACAGATACATAAATGAGCAACAGCTGAGCCATATGAAATATAATAAAACACAGACTTGCAGGCACTGAAGATGGAAAAGACCTGTTAGGTCATCTAGTCCCAGCTTTTGCCAATTCAGAATTGTGCCCTAGAGTGATGTGCTGAACTTTAAGGGAAAAAAAAAAAAAAAAAAGGCTGCCAAAATCTTTTCAAGCCTATTACACTTGCTCCAGAATAGGGAAACAAAAAACCCAAACCTAATGAACAGGCTTCAAGTCATGGAGGACTCACAGTGCCAGGAAAACTTGATTGTATCCCCATCTCCTTACCAAACCCTGGTGAGGAAAAAAGGGGTAGCTTTCCAAAGTCTGGAGCATTTTCATACTGGATGACCACAGCTAAAAGCAGGCTAATCAGAACCGTAAATCACAGAGGCAGGCTTTGCCTTCAGGCACACTATGGGAATGTGGGTTCCTCTGCCAGCTGTAAAAGGAATATTTATTGAGACTATAGACTTGAACTATTTGGAAGTGCCAAGTGAAGGTGTGTTCCCACTAGACTGTTGCCTCTAGCATATGCTAATCTAGTAATGAAACAGTCTTTATGGTCCCCATGACTGGGTATTTGCTTACCACAGTGTTTTAGCCCTCAGCCTCCCCACGCCTACACAGATTTGTATCAGAGATGCTTTGTCTGGTTTGTAGGACACTGGTAGTGCTAGAACGGCATGCTGTGTCTCTCCACCTTCAGCACGAGCTTGGAAACGAGCTGGCAAGGGGGACCCCAGCATGCTGGGGGAGTGTACATGACCTGGTTAGCATCGGGACTGGGAGTCCTGCATGTCCTGCAAAGAAGGTGCCTGCCACCAGCCACCACCCAGCCCTAGGCACATAACTGTGCATCTTAGGGGACTGCCTAGAAATAGAATTATGTGTGTTGTCATCAGGGAATGGAGTCTTAAAGGGGACCAGGAATAACTTTGGCAGTGGAGACAAGAGAGAAGAGGTAGCAATTGAGAAGAATCTGGGGAGGACAGCGTGAGACAACTGTCTGAGGGTAATAGGGTGAAACTGACGACCAGCAGACAAAAGCAACAGCTAAAAAAACATTGGCAGCAACTGCTGTAAGCAAAACAGACCATCTACACATTGCGCTCTCAATTCATCTATCTACAAGCATGGGCTTCAGGCCCAAGTAGATGAAATTGTTGGAGAAGTTTCTCTGTTTCCACCTCCCATGGAGGGCGGCAGGAGTAAATGGGACCTGAAAGCAACACTAAAGGCATGGAAGAGCCTGGACATCAATGGGGGAATCAGGTCAGCTTGATGAAAAAAGAGAAAAATCACATCAACTCACTCATCTGAAAAAGTGAAAAGCACTTCTTTTTCTGAAGGATCCAACTCATAAATGCTCTTCTACTTTCATGGGTGCAAGGTTATTTTTATATTCCTAGCAAGTCACAAGTTTGTGTGTTTTTGCAAATTTGATAGTCTAATGTAGTCAGAAAGTGACATATAAAATGCGCCCTTGTGCGAACAATCAATACCCTGTCTGACACATGTTTCAAGTTCCACCCACAAGGCTCTACCCTGGCTGAGGACTTGAGCTGCCATCTCAACACCCAACAAAAAGAGAAAATGTTTGACCATTGGAGATGTATGTACAAGACTTCAAATGCGTACTGGAGGACTGCATTCCCTCAACACTGTACACACATGGTCTACTAGATTTATGCTGCATTTGCTAAGCTTGCAAACACAGGTGAGAGTTTGACATGCATTGTCCAGTAAATAACTCATATGATTTTGTATCAAGATACTGGCTTCACATGAACTGACAGAAAGGAGAGTGCCACTTTCAAAGTCATTCCCATGTCTTCTATTCCATGCTTACTACATTGCAGCTCAAATCCAATTTAACAGCTCTCAGCAAAGCAAGAAAAAGGGGTATGTTAATGCATTCTCTCAAGCACTGAAAAATGAACAGCTTTCATAAGTGACTTTCATTTTCATACCTTTTTTTCTTTTTTTTACTATTATAAGCTACTTAAATTTTCACCGGTGTAAATGATGTACAGGCAGAAATCCTTTTTGCACTCACCATGATTTGAATGTCTCACGCAGTCATTCAGCACAGCACTGAACTGTCTCTGAGCCTCTGGCTCCTGGAAGCAATAGTAGCTGTGTCGGGCGAATGGCTGCCACAGGTACACTGGGAACTCTCTAGGCAGCTGAACGAAGGCTTGAGCAACCTCCTTCTCGCTTGACCCTACACAAAACACATCTCAACTTAGAATTTTCTGGTGTCTTGGGGGTTGGCTCTTTTTCTCTTCTATGACAGCACAGACAGAACTGTTAAAACAAGAGACCTTTGCTAGAATTGAGCAATGAATGTGACATGTCAAAATCAAAATTTAGAATTAGAGGTCCTGTCGTGATCCAAGTGGTTTGGGGGTTTTCAGTGGGACACAGCTAGGACCAGCAAACTCAGCTGGCACCAGCCACATACCTCCCTGTTATACTGTAGCAGCTTGATGCCCTCTTGTTTTATATTCAAGGTAGACATAAACTACATATTTTTGGTAAAATTTCAAGGAAACTATGTCATTGGACTGTAACTGTTAGGGAAAAGGTTTTCAAGGCAAACAAGTAAGATACTGGGCAACTCTGGTGTCTTCCACACAGAGACCGTAAAGGAGCATACAGTCTTCCATGTAGAAACAAACTGCATTAAATTGTGAAGGAACATCAGCAGTTTCCCTGTGTCCAAGATTTTCAGAGCTGCAACATGGCCTGACGGACTGTCACTTCAAGCCCTTGGTGGTGAAGCAAAGAAAGCATAAAGTACCTGCAGTTGCAGCCTGACCTGAGTCATTGCGTGCAGGGGATACTGTACAACACCATTTAGAGATGAACAAATATAACTAATCTTGTCTCAGTGCTGTGCATCGAGAGCCAAAAGACGTTCATCTCAGCATCGCACAAAAGGGCAGAGAGGCTGTAAAAGAGTAACTGAGCCACATTTTGCAGAGGGAGAGTCATGGGAAGGCCAAAGTGGTGTGGCTTTGGGCTGCTCCACGTTGCTCATCCCTGACTCCTCTGGAGCTGTGGTGACACACTGAGGACACCTCCAGGCTCTGCTGCCCCATGTCAGCCTCTGACCATCCTATGCCAGTGGTACCATCTTGGGAAAGGGTGTACTGGGGACACCTCCCAGAACTCATAAGTCAAGTAGTATGCGACAGGACATCAAAAAAAACCCCAACAACTTATCTACTTGTTGCCCCTATCCCTTTCCAAATTTGACTCTACAACATGGAGAGACTTGGTCCCTCAAACACTGAACTTTCTTCATCTTCAAGGGCTGGAGTGGGGGCAGGCAGAATCCCAGCAGTTCCTGTCGCAGAAACAACAAATTCAGCAACAGCAACCTTCCTGCCGTCTCTGTGGGACATATTATCAACTGTGAATCAACACAGGCAGCTGGCATCTAAAAATGGAAACAAATAAACCAGGAATATGAACAAAGCCTGGGAACAATGGTAGTGTGGTTCCTGCTCCGCTTCTGCACAGCTTCCAAAGGGTTTGTGTAGGGATACTGGAAAAAAAACACAGCCAGCATTTCTTTGAACTTTAGTTTGTGGCATCTTCTGTGCATGTCCACTTTGAAATTAGGATTTGACTCTGTGCATCTTTTGTTAATCTACTTTAAAGTCTAGCCTCAATGTCTGCCCAGAAGTGGCTTGTGTAAGAAAAAGAGCCTGAGGTTTGGCAGTTAAACTTTTACCAGGGCTTACCAACAGGATCTGGAAAATGTTTATCAGACAGTAAATTGTAATCTTCTTCTGAAGTCAGCACTTTGCCCCCTGCAGGAACAATATGATATTTAGGGCTGAGTCCCTTCAGGTAGGCCTGGAAAATCAAGACAGAGGGCGTCAAAACTGAGATTTAAGGAGAGGGAAAACATAAAATAATCATACCATTTACAAAGCTAATGCATGCATTCCCCAAATGAAAAAGGTTTTGTCAGACTGAATTTCAGATATATTCATTGCACATGTCAAATCTAAAACATCTTTAAGTAAAAAACATATTTAAAAATATTCTCTCAATGCTTATCAGCCATGGTGAAGAGTCAGGGACTGAAAGGAGGGGAAAAGGATGGGATTTTCTGCTAAGCCATATTTGTTTGATTTGTCAGCCATGGCTAGTTTGACTACAGCAGACACAAAACAAAAAGTCTCACTATACTCAGGCTTGAAGCAACCCAAAAATTTCTACTTAAAACCCAACGTGGTGACATGTTATAATGACATACAAAAAAGTGTTCTGTGATATTCGAAGGAAGGTTCAAAGTGCTGTGTAAGCAATTTGCGAATTTATGCAAATGTCTGTGGCCAATGAAAGGTACTTCGTTGCACCCTCAGGCATCCCTATCAAGTTCCAGCCAACTCCACAAGGCTGGAGCAGCCTTTCTGGAGACAGCATCTCATCTATTACTGCTTAAAACAAAGACAGTAGCAGCAACAAATTCATCAGATCTTGGTCTCTTTGGAAGCGTAGAAGAACGTAACAGGAAGAAGCGTTTACCTCTTTGGTCTCAAAGCAATCCACAGTATAGTCATTTTTGATAACGACATATCTGTCCTTCCACTTCTTCAGGTCCTCAACAAAATGCAGCAACTCTGTTTCATATAAGACTGTCCCAGCTTCTGCCTTTGGCTGCAAAGACAATTTTCTAGATTTGAAATGACTCTGTACTACTGGCCATTTTGAAGCTTTTATTTCTGTAAGACTGCTACGAGGGCTTTTCAACCTTCAGATGAAATCTGGAGTAATGCACATCAGTTTGAACCAGGCAGATCCTACACACACAATCAAATTATTGTAGTTTGTGGTGATGAGGCAGCAGAGAAGCTCTGCCTTGCAACACCACTTTCAGATTTCTGAGGCAGAGATGTTCTTATGTACCTTTCAGTTGATATGCTGAATGTAAGATGACATAGGTCACTATTGCCTACTTTCCAATATGCACTGAAATATTTCTTTGATGCAGCAAAGTTTTATTACAAAATAGTCAATTATTTCACATTTCTTTGTAATACTTTTGCACCTGTGTTCTTCTAATTGGCACACACATTTTTGAAAGATGCTGCTTTTCTATCACCACACCCTCTACATCACATCTTTTCCCTACTCATTTCTAGAGCATCAGAAATCCATGATTTTGAACACAGCCAAAAAAATTAGATTTATACCTTCTTTATATTAAAGGTTGGTTCTCCACATTTTCCTCTAATAAGGAGAATTTTGTCTCTCTTTTTCTCTTGTGCTCTAACAAAAAATCACCTCTCTGTAGCTTATTTCAGAGAGGGGATTATTATCATCTTCTTTAAGGAATCCTTTAACCATGGCTGAAGGGATTAATTGAGTTTCCTACCTAAATTTCTGCCCTAAACATAAAATCTCTCTCCCAACATCTTTGCAAAACCTTGCAATCATTAGGAAACAACTGGTTTTGCCCAATTGTACAACTCTACATTGATGAAATGCATACTTTGTACCAGAAACACGTTAAGGTTCTTCTCCTATGATGCCCTCCCAGAAGATGTAGACTGTAAAACAGCCAAAACTAAGAAAAATTTTCAGAAGTAAACTTTAAACCCACACCCAAATACATCTTTTCCACCTAAAACTGAACCAAACCAAATCCAGCATCCACACTTGCAAATTTATTGCGTAAACTTGGGTGATATATAAGAAAGTACACATATAAAATGTCCTAGATACCCATTTATTAGGTATTTAAAGTCTGTGTTTTTACATATAGAAACATCTAAATAACTTTGCAAGAATTTTGGACTTGATTTTTAGAAGCTCTGAGTATCTGTACCGCCTATTAACATTACTTGAGGGCATTAAACACTGGGAAAACAAGAAAACCGAGCTCAGTTGGCAGCTAATATACTTCCAGATCATGTTTTCCATACATTACAACTACTAAATGGGTTATTTAAATAGTTAATGCATTAATTATTTCATGCAAGAGAGCAGAGCTGTATGGCAGCTTCAGGATGGGGCCAGGCCCACATGTCCTCCTACCTTGGTTTTCAGGAACTGCGACTGGGAGTCACGGTGCTGCTCCAGCTCATCCTGCACGTGCTTGCAGAAAGCCACGGTGTACTGGCGTTTGTAGTGTGGGCTGAAGTTTTTTATGACAGCTTCTGTTTTTCCTGAAGCAGAAATAAAGATTAATTACATTTAATATACATTAGCTCAGGAACTGTAATGCAGAACCAAAGCAGTTATCACCACCAACCTAAAATATTGCCCAACTGCACCAATGGCCACTTGCTGCACAGCAGGTCAGGAAACCCTGATGGATGCATTCAGCTGTTGTGATAACACAAGCACAGATTTTTTTGATATTCTTTTTCATTCTAGGACTGACAGAAGTGGGCAAAACATACCCCAAATCCATTACTTTAAGTAAAGATGCTCTCTGTCTCTCCCAGGAACATACTGCCATGGAGTTGAGTCATATGTTTGATAGCTGATAAGGTTTCCAAAGAAACACACACAATTGGTACTGGATAGTGTTTAGACATGTTACCCAAGTTTATCACATAATCAGGTTTTAAAGCCAACTCACAGCTCTGACAAAGTATGGTTTCTAGGCTTGGGCACTACAGCCCCTTCTTTGTTATAATGTAAACAGATACTCAGTCACATCGCATGAAACATTAATCTTGTATTGTCTTGCTAAGATCGAGATCTCAGCAGCAGCAGTAGCAGCAGTAAACACATTGAGGGTCTAATTCCTGGAAATCTTACAGCAATTTACAAGTGATTAACTCATTAACCCTACCAAAGAAATAATAATGCTTTACAGGGAAGTGAAGCTAAAAGTTAAAGTCAAGTATACTTATGTGACTCTGAAGCAATGCAAAATCCCAAACCTGGACTACGATCTAGACTTCTGGAAGAGCATGCTGGGTACTGGAGACAGCCCATTTTTCTTTGTTTTAAGGAGCCCTGTGACAAAGGTTTCTTCTGAGCACAGGACACAGAAATATAATTTCACACCTCAAACGATTTTGACGCTTTCAAAATTACATTTTATCCCACTTGGGGGAAAAAAAAAATATGTAAGACAAAAATAGGTAGTTCCCAAACTGTGATTTTTTCGAAGCCTTTCATATGCATGGGTTTCCAAACCAGGACCGACATTCAGCACTCCTGAAGGGTGAAACGGGAACCAGCAAGAAGCAATGCAGTGCTCAGGGTCTGGACCACCTGCCCCCTACGGTGATGTACCCAGACAGACAAACGCTCCCAGCCACCCACCAGGCGGCCACCTAAAAGAATTCCTTGCTGGGGGGTTCACGATGTTCCTGTATTTTATACAACAGGCTGTAAGTATGGAGCAGCTATGATGAACTCATAGAAAGGTCTTGTCATATTCGCTGTTTCAAGCATATAACCACAGTTCTTCTAAAGTAATCATGAAAAATTTCCAGTATTACCATGGATTCTATTGCCATTTCCCACACACACAAACACATACACATAAAGGGAGTTTATATACCGTCACAGTTCCCAGGATGTCCATGCATTTTGTCATCTCAAATAATTTTAAAGATCAAAACAAATACAGTTAAAGAAAGAGGAAAGCTGTGGATGACCATAAGTGCATGGAATGTTCCGGTGCACGGGATGTTATGGTCCAAGATCTAACAATTCTGGCTTCATTACTTCCATTTACAAATCAAACCTGTGTGGCTGAGACTGCCAAGGAAAAATAGCTAGTTTGCTAAGGAGTTCACAGAGACAGGCAATAACAAAAGAATTACGGAAGTATAATCCAGTAAGTGAATCTCTTATAAAGTCTGCCCATTCTGTAACTTCCAGACAGTTGCAATTGCATCCGTGTTGTAAAATCTCCAGGTTATCTCCGAGCCCCACAGCCCTCTTGCCTGCAGCCTTTGCAGGATCCTTACACAAAGCAGGGGGGACGTGAGGAGGCCTCTGCGGGGATGTGCTAAATTGTCAAGTATGTGAGTTTCTCACAAATTCAGCTGTGGGACAGACCTAAATCAGAATCTAGACTCCAACCCTCCAGCTTTAAGCGACCAGATTTGTTGAGATCAGTAATTATAGGATGTGCTCACGTATAATAGCAGGATATCAGTGCTGCTGAAGCACAAAATCCCTGCCCATCTGACAGCCTTTTAAAACCAGCCTGCTTTGGGCAGAGGCATAAACTTATTCTCCAAATAAGGACAAGGCTTCCCAAAACCTTCTTTACAGCATTTTTTTTGATTCACAAAGTGGCCGGTCCCTGCCAGCAGTAGGATGTTGTAGGATGTTGTTGGCCCCAGCCCCAGTGGAGTTTCCTGCTCAGGCCACTGGCAGGGTTTGCCCCTGTTTTCCACCCTGGCTTTTTCTCCTCCAGCTTTTAGTGGCCTCTTAATCTGTTACAGGGGGCTCTGGGACGCTGGACATCACTTGACTCTGTAAGTGCCTACTGCCTGCATCCTGCAGTAAAAATTTTTAGAGGAAATGAGACAAGGACAAAATTCTGGTGTTAGAATAACACCCAACAATCACAGGAAATACCTGTAATTTTGGCAAAGTCTTTCAATTATGGCTAAATCGATGCAGAAGGGTGATTCCTCAGCATAAATATGTCTTAGATTAGCTTAAAGTATCATGGCCCAAAAGAAAGGAACTAAGCAATTCACAATATATATACTAAGAAGTATGACATTAATGCAATTTTTCTGTGCAGAATATTATCAATCAAAATAATGACTCAAGGAGCAAATGTTTGATGCTGTTTCTTCTAGTCCTGGCACCACTATTTGCAAAGGATCGCAGTATTAAAAATGCTCTTGAGACTACAAGGAAAGTTTTTTCGATGAGATTGTGAATGTCACTTGAATTGTTCAGGACCTGACCCTACAGTGTTCGGATCCACAGGAGCTGCAACACAAGCTGCAGGCGGGAAGAGCAGCAGACCCTTGATCCATTGTTTGCCAGTGGATCTTTAAATGTTTTGGTTTACAGAAGATAAAAATATGCTATCTGAAAATAAACATGATGGAAACAGCAATGAGTAATAGAATCTCTTCCCATGAGATGATAACATGGGGCAACTCAAGATAAAATACTCCAGGACAGCTGAAAAATGAGTTCCCCTAATTCTTTTCCAAATTTAGTGTGGCTTTCTTAGTCTGAGCTGTTTATATGAAGCAAGGCCAACTTTCCCAGTTGGCTGGGCTGGCAACGGCACAGCTCCAGCCCGTGTAAACGCGTTCTGTATCCAGCAGCAAAATGGGCATTTATCCTCAGAGAACACGAAATTAGACCACCTCCAGTAGAAGCCTGCATGCAACCAGAACTACGAGCAGGAGAAGACAACAGCGATGGGGAATGAAGGATTTCTGTCAAAGGGCTGTACTCGCAGATGCTCACCCTCTGCTGAGGGTTTAGATCTTGCTACAGAACAAACCCTCCTATCGCTTCACGCTGCACCTCCTGCTTTACAGCACCGTGCCTGCACTCAATCCCAGCAATTTAGCCCAAATTCCGTTGCGTCTTCGAAGCACAGAAACAGATGTTGTTGCACTCGGAAGCAAGAAGCACTGCTGGTTGCCCCCCTGGAAGCGGTATCCTCCATGCCGGCTCAGAGGAGTCGCTCCCAGCCACAGGGCTGTGGCCATTTGGGAGCCAGGAAGGGGCAGAGACAAGGGCTGGCCGCCAGGGCTGCCACTGCCCCTCAGCGCTGGCGTCCGGCACCAGGGTGCTGCCAGAACCCTTCTTTGCAGCATGACTGCTTCTGAGCGGGGCTTTCAAAAAATACCACTATCAGTGATACGAGTCCCTCTGGAGGGTGGGGAGATTTATCTTCTTAAACCATTTAAGTCCTCTGGAAAATATACTTTGTGCCCCACGGGACGGGGACTGTAAAAATCCTTAGCTTATTTGCTGTATAAAAGCAAACCCTAGACAAAATAAAACATAAAAGAATAACTACTGTACTTGGCGAGTGCCCAGCACTTCAAACTACTGTGAGGTGCTGAGACAGATTGGGAATGACCGACGCTCTCCTTGTGCTTCTTCCACAAGCTTGCAAGCAGAGCTGCCAGAAGGAAACCTGAAAGGATGAGTTGACCATACCCACATTCACCATCCAGGACTGCAAACCACAGCCAGGGATGTGCTGGCTCTTCCTACCACGTACCTTAATGATACTCAGTGAGTTCAGTAGTGAGCTTAAAAATTACTGCTATACATACATATACAAACCTACATAAGAAAATAGAAAATCTTTTCCTAGCCCATCACGGTAGCCGTGAAATGAGTTTAGAAAATAATTTCTGATTTCACCTCAAGGGACAATTCCATCCTACATCCAAGATAAACACAACCTTTGACTGAGATAATGTCTAAAATTTGTGATGCTTTACTTGAGCTCTGTGACTTGGCAAAGCTGGATTTCAGTATTGGCAGCTCTGAAACATGTCAGATGCTCGCTGTGAAGCGGGAGAAACAGCCTCGGCTTCTCCTGCCCCTGCAATACCATACTTACCATCACCTGTTAAATATATCTGGGAACCAGAAAACCCATGAAAGTGATCAGGATATCTTCTTTAACAGCGCCTACCAGCTTCCAGTGCTCTGGGACTTGTAATAGTGCAGTGGAAATTACCATGGGTTCCCTCTTTTCTATGGTCTTTCTCATGCAGTACTTATGGCACCACCTAGAAGTTACATCTGACTAACTCCAAATGCTCCTAGGCTTCGTCCTACATGTAAAGGGAGGCAACGCAAGATATTCTCTTTGTTGCTGAAAGCATTCCTCAGTTTGATCTTTATTTATAGAAATAGTATTCCGATTAGTCGTGAGTCATTTAATACCTGTTATGAAAAAAGAGATGACAGACACAAATACCATGTTCTGCTTCGGGTGAATCACATCTCTGCAGGTTTGTTTGTGCCCGTGCAGCCAAACCAAGAAGCTCCCTAGTGGAGCCACCCCCTCCCCGATGCAGACACACTGTAAAGTGCCGTTTGCACCTGATAAAATATTGAAACCCATTATTTATGGTCAGCCTTGTTTTGTATTTATGGAGACTACTCTCATAAAAAATGTATAATGCTGCAACCACACCAGTGTGCACAAAGATCCCCGAACTATCCATCTGGAATGCAGATGCTGAATTGCAATGGTAAAATTCCACCTAGTCACCCAAAACTAAAGCCATAGGATGGAATAATACCTCAGATCATCCTCTTCCTAAATCTCAGCATATAAGCACTCTTTGGGTGCTTAACCCATGTTCTCTATGCAAAGGTGTGAAAGCCGATGTGGTCTTTTGAAAAAAAAAAAGAAAAACAGATTTCTTTGCAGCTCTGCCTGTTTAGGCTGTGGGTGTGGAATTTGTGCTCCACCAAAAGTTAAGCTCCTCTCTCTGGGCAAGCTAAACAAACACATTTGTAAGTTCATGATCCACGGCAAAGGAGGAGCCAAACATAACAGGCTCTGTTCCAGCCTCGCTGATCTCCCTTTCTACAGCTCGAGTACATAGCTCTTTACTGAGCGCTCTGTAAAGCAAGGCTGGATTTTATACTGAGTTGCATAATGATGACAGATTTCAATAGGTTTATATACCTGTAATGTTCTTCTTATGCAACTGCATGAGCATCTTGTATTCCAGAGAGACAGAGCTGAGTGAGTCAGACCCCACAGACGCTACAAAAAGGCTCATTTTCCCAATAGCAGGAGCAGCTTGTGATTTAATTATGGATTCTCCTATTTCTGAATACTGTCTGCTCATTGTTAAAAATACAGAAAAAAATACAGAGCACTAATCCTGCTTAAAGGTGTTTCATCTACCAAGTCACACTGAAAGGTTGATTCCTACAGACACGTTTCCCTCCCAGACCCGGATCAAGAAAATTCTTCTCGGGAAATTCACAGACAGGACTATCACACCTTTGATCTGCTGCTACCCATCATTAACAGCCCGTCTTCCACGCCTTCACAAGCGTCTGCTAAAACCTGAAATTCTCTTGAAGGTATTTCCATTGCAATCACATTGTTTCCACATTATGCCTTTCTCAAGAAGCACGCAAGTCCCTCCTTCACATGCTGCAAGTGTATTTTCTTTGAGGCCAGCTGCTGTAAGATGGAAAAGCCCAGAGAAATAGATTTTAGCATCAATCTGCAATGGCAGAGCAACAGGCTGTTTCCGTGAGGCGTACAAGACATGGACATCAGCTTCTCCAGAACTGCTGAACAGCAAGTGGTGGGGTGGTCTGGGAGCTCTGCATCACCCCTACCATCAAATCATCATTTAGGGGATAAACGACAGTTCATGAGCTGCCCTTGCATTTGTCAGATTGAGGAAAAAAACACAATAGGCATAAATTACATAAAGGCCAAGGCTTGTGGTTAATCAGGCAGAAATGAGCTCAACGTGAACCAAAGTTTGATTAACACCGTGTCAGAGGAGCTTATCATTAAAGTTGCTGAAATTTATCCTTTATTGGTAATGGGGTTAGAAGCAGCAAAGCTATGTCTAGAAACAGTTACGCATGGTCAAATTCAACAGGAGTAAGGTCTGACAATCCTTTATTTAGAGCCTTATTTCACAGCACCAGAAAAACTAGGGATTTAACAAAACAAATGAACCTAATCTAGTTCCTGGGAGCCACAAGAAGCTAAAATATGCCGTGTATTAAGCTAATGTGGTGAAGGTCAATGGTTTTAAAGCTTTGTTTTGTTTGTTTGTTTGTTTGTGTGTGTGTTTTTAATGTCCATGAGCCACAGGCTGAACCACTAAATGGACACCAAAGGCATCTTGAATGGCTTTCTTCAGCCTGGATCTCAGCATCACATTACATGTTACAGCAGTTGAACAAGAATGTTTTTTGGGAACGTTTAAACAGCTTTCCGAAAACATAAGCCAGTGCCACATCACCCTTTAAAGCAGGACGCTGTATTCCCTCTTCCCTCCCCTGCGGGTGACAGGCGTTGCAGCCACTTACTTCACTGCCCAGCCATCCACAAGATAAAATAATGAAAAACTTGCTCATGTCAGAGACACAGATAACAGAAGTAACCATCTTCACAAAATACTAATTGAAGAGTTTTCCAAATATATGGACATTGACGTAGACACACAGGCCTGCACAAGGTTAATCCTGTGCAATGCAACATGCTCATACAGATCAAGGACATGCTAGCGCTCATGTCTTAATGATTTTGCCAAAATTGTGCCATAGCAGCCAGCTCTATTCAAAATTATTCAAAGGCCTATAGGACATTCTGAGTGCACAAACAAGTCTTACCATGCAGCTTCTTGTTTATGCTGAGATTACCTTATGTGACTCTTAAAGTTCCCTTTATTCCCTCTATTCACTGTAGCTCTGCTCACCACTAGTCCAGTCTGAGTCAACCCAAACGGCCTTCTCAGGATACTGGGTCTTCCATTCATGCATTGCTTTTTAAGTGCTGTAGTGAAAGGCCATTATCCCAAATTAATATTTTATTCCATTACATGTGGATTTCGAGAGGAGAATCATGGTACCAGCGGTTCCCCTCTCCTTGCAGTTTTTCTCACTGAATTGCAAGGCCTTTTGTTCTCTTTTGCTTCCATGTACACTGAAAATGAATAAATGTCATGGATTGCAAAGAACAATATCTCAGATGGCCTATGTGCAAAAAAAAAAAAAGTAAAAATATTTCAGGATTCACCTCTGAACTAAATTACACGTAGGCCTCAAAGTACAGGCATTTATTTTTTGACGGCTTTTGAAATATCACAGCCTAGCCTCTTAATTTTACCACAGGAAATAACCGCAGCCGTAGAGCAGCTCCTTGCCATTCCGAACCCCAAAAGACCAACGGGTTCAACACACAGATTCCTGAAGCTGCTGACCTACAGTCCAAGCCACATACATTTTAGGTCAGTGGTGCGCCAGCTGGGACCCGTTTCCAGCTTTGTGTGGTGTCCTTAGCTTCTGCCAACAGCTTGCCAGTGGGCCTTTCTGCTCAGAGAGAAGATGGGATGTGAAATGGCGATGGCTCAAGCTTCAGGCGTGAACCAGAAGGATGCCCCATTACTGAAACCTGCCCAGAGGATGTCCCCCACAGCCGGCAGCCCCGCAACGCACAGGATGGTCAGCAAAACATGAGGATGTGCAACTGGAAAAAGCACCTTTGTGGTGCAGAGTGGGTGCCACAGACTGCCTCTTTCCCACTTCCAGCGTAGAGGCTTGCAGAAATCCTCCTGTTGCAACCTCTCAAGCATCCTCCTCTTGTGGTCTTTCAACACATCGCTTTCTCAGTAAACACGTATTTTTAAAATTGGATCTCTGCTAGAGCTCTCCAGGAAGTTCTTCTAAGTTGAAACCACAGTGATAGTTGTGCTGCAGACTTTATTAACCAGAGAGGGGAAAAATAACAGATGTGTATTTCAAACAGCAAGGGAGATAGAAGTATTCATCCCTACTAGCTGACAACATAGGCTGTTATATGGACAAAAAGGCAACCTCCTGTGAAAAGCAAGAATCAACTTAGTGCTCTGCTCCCTTTCTTAAAATGGACAAACTAATATATATATATATATAGATATATATATATAAAATCAATCATGACACCACACTGATTGTGCTGGCAATAAAGATGCTACAGCAAGAATTGTCCATGGCTGGCACAACCTACAAAAAACCAAATGATTCACAGCACTATGCTGTAAGGTGCAGTTACATGATCCCAGAAGATATTCTGTGTGCTTGCCGGAATTACTTACTCTGACTTTGAGTAACCTGTTTTGTATCTGCATTAAATGTATTGAGAAAGGTATTTTCATCATATCATACATACATATGCACACTCAGCACTGCAGAATAGTGACCAGTGTGGACTAGTGGTTTTCAGCTGGAGAAATGAATCAGCAGAGAAATGTTTCTTAGTTCTGGCATTTTTAAGTGCTTTTTCCCAATATCTGATTAATCTTTCTGTGCCTCATCTAACCCAAACTAAACAAATTCTCCTTGCTGATAGTCTGTTGTCATGTTTAGAAAAACAATGTCCTTAAACACATTTGCTAAATCCTGAGAAATAAATGGATAAAAAAGTGATGCCATGAAAAATATCGCATTCACTCTGAAAGAAAAACTTTCAAGTATTATAGCAAGCACCTTTCATGTGACTAAAAGCCTCCGCTTTTACAAACAAACCCTTCTCTACTTCTCTGCAGAAGATAATATTGTCCAGTCAGGTCAACCGCAAGATTCACTGCATTTTTATTTCTGCAAAAGAGACAGGAGGAAGTGTTGGAGCCTCATCTGGTGCTCAGAGGGAAGGAGGCTCCTTCCCACTCCTGTAAGATAGCATCAGTTCAGGTTAAGAGTCTAGGAAAAAGATGTGCAATTATTACACAAACCTGCTCACCAAACCCCATGTACAACAGCCTCTTTTTCTCTGCATATTACAGACACGAGAGGGAAATTACAGCTCTGCAATGCAAAAAGGCTTCCAAACAAGCTTTACAGTTCAAGCTAGTTTAGAAACACCACGAATACTATTTATTACTGTGGTACCAGAGCATTAACCGCCCAGATTCAGGGTTCTTCAGAGCTAAGGAAATGTCTGGTTAGATGTGAGCTTGTGCTGATGCTCAGCTAAAAATGGATACCATGAACAAGTCTCCTCTTACACTTCAAAACAACCTCTGTGTGAATGAGTATTTCTGTTTTTCTCTTTTGCCCACGTTTTACTCAACAGGCTGTGCTCAGCTGCAGCAGCTGCTCACTGCTAGCCCTGCTCCGGTCTCAGTTTGGGTTAGGTCCATCTGTGAAATGGGTGCAAAAGCAACAGAATTGGCTGCAATGGAGCCAAGCAAGTTTTCCCTTCCCCTACAAAACCAATACAGCTGCTCTAAAAGCCCCTGCTAAATAAAGTCCAGGGACAATCCATTGGCAGAAGCAGACAAAATAAGACAAAAGGATTTGAAAAGAAAATAACAGAGTACAAGCAAAGAGAAGACAGGAGATGGCCCTCTGGCTGTCTGGGGCTTCTGAACATGGGAGACCTGCCAGTGGCCTCCTTTTGCCTTTTTTCTCCCACACAAAGTTGAGCAAGATCCCAGTATTTCCAAAGCACTGTAAGAGAAGGAATCAAAATGATCGAAATATTTGGTGGGTTTTGTTTTCTTTTTTTTTTTTTCCCCAAAGCTAAAAGGACTCATTAAATTTAATTTGTTGTTCCTTAATTGGCAGAGTTTATGCCTCTGATTCTTCTGGATTAAATTTGGGATCCGATTAATAAACATACACCTTCTGCTGTCAAATTCAGAATTAATTCCAGAAGAAGGATTCAAGTAAAAACGAAAGCAACCCATAACTTTCCATAGTTGCAGAAGTATCAAAGATAAAAGATTGCCTTCATGTTCACCAGATCTCTTCTTTCTATAACCAGCCACTGCCAGCAATCTAGACCATCATGGGTAGAAGAAATGCTCCCAGGTTACAAGGCCATACATTAAGGAATGTAACAAAAAAGGAGAAGGACTGTGTTCAGAAAGATTTTGATGGAAAAATAACAGAGGAAAAATACAAAGCCACACCTTTATCTTAGAGTCACTCTTGTGCAAATGCTGGGCTTTAAGGTCTAATTACTCCTTGCCCCGGCAAACTGTTGAAGAGTATTTTCTTTCTCAGACTTCTTTTTTTAGCTGTGATTCAGAGAAACACCAGAACCCCACAGAGCGTGTGACTGCGACTCGCAGGAGGACATCGCTCTGCTGTTTCTGGCTGTGAAGGGATGGCGGTGGCATGCAGATCCACAGGTAGAGTCCCCGAGTCATCTCTTCTCCTCCGTGCAGCTGATTTCACAAAATCCCCACTTGCATACGTGGAAGCAAGCTTGGAGGGGTTACAGCCCAGCCACTTGACATTCTGCCAAGTGGTATACATTATTTTCTTCCGCCTGGACACGCTTCAGTTTCTCAAGTGTGTTCATGAAAGGATCACTGGGAAGACAATGGGGTTAGTGCTGGTGTTTGTTTGGTTTCTTATTCCATTTCTAAGAAGACTTCCTGGGAAGAAGCGACAGTCAGCTATTGTATCTCACTTAACATGTGTTTAAGTCTCCTTGGCTGCTCAGTTCTTTCACCTCAAAGTTTCAATGCTCCTTCCTTTTTTTTTTTTTTTTTTTAAAAAAAAAAAGGTCCCTCATTTCCTCTCCATTTATCTTTTACATTCAGAAGTGCTTGTGACAACTCAACACAACTTGAAAGGAAAAAAACAAACCAAAACCACCTTCTTCCAGCACTGTGTTTGTACAGTAGGACCACGTGAGCTTCTAGGCTTAGAAAAACAGCTGGTCAGATTATTATTAGGAAGAGGAAATTCACTCCCAAGGATATATTTGGAAATGGTTTGGCAGGTGAGAGCTCTCCTGCAGGTTCATAGTAACCCTGCACCCCTTGAGATCTTCAGCGGGACCTCTGTGCACAGACATACCAAAGTACTTGCCTACGTGCCACAGCCTGGAGCAACACATATATCTAAATGTTCAACATTTTCAGGCCAGGCAGCAAAACTAGAACATGTTAAAATGGCCTGCTTTTATACCTACAGGTGTGTCTTTGGTGGTGATACCTCAATTAGTGCACTAGCAGTCTACCTTTGGTGTTCTTGCCTTTGTATGATCAATTTTACAGCTCTGGCTTTGTAAGTCGCAGTTCTCCCAACATGTCTCTGTAAAGTTCTCCCCCATCGACCCTATCTGAGCTACTATCAACAGGGATACTTCTCTTGGAGAGGAACATGGTCCTCTGTTTTGTTTGTCCACATCAATCTTTCTGTACTTTGTAAAGTGTTTTACTTAGGGGACTAAGGAAAAAAAAAACAGCCCAAAAAATGCGACGTGCAAGAGTTGCTAAGGATAAAGAAAATATCTTTTTGTGTGATAAGAGTTTTATCTGGCAAATTTAAGTACATCAGATTAGATTTTAATTATCTGAATGCAGAAGTAATCATTAGTAATGCTACATGAAACAGCTTTAGCTCCTATCTGCTGAATTGCATTTTAAGCACACTAACACAGCTCATTTCACCAGGGAGGCAGTCAGGCAGCAGTGTCATTTACAGACACATAGCAGGACAGAAAGATGCTGAAGGCACAAGGGGTCACAAAATGTTTATGTTAATGCACATCTTCAAAACAAGGAGTGGATTCAGAGTAATAATAAACAACTATGGTTATGTGGATTTGCTTTGAAATTTCAAAATTATACATTTTTTGCTGTCCCTTTCCCCAAACTCTTCGGTGAAGTGACCGCAGAACACAAAGGAGAGACTATGGGAAGGTCTAGCTTTTCCCTGATGCTGCAGGGCTACTCTGCAAAAACTGGCCATGAGCCCACAGCAGTGCCCAATATCCACAAACAGCTTCCAACAGAGTAAAACTAATTTTGATTCTCATCCAAACCTGAATTCCTCCAATGGCTGCCTGCATTTACCAACTACAACCAGATTTCAAGCCAGGTTTGCATTCTTTGCAAAGTGGCTTAAAGTCAGGCTGCATTCTCCCAAGAAACAAATGCAGGGAAAGCTGCATAAATCCATTTTCTGTCTTCATTTGGGCTGATGGCATTCACCAGCCTGATGACGCTGCTCATCACAGGATGAGCAAGGAATTTCTGCAGTGTCTAACAGCATCCAGTGCAACTTCAAAACACCCCCAAGAGTTTTTGAATGTTCAACACCTCTTGGAGACTCTCCTACTCCTTACCATTACTCCTAAAGATCTCTTCATTTCTCTACTAGACAGTGCAATCCTCTCTTCTGATCAGTCATGTAGTAGCAAATCTTTGTACACCGGGACATTACTTCTTCACTCTTTACCCTTTCAAGCCCTGCTGAGTGATTATTCCACCAACAGTTTCACCACAGGTTTTACATAAAGCCAGCAGCTTCATGCAAATGAGCCAGCTCTCGGTTAACTAAAAAGCAGAACAGTGAAAAGGAATACTGAATAAGAATAACAGGCCAAGAATTTTGGAAAGCTTTTTCACAAAAAAAAAAAAAACACCAATATGACTCATGAATTCTTCATAATTTCCAATGCGAAAACATGGCCGTTAGGAAAAGACAGTGTTGAAAAAGTGCATGTTATGGTCTCTGCTTTAAATGGAGCTTGATAAGCAAAGTCAGGCTGAATCTTCTGGCTTCAGAAATTTGCTTTTACAGTGGGTCAACGACTTTTTCTTTCCTGTTTCAGAAATTCAGAAGTCAGGACAACACAAGCCTCAGATTTAACATAAGCGTTTCCGCTTTTGCACGCAGGATGTCCCTCACAAAACGTGTGCGCCAGCTAACAACCACTAACTACAGTCTAGGAGATGCAAGTCTTCTTACAAGTTCCTTTGAATCAGTAACAAGTTCAGGTCCTTATAATTATTTCATTTTTAGAATTACCTCTGTCACTAACAGGATACTACTATATGTGATTGAAGATTCAAAGGTATTTCTGGAAAATTACTTTTGGTGCCACTGGTGTGAAGCAACTCCTCATGTTTTCAGAACTGCTGGATACCAGCGACCTCCGGAGAGGCATGTGCTCAGCACCTCCAGAACCACACCAAGTGTTTAAATGCCAAAGGAAGTTCTAAAATTTTTAATTTTGCACGGATCTATTAAAAATATCTGCTTAGTGTATTTCAGAAGAACCTTCTGTGAGAAAAAGTGCATAAATCAAATCTTGTCTCATTCAAGAACAACCAGTACAGAGCAATGGGAAGAAAGTTGGAGGAGATAATCCAGCCCTGGCATTAAGATTGAACAAATAGCTAACATGCCTTTTCCATTCTTCATTTCCTAGGGTTCCTCTTATTTGTAGAATGCTGTATCTTGAAATCAATCAAACAAACAAAGAAAAACATAGAATTATAGGACGTAAAGAAACACATAAGATACAAAAAAGTAAAACTGTTTCACTAGCCTGCACTTCACTGTGTTTTTTTTTTCTTAAGTTATTTAAATAAAAATAAAAGTCTTTTAAATGCATTAGAACTATCATTTTTGCAAAACTGCTCTGGAAAGCTCATTTTTTAAACATACACTCTACTTTGCTTGTCTACTGCATATAAATTACATATCTTCTGGTTAACGTATTATTCAGCCCAGAATAATTACACATCTGAGAGATGCCTAATAAGCTAATCTTTAAACTCTACACATCTAAAAAAAGATCTCTAGGCATGTTATGTGAATATAGAATAGCGTCAGCTGACAAATATATGGCACAGTCCATATTACTGTGGTTGCAACCAGCAACCACATGAATCAATGTTATGGCCTGGTTTTTGCATTATTCACAATGACAGGATTTCTGAAGGAAAGTAAGAGCATGTTCTGAGATCATGAGAATCCACTCTAAAGATAAAAGAAAATTAGCCACACTATATGGCAAAGAAAATACTATACAAGAGAATATAAGCAATACTCCCATTTTATCAGCAGCATGCACTTTACTGGAAGACTATATAAGATTTTAAAAATCAAACAGTTGCTATGAGAAGCAACAATGAACAAAAATACTTGGATTTACAACTAAAACTAAGATGGGACAGAACCGACAAAGAAATATTTTCAGTTACCATAACCATATTGTTTTAGCCTTACATCAGACAAAAGCTATTTCAACAGGAAAACCTGTCTTAGCCAACAGCTGGAAAACTCATAGTCTTACTCTGGAAGGAAAGGGGACATTACTTTTTACAGATGTCTCCATTCTCATCATCCAAAAGAAGTTTAAACTATGAATAGAGAGATGGGCCCCATCTGAAATATGGATTTCACATCCTTCCAAGACTGTGCACGCTAACATCTCTGGCATCAATTCAGTCTATGCTATTGCATGCAATGATCACAGAAAGTCACCCTGACATTTTGTATAGCATCTTCAAATTCAGCATTTGATTTACATTTGGTTTGGTCTCTCAGAAAATTGTGTGTCTCTTCCAACAGCAGAACTCCAAACACATCAGCGATCAGACGGGCTAGATTTTATTTTAAAAATGCTCTTTGCAGCTAGCAACCATGAAACCCCCGACAGTGTTCAGCTATACCACCCGATATGCAAGAGCAGCCTCCCAGGCAAGTCTGATTTCGGTTTGTGTTCATGAAACCAGCACCTGCTAATGCCAAGCGCTAGGGAACAAGCACAGCAGCTCAGCAGCTTTTCAGTTGACCACACTTCCTGCTGCCTAAATATTTAAGGCACCCTAAGGAAAAGCCATGTAGCAAGATTAATAACTAACAAACCACAAGCTCTTGCTCATTACCACACAGTATCTTACACCCTTACCAGCGCACTCACTTTGTATGCTTGCTTACGTTGGTAACTCCCCTGCATCTCTGAGCATCGTCAGCTTTAGATGTCCCCACTCTGGTACAAGACGTGCTAGGCAACTTTCATGTTTTCCACGCGCACAGGAAGCCAGTGACAAACTCACATCGGGGCCTTCCTTCTTCTTTCGTCGCAGATCTTGGGTGTGTTTCACTGCAATGCAGCCTCAGCTGCGGGTTTGGGGCGCTCCCCCTGGGTTCGGTGGGACGTGGCAGTACCCAGCTGGACACCAGGCTCTCAGCAGCCCCACCCCAACGCCAGCAGGAAGGAACCGGGACAGTGGTAGAGAATGATGAACTACACCTGACAGCAAGGACGGATTTCTTCTACAGCTTCTAAGAAAGCCGGTAATAAGGACAAGTGAATTTGCAAAAGCAACTGCTGTCCTAACGAAATACCATGGTCATTGCTCAGGCTGCTCAGCAGCTACGTTACCATGAAACCACGCATGCATGCTGCAGCCATTCCATAAGGAAAACATACACCACATAATTAAAATACTTATCTCAAAAGGAATGATAGAAACGAGAGCCAAATCCTAACAGTGGCCAAAAAAATGCAGTGTGACCAATGTAACAGACTGCAAAGCGCTGGGAGTGTTTATGCTGAATGCACAACAGGAACTGAGACATCTGAAATGGCTCTGTATTTCCTTCCCTACTCTATTTGTAGGCACTTACAACTTAAATCATTTCTTGTATCCATTACTATTATATCAAAAAGGATGTAATTCCCTAAAATAAATGCCTTTTTAAACTGAAATAATTTATTAAGTTCCAACAATTTTAATAGTTGGGACTGATGGGGATTTTGACCTGAGGTATCCTAATGACCTCAATTTCTAAAAAGCATTATATATCTTGAAGTAAAGTGAAATTAGAATTCAAGTTTTCATGATGCCTTGATTTTGGATGCCAAACTGCATCAAATCCCATGCCAGTCCACACTGACCCCCATGTCCTTCCACATTCCTTCGGCCTGTTTTTGACCAACAGGCTGACAGAAGCAGCCATTAACACCACTTTCTACTTAGCACATGATTTGCTTCTATGGCTCAAAATGTTTTTGAACTTTTTAGAGATCAATTTCTTCTATTAAATACACTGTGATGGCTGAGATACAAACATCAAATACCTTCCACATATAGGTCAAATGCAAGAAAACTCATGGATACCGGGAGCGATGCCTATCCTGTGGCCTTCCACCAGTAGACTCCAGTGCCCTCTCCAAATTGTGATGTTTGATTTATACCACAAGCTGAGTGAATGGACAAGGAGGCTATCCTAGCTTGCCAGCCTGCTTAGATAGAGTATTTTTTTGTATTTGAGATAAACAGAACATTCCTTACATCTGATATTCAAACAGACATGTCCATCCTTCACAGAATGCACACTTGGCTTAATCTGATCAATTCTCCTGGACCTAATCCTCTGTGCAGCACGTATAAGGTCACTTCATGGAATCTCTGACCGTTTACTTTTTTTTAAACCAAAACATGCTTGAACAACCCCTGGCTCCATTCTCGCAAGGCTCCCGTAGAGGGCATAGGAAGATACACCAGGTGTGCACCCACCTGCCGCTCATTTTGGTATGCTTCAGCACAATGTCTTGAAGGTCTGCTCCATGAAATGCCAAAGATAGCTTTCTTTTGCGGGTTGTATAAAACACAAATCCTCGTGAGCAATCCAGCAGCTGTGTTACTTTTGCATGTAGGCTTTTCCAGGGATTTACAGCTTTGTTTTCAACAGCACATCATCCCTTTCTCCACACACAACTGGTCTGCTAACCCCAACCAGCACAGGAGGTGGATGCGCCTTCCCCAGGCTGGCTGACATTTGCTGCTTTCAGTTTTGGTTTTGGAATGACTTTTTCAACATCACTCTGTAGGAGATGGTATAGATGGTATAGTCTCTGTCTAAGCCTTCCCCGCTCTGTTAAAAGTGGGGCAGCGTAACAGACCTGCACTTGGCACTACTTCATAACTTGGTTGTTTTGTCTTCTGCAAATGAGGGTCTCCACACCTCTGTGGGCCACGGTGCCACAGAGAAATATCTTCAACCTGTTGACTATAATAAATGATCTCCACTTCTGGCTCATGACTGTATTTTAAAGGACACATGAAAATCAAGAACTTGTGTCTCCTCTGTGCCCTTAATTCAGTCAGTCCCCTTTTCTATGTGCATTTGAAACATTTTCAAATGCATCGTTAAATATTTCTCTCTTTCTCTCTCTCTCTCTTTTTTTTTTTTTTTTTAATTATAGTGCTGCCTCCCTAAGTGCAAAGGATGAAAGGTGCTTTGGGAATAAATCAGGTTTGTGAGCAAAAATCAGGTCAGCCGTACCATAAAATACTGACTGCAACCGGGCATCTTTTCCTCACCTAAAGCACCCGTGAAACCCACCATAAGCTTGGATCAGCTGACAACCTGGATGATTTGGGGGTTGATCCCTGGGGACACATCAAACGCAACCCTCACATCTGGGTATGTCCTTCCAGGTGTGCTCATGAATCTCCACAACCTCAGACACTCCTCATGTCACTCATTTTGATGCTGCTTCCTGGGCGTAACTAACAGAGCACAAGCAGCAGTGGCTGAAGCTGCTTTTCTTCACAATTGCATCTAAAATCACATCATATAATCATCCCAATACGGTTGCCCCTATCATCATGGAGCTCTTTAAGTTTGTGGAGAGCTGGAAATCGCAGGGACTTGGTTTGTATTTAAGGCAATACCACCCTTGAGGACTAGATCCTACCTCTGCTGCAAGACGTGAAGCTGGACAAGATGGGTGTCACTTAGGGCAGACGCTCCCAGGTGGCCCCT
Source organism: Cygnus atratus (assembly GCF_013377495.2). NCBI lineage: Eukaryota > Metazoa > Chordata > Aves > Anseriformes > Anatidae > Cygnus > Cygnus atratus. Next base: position 15,840,480 of record NC_066369.1, on the reverse strand, counting down.
GCTGCCTCCTTGTTCTGATTTACCAAAGTGCCACAGCTGAGCACTGCGGAAATCCAGGGAGAGTTTTAAAATGGACAATTCCCTGAAAAGTGAAGGACTAGGCTTGTCAAGCTGCCTGCCCAAAATGAACAGCCACAGCTCCTGCCACGTGAAACGTAACGCCACCAGCCAACAGAGCATCTCAGTGGGATGAGCAGTGGACCGGTGCCTGCAGCATGCTTTGCGGTGCATCAGGTGTGCTGCAGGGAACCTCGGAAGGAAAAAAACAAAAAAATCAAAGAAAACTACCAAATCTGGGGCCTTCTACTGAATAATGCCAATAGAAAAAAAACACCAAACAGCTGCCTTCAAATCCTGGTCTCCCTCAGGCATACGTGGTGAGGTGAGGACTTCAGATCCGTGGACCTTTTCTCCTAATACACTAAACAGCAGAAAGCTGTGTTTGCTTTGTGGCTTCGCTTTTGTCTACAAGGGTGAACAAGCTGTTAGCTGTGGGTTTTGCAGCTATTTGCTAGACTGCACAGAGGGCAAACTTAGAAACAATGGTGTTTAGGTGGGCAGGTAAACATTGGCAGCGCTCAGAAATACTTCCTGTGCTGTCCCTTTTCCACGTCAGCAGCCCCAACACCTTCCCTCCTAGCCCAGGATACGCCTGAGATGCTCAATAGAGCATCTGAGTTGAGGAAAAATACGTTTTCTTTAGTTTAATCCTAAAAGGAAAAAAAAAAAAAAGCTCGTCCATTTTAGCTGAGGTTCTCTCAAAATTGCAACTGGAGGCAGACACTCAGCATGGAAACTTCAGTCTGAACAGCTGAAGACTGGCAAAGCCTCATTTGCAATTGAAAACAGTGGAAAGTGTCTGGCAGACTAAATGCTGGACAGTCATATTACTTTATAGAATACTCCTAAGAGCAAAAAAGCCTTTTGTTTTTTTCATTTGCACAGACCCCGCCATTAAATTTTTGCCCAGGGATGATAATAGCTTGCTTTCCCTCTACTGTGACCACTAGAAAATACTTGAAAATACTCAAGGATCCACTACATCACATCCAGCAAACGCAGGTCTGTCTTTAGACAATGTTCATCTAATATATTTCATGTCCCCAGTGCTCCTTCAAGAATCTGGTCGTGGGTCATCGGCACCACCAAAAACCTCTGCAGAGGAGAATCAAAGCACAAACAGCAGCTGTGGTTTCATGCAAAGGAAGGCAAGTATCCCATAAAGCTTTAAAGATTACCGCATTGGATAACAAATGAAAGGGGCTAAAGATGAGTGCTACTCAGTAGCTGCATGCTGAGTGCCAGGCTGATGGTGGCACCTTTTGTAAACTCGAAGAAATGATGCCCAAATGTCTCTGAAGAGTAGGGAAAAGCTCTCTGGCAACAGCAGGTTTCCAGATTCATCACAGGAGGCCAACTTTTTCAGCTGGGATCTCAAGTGCACAAAACTCAAACCAGCAGCAGCTCCAGGCAGGCACGGGTCCTGCAAAGGAGCCGGCCCCAACAGTGAGCAGGGGGTGTTCAGAAACAGCAGGCGCAGACAGAGCTCCGCAAAACCTGCCACTTCATTGACGTGGGGAAAACAAACCTCAGTGGGAAACCCCAGATGTTTTTATAACAAAAAGAAGTCACTGCCAGTTCTTCCTATGGCTGGCTGTGGAAGTACTTAGTGATCACTAGTGCCTGACAGTCCAGCTGATCCCTGCCTCATGTTGCAGACGTAACCCTGCAGGGGCCTGACCCTGCACCAGGTTCCTCCTTGTTCTGGCACTCCCTGCTCTCACGCCTTCATTTCTGCCTTGCATATTTTGCCTGTGTAAGCAATAAGCAACCAGGAACAAGGATCGTCTTACATGGTTTGTACCATGAATGCTCTTTGTGAGGATCAAGGCACCCCACATACAACAGCGAACATGAAATTTGGGCACGGATCTGCTGGAGGGTAGGAAGGCCCTGCAGAGGGACCTGGACAGGATGGGTCGATGGGCAGAGGCCAATGGGATGAGGTTCAACATGGCCAAGGGCTGGGTCCTGCACTTTGGCCACAACAACCCCATGCAGCAATGCGACAGGCTTGGGGGAGAGTGGCTGGAAAGCTGTGCAGAGCAAAAAGGATCTGGGGGTGCTGGTTGATGCTCGCCTGCCCAGGTGGCCAAGAAGGCCAACAGCATCCTGGCTTGTATCAGGAATAGTGCAGCCAGCAGGACCAGGGAGGTGATCGTTCCCCTGTACTCAGCTCTGGTGAGGCCGCACCTCGAGTACTGTGTTCAGCTTTGGGCCCCTCACTATAAGAAGGACATCGAGGCCCTGGAGTGTGTCTAGAGAAGGGCCTGGAACACAAGTCCTGTGAGGAGTGGCTGAGGGCACTGGGGTTGCTTAGTCTGGGGAAGAGGAGGCTCGGGGGAGACCTCATTGCTCTATGCAACTCCCTGAAAGGAAGGTGTGGGGAGCTGGGGGTCGGCTTCTTCTCACAGGTAACTAGTGATAGGACTAGAGGGAATGGCCTCAAGTTGTGCCAGGGGAGGTTCAGGTTGGAAATTAGGAGACATTTCTTCTCAGAAGGAGTGGTCAGGCATTGGAACGGGTTGCCCAGGGAGGTGGTGCAGTCACCGTCCCTAGAGGTGTTTAAGGAAAGGTTGGACGTGGTGCTCAGGGACATGGTTTAGTGGGTGATATTGGTGGTAGGGTGGTGGTTGGACCAGATGATGTTGAAGGTCTTTGTCAGCCTTAATGGTTCTGTGATTCTAATGCACGGGATCTGCATTCAACCTGAGTGATGACCTCAGAATCATGACACAGAATGAACCTCCAAAAACAGGCATTTTCAGGGAGAATAGGAATTGATTGCCTTACACCATTGCCAATGGTATCCTTACGAGTCTGCTATCATTTGGAAAGGTATCACTGCCACTGGTGGTGTCAGCAGAGAGCATAGAGTAAAACCGCATAGCCTGAAGCTCAGCTAAACATATCGACCACATTAATTTCAAAAGCAGAGTTTACCCCGAAGGACAGCACGCAGTTCGCACCTGGGAAGATGCGTAAATTGGGTAGCGAGCCAGAAACCTCTGCTGCTGCTGCTCACCCAGGCATCACAGCGATGCTGCACCCCGCTGCTGCGGCCATCCCGGTGCGTCGTGTGGCACGGGCTGGCAGCAAAGCTGCTGCAGCCCCACGGGCTGGCACATGGGCACCCCCACAGACCCCGGAGCATGCCTGGGCGCTTGCAACAGCCAGCAGCCAACATCTACCGGCCACCGTGGCCAGGCTCTGACACACAAGGCAATGCCTCCCCTGTTCAGTGTCCAGCTACCTGACGGACACCGCGGGGCTGCTCTGGAGGTGAGCAGGGACCACATTAACACCCAACAGCATCCACGACAGCCTCCATGGCACCTGCGTCCTCCCTGGGAAACACGATGCTCAGGGCAAGACAGAAGAACAGGATTAGGATTAAGACAACCGCAAACATCGGAAGGTTCAGAGAGTTGTTTCTAACAATTGGTTTTGGATTGGTAAATGTATTCTGAAAATAAGTTGGACTAGCTTGTTTCTTATTTCTCTTGTGTCTTGGAAGAACTGAACCATACAAAAGTAACCTATGGATTTTTAAAACTTAAATGTGTTTTAACTTTTTAACCAACTAATGAGAAAAAAAAACTAGAGGCAGCCTTGCATTTGCTTTCTAATTCCTGATATCAGACATTTACCTAGTTAAAAAAAATGGTGCAATAACGGAATAGTAGGATTGGTAGCACTACACTGGCCTACTCTGTAAGCTTAAGGCTTACTGCTATCTGAAATAGAGAGCAACTGATAGTGCCTAATGTTGTAACTAATATCTCAGGAGCATTGTTTCAACTAATGCTCAGGATTTCAAAAATTAAAATTAAGTTAAATACCTGGAGAAATTAATTCATCAATATCTTAGGTTAGGCATATCAAGTTAAGCACTAGCATAGAATCATCACCATGGTTTTCTACTGTGTAAAACTAATCAAAAAGTACACAATAAATCTTTAGAAAACCCAAATATGCTAATCCTTTCTTCACACAAGTCTCAGCCATTTCAACAAGCTTTAATCTTGCTTTTATGTAAGAGTCAGTCTCGTGTTTCATCACTGTCCTTCAAGTGCAAAAGCAACTAAAATGCTTGCATGCATGTTCAAAAGCTTGAAGCTACTTTTTATTGTTCATTAAGTGAGGAGAGAACAGCATGTTTATTATATGCAAGGGAAAAAGCTGGAAAAAGAAATGCTGCTGTACTTTACAAGCAGCCATGACCACATTGCTTATGAATATCATCGTTCTCAATCCAGACACTGGTTTTTCAGCTGTTACTGCCTAAAGGCATCAACAACAAAGCTGCTTTAATCATCTGAAAGACTATCTTGTAGTTTTCTTTTTCTCCTCTCAATATCTGTAAAATTTCTATCAAATGCAAAGACTGTCTTATAATTTCTGGCCAAGCTGCGCTAATTAAAGATCCTCAAATCTTCAAGATTTTGGAGAACATCAAGCACAAAAGAGCAGCAGACACCACGGTTATAGTGCGACTTTCAGTTACAGTTTTAGGGCCAATGTGAGCACTTTTCTCACCTTCCCTATTAAGAAGCTCTTTCCATTAGTGCCCAGTGCTTAATTCAACATCACACACAGCTTCTACACAGAGAGCAGAAATGTATGTGCCTTCCTCTCCACACTGAGCTTTACCTTCACCTACAGTACCACAACGAGACTTTATTTCCCAGCAAGAAGCCACCCTCCAGTTTGTGAAGCCAGCTTCCGCAGCAAGTGTTACATAGCACAGGGTTCATTCTTCTGTGAGCAACACGGATTGCTTTGGTGGAAGAGAACTTGGGCCAAGCAGGCCAGCCAGGGCTGGCACCAAAGCCGTCTCTCCACCTGCCATGGCAGAAGCGGGATCCACGCCATGAAAATGGATACCTGACATTTCTGGCTTTGTGAAAACCTCTGGCCACCTGCAGAAGGGGAACGGGGTGTGAGCACAGACAACCTTTTTATTGACAAATTGAAGAACAAAATTTTAGCTCCTGCTTTGATGAGGGAAATTCTCATTTGTACCATGCTGGTTGCAAAACAACCTGACTGCAGACTTCCAAAACTGCTAGCAGTACTTTTCAAAGAAGTTAGTAAATGGGACTATGCGAGCAATGGAAACTGAATAGAAAAGGTGTCTCCTGCCTTATTCTCCCAAAGCTGAAATCAGGAAGTTACCCAGTTCAGTAAATTCTTTTCAAGTTGGGTGGCAAATACCTCTCCCATCATTCATGCCCCTTGACTGCCTTTGCTTGCATTCAGTCAAAAGCTAAGATAAAGTGTCCATCCCCAAGAATTAAAGGGTGTAAGGACCAAAGAGAAGCCAGCTCTCCTTTCCAATACAGGCAGGCTCCAGTTTTTAAAACTATGGGATGACAATCTGCCACTGGCTCCAGCGGCAATACCCTCTCTGAGGACTAAAACTTCTCAGAAGTCAAGTAAAGGCAAAAGGATTTTTCTTCAAAATCTCATTTCTTAAGATCTGCAAGAAGTTGGTAGGCTTAGCAAGGTGAACATAATGAAGAATAGAAACTCATACTCATATTGCAATTTGAATTTCCTACCCATTTCCCTTCCTTTTCCTCATTCCGCGTGACTATTTACACCTACTGTGCATGCTCTTACAGTTATGCTAACCTGCAGAAAACGAGAGAGAGGATTTCCAAAAAACAGCGAAACATAACTTGTAACAGGCTGAGAAAAAAGGCAGTAAATACAGCTAGATTTTCTCAAAATTCTGTTGTACTTGCAGCCGTCCACCAAATTAAAACCAGAAGGACTACGCGACAGTTTAAAGCAGAAAATCAAATATACAGGCTGAGTGCCTGTCCAAAAAAGGCCAACTTTTCCACAATTAATTCCAAGTTATTCTCCCATCCTCCAGCACCCCTGCCTATGACTATGTGCACACCGGCTGGCTGCTGGCAAGGATTTGCTTCCAGAGCTGTGTCAGGCCCTTAGGTTATCTCTCTCCGAGTCGGCAGGACTTTTCTCCGTAACGCTGATGGTATTTGTGCACATGGCTTCCTCTAAAGCAGCCAATTTCCTTATCTTGCTTTCTAAGTGAAGGGTACACCAGGCTCCTCTTCAGCCTCTAAAACTCGACAGAACAGGAGGAGTCCGTCCACATTTTCTAGCTACGCTGCATCTTGCAGGAACACACCAAAAGTGTTTTATCCTTGGGCAAAAAAATTCCCATCTTAATTAGTACCACGCTGAAACTCATAGGCAAAGCAAATGACCAGAAAGAAATCTGTTGCAGACATTAACTAATAGCTCTCACTGTCGGATGAAAAGATGAATGGCTGGAAGGTCTGCAAGGAAAAAAGTCCTGAACAATGAGGAAACCCTCAGGAGTCGCAGCACCATCACTGAGCCCCTTGGCCAGAGCTGCCCCATCTGCCTGGACGAGAAAAGAAACGACGGAAAAGAAGGAAAGGAAGGAAGAAAAACTGCTTTTAAACACACAAACAAATCAAAAGTGGCTGACTACAAAGCCTTGTCCTCCAGACAGCTTTACTTTTACAGCAATGGATAGATCAGATATGGTCAAGCATAAAAAAACAACCTTTGGAGAAGCTCAATTTTCGTATGCTACGCTTTTTTGAGGATGTACCTGCTGACACTGAGTCCGTGAAATCTCTCTGCCTCTCCAAATTTAAAAAGTTTGGTCACAACAGACCACATGTGACAGAGCAGAGCTGGGCCTACCACTGCCCCACTGAGATTACAGAGATGGAAAACCACGAAGCCCCCAGCGCTGTCCCTCCTCCTCCCCGCTGTGTGACTGTCCCCCTCGGCTGTGCCTCGTCTAACAGCAGAGACCCAAACCAAAACATTTCTACCAGCTCCCTTTGAAATCTCCAGCACGGTCTCTCAGGGCATACTGAGAGCTGTTTCTCCTGGCACTTTCATCTTTTTCCCCAGTTGCATAATTGCACCCTGAGTCCATAACTCCCCGCTACCAGCCCGTACTGCTCCCTGTTGGGCGTAACACTCATTAAACATCATTAGACAAATCACGCAACAAACACCTCCCATCACAGGTTTAGCCCATGCCTCATCAAACTGGGAGAATGAATTTTTTTAATAAAATCCTTTCACATGACCAACTGCCAGTCTGTGAATTATTACTGTCATTTTTTAATCTCTATTTCACTTGCATCTTTCCACCCTGAATAATTCTAATGTAGTCCCACCAAAATCCTACAAAGAATCTATTTTAATTTCAGAGAGACAAAAATCAGACATCTTACTGCTTATAACATGCGTACATTAAAATATCTTCAGGATCCTAAATAAGTGGAAAAAAATACCATAGGTATGGTTAGAAAAGCAGGCTGCACAGAACAGAGGACATCTTTGAAGCAGCTGAGGTTTCGGCACGGGTTACCCTGCAGCGTGTGTGGCCTGCCTGCCTGCCCCCTTGCTGGCACTACAGAGCACCCCACTCTCCCCCAAATCCCCTCTACCTCATACCCAGCAGCAAACCCCGTAAGCCCCCTGTTCAAACACGGGCAGCGCTCTGTGACTCGCAGTCAGGCTGGTTCAATGCCACCACTTCTTCCTTAGGAAGAGAGAAGCTGGAGCAGGCTTAAGGGGAAGTCGCAGCCTCTGCAGGCAGTAAGCACAACTCAGCGTCGGATGCTCCCATCATGTTCTCCGGACTCACGTCTCCAACTGGTCTGATGAGGCTGGTGTTTCCCTGAGCCTGACGTCTCACAGCCTCCCTCACCAGAGCTGTCCTTGCCACGGACCAGCCGTTTTACTGACAAAGAGCAGGCATCTTCCTTCCCTTTTTATTAAAGACCCCCCAGCATCATATTTGGAGTGGAAAAATAAAACAAAACCCCAAACTCCCAGCCCCCCGGTGAAACCCACCTAACCTTTAAAAAGCTAAAAATGTGTTGTTTTTTCTTCTCAACCTACAGCACCAGCAACTTGGTGAGCTTCCTCCCTGATGGAGGACAGCTCACTGCGGCGCCAGCTCCTGCCATCCATCAGCCCAGAACACGGCGGGATGATAAGCGGGGTCTGCATCACACCGACACCAGCCCTGACATGAGCGGTAGGCTTGGCGAGCTGCGCTCTCGAGACACGTTTCGATTTAAGATGCTCTTCCTGATTGCTTTTCCTTCTGGAAGTAATAATTTATGGGCTGCCTCTGCACAAAGCGCCTCATTATTTTTCAAAGCAAGAGCTGTGAGCGGGGCATTCTCACTTCCAGCAAGGACGGCAGGCTTGAGCCAACACTTTAAGTGTGGTTTTCATGATGATTTTGCTTTATCATTTGGCTCTGCAGAGATGTGCTAGGCAAGCTGCAGCTGTGTGCGACGTGCTCTCGGCACAGCAGTGGCACCCTTGCCATGAGATATTCACATCCAGCCCAGCCTCACACCCAACTTTTAGACAAGAGCTCCCCAGCCTCTGACACGAGTTCTCCATTCTAAGTGTGGCGATGCCCAGGCCAAGGATCAGCATGATTTCCTCTTGTACAACTGTGAAAAGCTAATAAGCTCCCTGAATCTTTTTTTTTTCCTTTTTTCTTTCTTTTTTTTTTTTTTTTCAGTAATTCCACTTCAGGCTTTTCAGGCACTCCCAACTGCCTTCATTCAGACACAGAGCAGAAAACTTGAAAGACTCCAGCGTCTAAGTGCTGTTTTGGCTGCAACATGGGAGTGAGTGCCAACAAAAACGGAGTCCACGGAGATTACTCCCTCGTGGCTCGGCTCAGATGAACCCGAGACAACCCTCAACGGGGCAGGAAAAAATGACAGTACTGAGTGGACACCGCAGCAAAACCTCTGCATGTGAGGCCCGCAGCTTTGCCAATTGTTTTTTGGGTCAGAGCCATCTAACGTTTGGAAGTCCTCCCTGCTCTGGGAATCTCTTGAAAGATCTGCTGTGATATCAAGAGAAGTGGCCACGGCTGGGATCCCCACACCGCACGTACCGCACTGGAACAGGGCTGCCCCAGCGCGTGCAAAGTTTTTACTTTGCTTGCAACTCTCCAGCCTTAAAATGCTTTTTTTTTTTTCAGTGTCCTACCTGCTGCTGCGGTGGTGAGGAGCGTAGGTAGCCAGGTGGGAGCAAAATGCATTTTATTTCGTCTTTCAGTTGCTGGTGCTCAAGTAACGCGCGCACACCCCCAAACGGAGCGCTGTGCTCTTTCCTTTCCAAGTTTAACAGCAACACGCACACAGTTAAAGCAAGCCTGGTTTTCACTTCGTCTCTCCGAAACCCTCGGTGGGACAAAACACTGTTCTGACAGTCTCAGTTGCCCACCCAAATGCCACCCTCGCCGTTCTTCCACCGCCTTCAGTGGGCTTTGCAAAAGAAAAGGACCAGTCCCACCGACCCCGGCCAGACCTCACCCCGACCCCGGCCAAACCTCAGCCCCAGCCCCGGCCCCGGCCGCGGCCCCGCGGGGAGCTCCGGGCACCGCTCCCCCGGCCCCGCGCTGCCGTCGGGGGCCGGCCGCCGGGGGTTTAAAGCCTCCGGGGCCCTACCTCGGATGTAGGCGCACTTGCTGTCGTCCAGCGGGCTGGAGGCAGAGCCGCCCATGCTGGCGGCGGAGCGCTGAGCGGCTGGGGGCTGCCGGGCAGCGCGGCCTCGGAGCTCCGCCGCCGCCCGCCCCGCGCCGCGCCCGCAGGCGCCGCCTCCGCCCGCCGCCGGCAGCGGGAGGCCGGGCCCCGGCGGCCGGAGCCGCCCCCAGCCCCCCTCGGGGCCGCCTGGGAGCGCTGCCTGCCCGCGGGGGGGCCGGCAGCACCGGGGGGCGGGCGAGCCTCGAGCGGGGCGGTGGGTTTGGGGGGGTGCTGGAGCGGGGTCTGAGCAGGCGACGGAGCTGGTGGAGGGCCTGGGGAGCAAGTCCTGTGAGGAGCCGTTATGTAGCAGTTACTCAGGAGAAGAGGAGGCTCAGGGGAGGCCTCGTCGCTCACCGCAACTACCCCAAAGGAGGCTGTAGCGTGGAGGGGATCGGTCTCTTCTCGAAAGCGCTAAGTGCTAAGACAAGAGGAAGTGGCCTCAAGTTGTGCCAGGGCAGGTTCGGGTGGGATGCTAGGAAAAATTTCTTCGCTGAGAGGGTGGTGAGGCATTGGCACAGGCTGCCCAGGGAAGCGGTTGAGTCGCCATCCCTGGAGGTCTCCAAAAGACAGGCAGCTGTGGTGCACAGTGTAAGGCACTGCAGATCGGCTAGCTGGATTTCCTTGCCCCTGAACAATAATTTCAGTGCGGCTTTTTACCATATGTGACTTTCTCAGATTTGTAGTGACTGGAAGTTCTGTATTTTACACTTAAATACTTTTAATTCTACTTGCCCACATCTGTCATCTCCTGCAAAATTTTTTTAACATAAGTTTTGCTTAAGCTGATTGTGCATTAAGTACATTCAAAAATTTACCAGTTGGTTGATCACAGGATGATTAAAAACTTTCAGATCAAAGCTTACAGTTTTTAAACAAACACTGAACTCAGTCGGATTTAAAATACTGAAGACAGTGTGGAAGCCTTTATGTGACATCAAGTTCAGTGTTCTGCTAAACAGCGGCTTCCTTAAAGCTGGTGGAAAGCAACTTCAGTGTAAGTTCTCACTATTCGATGTTCCCTCTAGGCACATGCGAATTGTACGGCAGTGTGACGGAGCGATTGCTTAACTCCCCCAAGGAGACCGGCTTCATCCAGAGCATCACTAAAACAGTGTTTCCCGAGTCTATAAATATCTCAGCTGAGAATTGAGCCTACTACTAAAAGAACCGCGCTTCTAGAGGTGTGATGTAAACCGGAGTCTTTCATCAATGTATTTCATTGTTACGCTCTGCTTGAAGCAGAAAGGGGGCTGCTGTGGTTTGCTCATTGTGCATCTTTGAGCTGTGTGAGTAGATGACAGAGGAAACATGCTGTGTGCTGTTGCACGTTTTAAAGGCTTTAACTCAGAGGAGAATTTGGCCTCCAGTGGGTGTGGCATATCTTTTATCAAATGTATTTGAGAAGCCTTTCATAATGTACAGTCACATGAAAGATGCAAGCCATCTCCATGAGTGGAGAGGGAACCTATGGAAAATTCATGAGCCTTAAAGTGGATTGTTCTGTCTCGCCATTCAGCAGATGAAAATACGCCAAATCCCAAAAGCTTAATACTCAAGAACAAATGTCAGCATGCGTACAGAATGGGAAACCTCCCTGTCTAATTACAATGAAGGTAAAAACAAAATTAAAACTGAACAGTTTTTTTTAATTACATTTTACACTTTGGTAGTACCTGATCCCCAAGCATTTCACAAATGCTAGCTAATTAAAGACCATAATTTTCCTTTTAAGATAAGGAAATGCTGTGCTTTAATATCAAAGTTTGTACCTTAAACATCTTAAAAAATACCATGAGAAATGTGAGCAAGGTCTGGAACAGATATCCAGATAACAGATCCTACTTCTCTACTGTTTAATAACAAACCCATCTTTCTCTAAGATGAGAAGTTGGCCCTGTTAGATTTTAATCTGATGTGGCACAACCATACAGCAACTGTCAATGATAAAGTGACAATACCAAAACAAAAATACCACCAGCAAAAACAAAGCAAGCATTTTCCCTGATTTTTTTTTTCCCTGTGAAATCCTGATCTTTGAGGGGGAAAAAATCAGCTTCACTTATCTCCTATATAGTTACTTCTCTAAATAGCTGTTTTGTATTATATCCTAAAGGGCAACGTGGTAGAGCTCTTCCATTTTACAGAGAAAGTGAACGAGGGAACCAGGTGAAGAATACCCTGCTGGCATCTCCTCCCAAACAAAGGAGTGAAGATCCCTCTCTGGTGGCTGTTGTGACTTCACTTGTGGCAGCATGACATCAGGAGAGAGGCGGTTTCTTGTATTACCAGAGTCCAAGCTTCACTACGTGGTCTGGACCCATGAGGCAGCCAGTGAACATACTGGGAGCACTCATACTCAAAAAAGTGCACTGCATAGTTACTAGGTTGCCTTATTTTGTATCAGCCTCCAGCTTTATTTTGAGAGAGGAAGCAGAAGGACGTTGTCTCTGTGCTCATTCTCTCACTTCTTTATTATCTCCCTGTAGAGGGACCTGTAATGTAACCCTGATGTGACTAAGACATAAACATGACAACAAGATCCATCGCAACACGGGTAGTTACACCATACTTTGAGTGGTTTTTAGTCACGCAGTCCTTACCATGACCACAAGGCTGTTTAACTGCAGATGGCTCATCAGAGAAACCGATAAAATCTGTGCCACATTTCTGGTTACTTCCCCTGCGTACCAACTCTTTTCTAATTGTAAGGCGTGCAAGGAACCAGTTGCTTTGACATGGTGCAAAATAGCACTTGACTGCAGCCTTTGCTTAAGAGGGAGCTGCAGGGTTCATCCTGTGTGTACTCTCCCACAACTTTTTGGTTGCCTCAAAAGCACAGTACCTTATCAGAACCATTTAAGTGAAATGCATATGACTTCCTTTGGGAGAGAGAAGTAATTATCCAAAACTACCTTGTAAGATTTCTCCAAGAGAAAGTAGCCATTTAAGAATGCTGACTTCTGTAAGCAAGATAACAATGTGCTCTTGACAAAGACAGCAGCAATAATAAAATCATCAAGGATATGCAATAATTATGTATTGCTAGAGGAAATTGTTAATCATTACTGTCTGCAAGTCTAAACCAGGCTGCATATAATAAATACTAGGAAGACACATCAAAAAATAAAAGGAGCCCTTTTCTCAGGTCAGACTGTTGGGTGAAATATATTCTGAATCCCTTCCATATAAGTAACAGAAAAATGTTACTCTTATAAGCTATTTTCAATGGGCTAGAAGATTTTAAAATCTAGCTGGGGAAGATACTCTAACAGAATTACAGTTGGTTGGGGATCCAAAAAATAGTATTTTGATAAAATAACCTTTAAAAAGGTAAGAGTTGGACGTGCTTTAGCTATTACTCTAATTCTGAGAGACTGGCAAGAAACGCTGAAAGCCCACAGACAGAAGAAGAACAGATTTTGATTGACTCTTAAGGGAAAGGTGTGACGTGGAGACAGCATATGAAGTGCTACTATATTCTATTTCTATTTGTTTCATAGGAATAAAAGCTCTGGAAGGGTGTGTTAACGTGTACATTATATTTATGTTGTCTGAGTAGCTGTATTATAAAAGAAGACTACGTTCATACAAGGTTCATGCTGTATGGTTGTTGTTTTTCAGTCATTCTCTTATCTTAACACGCAAAGTTTCTTGAAAGCTTTTAAACAGTATCATAGAATCATTGAGGATGTAAACTGATAAGAACAGATATTACATATGATCTTAGCCAAAAGGACGAGAAGTAGGATATTCTATGATTCTAGGGAAGAGAGAAAAATGGTGTGTACGGTCATTATTCAAGGAAAGAAAACAGACAAACCCCCCTATTTTTGTTACTTCAGAAGGTATGGATGGCAGTATGAATGACTCATCAAGGAAGAAAAGCAAGGCAAAGGTATATTTCAAACGCAGAAGTTATCTCGGTAGTGAAATTATATTATTTTTAAGGGTATGTCTGTCTTTCGGTAGTTCTGTGAAAGAACGTAGTGTAAAAAGCAATGCAGGATGAAATGTGATCAGGCCAATGAGTGCATAACATAATGCAGGAGTAGGCTTTGTTACCTTGCTTCCTTACCTCTTATTTTCTTCCCAGTTCTGTTTTCTTGCCATTCAACATGTAAAGAACATTCATTTGAATACTCACTGACTACCAGTGCTCATAAAATACCAAATTATAAATGTCATATATGTCAGTTTAGTCCACACAATTGAATCTGATTCACAATCCATGAGATTTTAAATCTTTTTTTCAGCAATGAAATGTTTTTATAATGCATTAATGGTGACATGTCAGAGTTCAGTGGTTCTCCTCTCACTATTACTAAATATATACACCTAGCTCACCTAGTGAGGCTCAACTAGACGTTTGCATTGCTACAAATCTAAAATTTCCAGCCTTAGTATCCAAACAGCACACATCTTATTCCTCAGAAATATGTACTTTTAGAGGAAAGGTAGAACACTTGGGTGAAAAAAACTCATTCTTCTTAGTCATTGAAGAGTAAAATAGGGTCATGAATGCTACATTGTAAATGATGGCTAGGACCTTTCTGCTTTTTGATACCTGAAATTCCTGAGGACTTAAATACCTGGGCCTTAAAGACACTAGGTAAGCAGAACATAAGCATGCTGCTTAAGAATTGCTTCTCCAAAATTAGGAGAGTAGCAGCCTGCTAACTGTGTACACTCAAGAGAAGGTATGTGCTTTTCTGTATCTGTAAAGGCCCTACACTGTCTGGGTTCCCAGTTCACAAGAAATGCAAACAAAAACCTGTAAACATATTCTGAGTAGGTTATACTTTTTTATAACTGAATACACAAGTTCTTAGTATGTACGGCATTTTACTAACTTGCATACTGAGATTGCTTTTTAAAAACACATTCTAAAATTGATTTATTACAAATAAACATTCTGTTGAGTACAGCTCTAGACACTCTGGTCATGGAGAAGGAAGAGCAGTCTGGACACCGTGTGAACTTAAATAGAAAAATCCTCTGAAACCAGTAACCTCACAAAAACAAGAGACTGCACCGTACCTTAATTTTGAAATAATTTATCCTCCAGCCCTGTGGTGAACAGCTCCCCTGTTCTTCTCTCCTTCTCTCTCTCTTTTTACTGTAGGAGCTGTTGGCCCTTTCTCCTGCTATGTCAAGAACTTAACGAGAGCTCTATTTTAATCTTGTTCTTTTGATACCAGCCTTACAACTCTTTGAAGCTGGAGTCTGCCTTTGGAAGGCTGGAGAGGCAATGCTGTATCTAGAAGAACAGGAAAAGTAAAGAGCTTCAGTAAACCAAATACAAATGGGAATCAGTAAGGAGGAAACTCAGTTTGTTAGGATAATATGACAATGGAGTAAGGGTATCTGGGAAAGGAATGAAGTCTCTGAACAGGGCTGTGAAATTCAGAATTCTTAACATGTGATTCTCGATCTTCTTTCCTATAAATTAAAGAATGCTAGAGCTGAGAATTGCCTCTGGCTGCTGTCTAGAAATGTCTCCATTTGCCTGTCCTAGTGGCCAAGTAATTTATGTTTTTTTTTGTTTGTTTTTTTGTTTTTTTTTTTTTGTATATGCACAAATTAAAATAAATTATATGTTGAAATGTTCTTGTTTACTAAACACACAAATCATATCTGGTAAATTCAAACACCATTTCCTCCTCTTCTTAGTCACTAGGTTATGAAATCTGTTAAATGACAATGCTAGAGGTGATCCTTCCTGCTCAGCTGCCAATAGAGGCTATATTTTAATTTGTTACGACATTCTTGTCAAAACAGCTAACATAGAGTCCTTTGCAAATTCATTGTTGAGGCAAGCTTCCTTGTTGTCAGACAAACTGCATGGATTTGTTCCCTCACCTTGAAACAGGGTTGCCATATAGAAACCAGTAAATAAAACCACAGCTAACTGCACTTTCCACAGCTGTAGAAGGGCAAACTAGAAGGCACAGCTTAATCTGTAGATCTCAGTGGAAAGTTCACAATAAAATCTGTCTGTTGTAGATCCAGTGGATTCTTTACTTCCTCAAAATGGCACCCACATCTGCCTGGGAAGACAAAAAGAAAAACTATGTAAGTGGTGAAAATGCATTTACAGGGTGGTATTTGCAGGAGGCTTTCAGCACAGGCAACGGGAAGGCTCAAGTATGGTGCTGTTTGGTAGATGGAGACAGCCTGAGTCACTTCCACTGCTGCCTGGCTTTGTAAAGAGGAGGAAAACTCATTCTGTTGCTGTTATGTAGGTGGCTCTACCCTGTTCAGGATGTTTGGAAATTAAAAGCCAGTATGAAATCTTATATCTAAGTTACTCCATGTCCTGTCTGGCAGAGAGCATGATCAAACCGTACACCTCAACTGGTCCTACAGGAGTTAAAGAGCAAAACCAAATACTTCTTGTTTGAATAAAAGATGTGCCACTGTATGCATCAGACAAAAGAGGCATTCCACTGTCTTTAAACAGACTTTATTGAGGCAAGACATCAAAAATTACAAATTAGACCTGTCATTTTTCATCTTAATTAGGTAAATCATAGCATGATTCTACTTGGAGCAGAAATTGTTTCCATTTGATTAACAAAGATGTGACCAAAACTTTCTTCCCAAGTGAGCTGATGTTCGCATATTATTAACTATCCTTCAAAAATACAGCAGGTATGTGCTGCAGAAGCTGAATGATCCTGCAGATAGGATTAATGAAGGAGAGGACTAAATCCCCATGACATCTGGGTTTGCTTCTTCTGGGCACAGATGGTTTCGGTTGCCTTTCCTCCTCCCCTTCCCTCCCCCCTCACCAATATATTCATTGAGACTAAGCACGGGGTTTAAATGTACTCTTCCTGTTCCAAGTCTCCATTTTCCATGGAGAAGCTTCTTATTGGGAGCCTATCCAAGACAGCATACATAGTGATTGAAATGGGATTTGCTGAACCATCTTGCACACTGAATGTGTTGCAAGAGTTCAAAAGCATTGCTGATACGCAAAGAAGAGCTGAATAGTTTGGCTTCTTTTTTTTTTTCCCTATCTCTTGGAAGTTATTGTCTTGTCTGTTTAACTTACTCTGTAGATAAGTTATGAAAACCTTAGCACTCCTAGGTTTCTAACTGTAGTAAATGGATTCCAAAATGTTTACAGGTTCTTCTGCTCATGAAGGTTAGATTCTCAGAGCATTTACTTCCTCATAAATCCATCCATACAAGCCTAGCTTCTGACATGGGAAAGCCATGCAGTGATAAGCCTTCACAACAAAGGGCACAATGTACTAATCATGTCAGTGGGTGAGGTGCCTGCTGATCCTTGTAATCCTGTTAGCCTCATGCTCCTCTGCAGCTCATCTGCAGTCATGCAAGAAGTTGCCCAGGCAAGAGAAGCAGGTCCAGAGGGCAGTTCCCTCATTCCACCACTCACTGTGGTGCATTTTCTTGTCAATGTCACAGAATCTGCTACAGTATTGCTAACTGGTATATTAATTGTAACTATCATCTTATGCTGAAGCAGGAACCAAGAATCTTAGCAAATAATTATAACCAAGATTTATTTGGGTAGTAAGATTTGGACACATACTTCTTCATTGCTAGCTAAAAGAGCAAATGTAATTGACCAGCATATTATTTACCTCTGCACTGATTTTCTTACACTTACTGTGTTGCTCTTCCAGTTGTTAATGTGGGTAACAAGTAATCCATTTCTTTATCTTGTTATCTGGCTTGTATTTGCTGTAGCCATCATTACAGCAGTTGCTGTATCTTGCAAAATGCATATGTCTGTCTGTAATACAATGGGTTACATAAACTTTGCTTTGTTTTATCTTCTTCTATGGTAACTAAGTCTAAAAAAAATCAGAAAAGAGAAAGAAAAAGAAGAGTAAACTCCTGTATTACTGCTGTGCAATTTATGCACACATGTAAAGTGCATGGCCAAGCTGGCAATGTTGTTTATGTCTCTTATAATGCTAATTTGTATAGTACCAAACACAATGGTTTGCTGCAGTAGCAGTGAAACATACAGTTTTGATCTGCAGAATTCAGAAAGTATCTAATATTTCCTTTTGGTCTAAATTGTGCATTTCTATATGATAGTGATCTATTTACAATGGATAAGCTCTATCAAATCACTAGTAAGACTTTTTTTTTTTTAATAAGCAGTTTAAATATCTCCATTTATTCTGCTTTTATTGGAAAGAATAATACTTAAAATTTGCTTGTTTTCATACACACACATCCATCATTGCAACTCCAGTATTTTTGTTGTACTGGGTTGAACATACTGGCACATTTACTGCAATAAAGCTGCGCTCTTCAGGAAGAAAAACAAACAAACAAAAACATGACTTTTTTTGATGGTGCTTTGCAGGAACCTCTGTTCTCCTGTTCATCTATGCAGTGTAGCTTTACCAGATTGGTTATGACCACAGTTGTTTGCAATAATGTTTGTAAATGCAATGCAACCATTGCTTTTCCTTCCTTTACCATTTCACAATAAAGTTAGTATTTCTGTAGGCACTGGAATCCTCACTGTCTGACATGAGAGAAAATAAAAACCTTCTTCTGTTATTCCAACTTACTTTGAAACATGATGATTAGGAGTATTATCATAGATCAGAAAAGAATCTAGGTTGGAAGGGACTTCTGGAGACCATCTGGTCCAACCTTCTGTTGGCAACATGGCTGTTGTGTTAGGTTGTCCAGGGCCCTGCTAAGCCAAATCTTGAATATTTCCAGTGAGGGAAATTCTACCACTTCCCTGGGCAACCTATTCCAACCTTTGATTGTTCTCACCATGTAACTTTATTTTACTTATATCCAGACAGAATTTCTCCTAGAAGCAACTTGTTTGTATTAGACTTAATGTGTTTTCTCTTGATGTGGTCAGATAAGCAAATTAGCACTTGCCTGTCTAAATAACCAATAAAAGAAACAGCAGTGGCCTTGTTTTATTTCTGATGATGTCATGCCAAATATATAGTAACTGAACTACCCCAAGGCTAGTTTTTGTCCAAGTCAAAAACAAACAAACAAAAAACCTTAAAATGCTGCCATAAACCCTCTTCTTGCCCCTTTGCACAGCCTCCGTAAGTACCGGGTAGTCTTGAAGTACTCTGTCAAGTACTGGGGAATGAAGGAATAGGCAGGAGGCCACCCCATTTTAAAAGTTTACCTAGGACTTTGCCTACACATTATAATCGCGCTGTAAGGGTCCCAGCTGCTGCCTGAAGGACTCTATTCGACTCTCATTTTGTGCACTGCTGTAGACTCAAAGCAGAATGCAAATCTAATCTTGTAGTTCTGCCAACAATTACCTGATACTTGGTGCACTGCCCAGAATAAAATCTTGCAAAATTTTAGACTCCAGTGACCATTTCTCTGGCATACTACTATAGCTACTTAAACAATTGCCAGAGAGAGAGAGAGGATAAAAATGTTTAGATTATGGACTGAACATGTATAATGGTTTGGCTACAGTTCCCTTCTCTTCCCCCAAATACGTGAAAGAATAACAAGAGGAAACACTAAAAAGGAGCAGCCATCTAAACAAAGCTTGTGAGGTCAAACTCTCACTTGTGCCTCTTTCTTCTTGTTATCACTGCTAGCCACTTTGCTGCTTGCTCCCAGCTGAGGGCATTGGTAGCATTGTTAATCCATGGACAAAAACAAACAGCAAAGAGAGATTTCATGGGTAATATCCTGGTAATATCTTGAGTCATTCATAGTCTTGCATTGTGCAAAACGAAAATCCTCTGAAAATGAGGAAACAGAAACTGAAGTACCTGCTAGGCAGCCTTAACTCTGGTCCCCATCATGGGCAGTTATCACTAGAGTGAGCAGCACAGATGACAACTATGCTGGCTATGTTTAGGTGTAGCTGCAAGGAATGGTGAGGAAAAGTATTGCATTAGCTTGGCAAGACTGTAATTGCAGCTGTGAGGGAGCCAGTGGTGAAAAAGATTCAAAGAAATGAATTCTGAAGATTTTTACTAGTGGTGCACAAAAGTCTTCTTGCCAGTAGGTTTTCATAGCAATGAAATAGGAGAGATGTTTGCGTATATAAACTTAAAGATAGCCCAGTGAAAGCTTTACATGAAATGCAACCTATATAAATACTTGAAGGACTGTGAAAGTCCACCAAGCATGAAGAAGTTTCTAGGAAGCATGCTGTGTTTGAGGACAGGTAGAAGCAATTGTTGTTCAGCCCAGTTCATGCATTCTGGATTTGCCATTGCAAAAGGAGTCGGTAGACCCTGTCTGACAGTGCTCCAGTGTCCTCTTTCCTGAATGGTTCTGCTGTCTGCTGAGTGCAGGCACCTCATGCTGGTTACAGCTCTGAAAATGAACAGAGCCGAAGCTGTAACCTAGCTGCATGCAGCCTAATTCAATATCCTGGGAGCACAGAGAGCCAGCTCTGACTGTGCTGATTTAAGTCTTTGCAAACAGAAGTCTGGGATTTTTCTAGTTTAACAAGGAACCAATTCAGGGTAGAGACTGGTATCACATGGTTGTAATTGAAGTACCAGAGTGACAGTAAAAAATAAAGGAAGCTGTAGAGTTCCTACCGAGTTTGCTCTCACACTTCTATTTAAAGTGGAGTGACAAAGGCCATTCTTCTGATTGAACAAAGGCTGGAGGGGTTGGCATGAATGCAAGAAGTCATACTTTATGGTCAATGCTCATATGTCTTGACTGTTGCAATGAATGTTGCATGCAGTAGCTACCAAGTGTGGATGTTTGGCTGTCCACCCTACCCCATTGAAAACATAACCTATGCCTAGACTTCAAACGAGCTGTTCCCTTCCCCATTTTATTAAGATGTTAGCACGCTAAAAGTACTCCTTGCTATCTGGCGCCCTCTCTCGTTTACTTGTGTAGGCTGTTCTGGTTGGAGAGAGTATCTGCCCACGTCCTCCCACTCCTCTGGTAAGGCCCTTCAGTACAATAGTCACTCTTGACCCAGCAAACCTTACCTTCCTATTTTTCAGATACTTAAGTTGTGCCTTCTCATTACACTCTGAAAGGCTTCCAGGCAACCTTGACTTTGTTAATGAATAGTTATCAGGCAGTTGTCTTTACAAAGCAAAATTATACCTAGCATCATCAACCTACCATGGCCCAGCTCCCTGCTGGTTGTCTTTGGTTTATTGACAATAGTTACCCTTGCCACAAAACGCCATGACTAGTATTAGTGTCTTTACCTCCTCAACGTAATTCTTTTACCTCTTCTACCTTTTCCCTCATAGAGTCAACTTCATCTGAAGTTGAAGCCAATCGATGTGAGTCTCACTGCATCCTCACCACCATTGCACCGCCTTCAGCCTTTTTGCTACTCCATTTCCGTGGCAAGGCAGCAATAGCTAAGCAGCAGTGATTGTCCCGGTGCTCAGCAGAGGCAATGAAGAGACATTTTGTGTCACTGTTCCAAACTGAGAAATTTTGTACAGAGGGACGATTGCATCTTCAGTAGAAGACATTCAGAGATGTGACTTGACTTCTGCCTCCTAATAGCAGATCATCAGGTCATCCAGCTGAGATTATAGCTATCTGAAACAGTAGCTCTGAAATGGAAAATTTGCTCCCTGTATGTGTCCTCTGCCCCTGGTGTAAGTGACACTGAACCCATCTCTTTATCTGGAGATGCAAATGCATGGTCCCAAATCCCACAAAAAGCAAGGTAGGGCACAAACTCTGAGGAGTTTAGGAATTCATATAAAAGGAAACAATATGGGGTAGTACTTAATCACCACATTCTACATCCTCCTCTCATGGGCTGATTGCCAAATCACTTTCTCTTCCACTTCCTTCCTCCTCCTTGCCTTTTGTATACTCTGTCAAGTTGCTTGCACTGCTTCCTCATCCCTGTTCAGTGTTCCAAAATTTCTCTTTAGCATATTTTTCTAGTTTTTCACAAAAAGCTGCAAGAAACTAAAAAAGAGAGAAATTGTGTGTTAGAGAACAACACAGAGAATGCTTTGACTCTTGGTTAATGTTCTGCTATAATTCTTACTGTATTTGATCTTGACATTTTTGAAGGCTTTTTCATTGTAGGTTTTGGATGAGAAGTAGATGCCTGCCTTCAGTAAAAATTCATAGGTACTGGCTGTTCATTCTCTCTAGGCATCTTTGAAAAATATTTCTGCAGGGTGGCCTGTTCGATTATTCTCTGATCAATAGCTACACAATACTACAGTAAATTCTTTCACGAGAAAATACATTAAAAACTTGTTCTCAGCTGCTTTGGGGAAAAATCTGCTCTGCAGTTTCATTGTTCAAGAACTCAGCATCACTGACTTCTTTGGACTCAATTTTTTTTCTGTAGACTTCCCGGGCCAGTGGTGAGTGACAGAATGAAGCCTCCTAAAAAGGCACTTGCAATTTCTGTTTGTCTGACTAACCTATGATGTGATGTTACATTTTATCTCCTAGGGAAAGAGGAGAATGTGGCTCTAAATGTTCCTGCTGGAGTTAAGCATTTAAGGCCAGGATATATGCTGAGCATGGAAATTTGTGAAAGCTATTTCTATAATTGTGTTGTGGATTTAGGTCATCCCTCCCCTCAAGACCTCCTGATGCACAACAACCCACTTGAATTCTGCAAAATAAATTATTGAAAGTAGTGGAAAAGGAAGCCACAAAAATTTTAGAAATTGAAACCACCTACTCTCTGATATACTTCAGTAAATCTGTTCCTGAAACACAGTAGGCAGTTCAGTAAAGAATACAGAAGAACATAACAAAGCTTCCAGTAACGCTTACTTTTTTATGGAAGCAAATATTTTGGTATCTACTGACGGTTTCCTTCCATGACAACTTAGTTTATCACTAGTGATGCCTGGAACTCCTTTCAAACAGCATTCTGTTTGAAGCCAATTCATTAAATCGTTTCCAGGGTTTGAAGGAGGCTTGTTCTAACTTTTCTTCATAAAGTGTTCTCCATTTGCTGCTAAATTATTACAAAAAAAGACTGATTTTTGTGGTTCATGGAAAAAAAAAAGTCAATTTTCTCCCACCTGCTTCCACTAACTTCAAGGTGTTTCAGAATCTCTAACTTTGACCCTTGAGAAAATGTAAAGTTCTCAAATCAACACATGTTCTTTTTAAAAATAGGTATGGCTTATGTACCTTAGTCCTGTAGATGTGTAGGAATCATTACCTAAAGAGAATCGCTACTTCCTTTTTTCCTCCTTCCTTCCTTCCTTCCTTTCTTTCCCTTCAATTATTATATTCCAAAGTTGTGGTGGAAACACACCACAGATTTTTTTTTAAACAAATCAAACAAAAAAAACTAATGAAATCTGCTTTTAAGAACTTACTTGGATTTTTGTTTTCATGATGGAATCTGTCAATCATACCTTCTGCGATTTCTCTTGCTTAACTTTCTAAGCTCAACTTCAAATTGTATTGGAGCTTACTTTTACATGTTTGAACCTGAACAGAAACTTCAGCTTTAGCTTATTCTATACATCTAACTTTGGTATGATTCAGAGGACCAAAGCTATCTTGCTAGTTCAGTCAGTTCAAAGGCATGTAGATAGAGGCCAATTCAGAATACCTTAAATTGGTGCTTAGAGTACACTGTGTGAAAAAAATCCCATCTTTTATGAGTACAAAAAAAAAAAAAGCCTCTCTGATCTATTAGTCA
This sequence comes from Cygnus atratus, assembly GCF_013377495.2. Lineage (NCBI taxonomy): Eukaryota > Metazoa > Chordata > Aves > Anseriformes > Anatidae > Cygnus > Cygnus atratus. The sequence goes on along the minus strand of NC_066369.1, from coordinate 15,817,209 downwards.
TCCTCAAGCATTCTCTTGTTCTGCATTCATCACGTCTCTCTTTTCCAGTCAGACACCGGCTACATAATAGAAGAGTTCTTTAGTCCTTCTAATTTTTATTGTCATTGTGTTGCTGCTGTTATGTTAATTAGATTAAACCAGACTCCCACTGAGACTGTAACAATGATAATCATTGTAGTAATCTGTCAGCTCTCTTTAAAACCACTTTCAATGGCTTTGTAAACTTGCTGCCCCCACAGACCACACCGCTAAATGTTCTGTTCTGACCATCGTTGCTCATGTACATTGCAGTAATCAATATAGAAAAATAGATTCAGAACGACTGGGAGCCTGAGGCATTTCACTGATCTTTCTATTCAACTAATCATGAAGAAGTTATTGGAAACAGAATAAATTTTAACTTACTTAACATGCACTAATATTGACAATTTTAAACTATAAAATGCAAATATTATGGGGAGTTATCTCCTGCCAGAATTTTAAAATGTCTGTACATTAATACTCATCTGTTCCTTTGTCTGAAAAGATTGGCTTATTCTGTTTTTCCCTCCTATTTGGCCTTTAATAGGTTTTAGCCTTTCCACTGCATGTTTTAAAGATACTAATAAATTCTGACAACTTTTAACATGGCACCACAGATCTATGGGATTTCACTTCCACACCACTAATTTCTAAATCCATTTTCTGACAGATTTCATCTGAGGAAAAAAGGACAGTGGAAGAGTAAGTGCTGAGCTGTCTTTCTTGACTTACTGCATGAAGACATTCAGCAACAAGGCACTCCTCATTATCAGACTTCTTACGGTGGACTTCATGAATACAGGTTCTTTACAAGTGACACGGAAACCACTACAACAAATAGTCAGGTACTTCTTGCTAGCCTTATGCCTCATTTAACTGAATCCAAAAGGTTCAGTTCTTCTGTATACAACATACATGTGTGTGTGCAGGTACAAGCACACATCTGCTTCATTCATAAACCTGTATTAGTCATCCCATTTCTCTTCTTACTACAAATCTGAACCAGATGTGCAAGGCTGCAGAGAAGAGGGGTAGGCTATTTTCCTCTAAATTCTGTTCTTGCTGGTCATTTGGAAAGCAAAACTGTTCCAAATAGTGGAGCCAGGTGCATTAAAAACAGCTAACATACAATGAAGATCTCCCTCCCATACCTTAACTTCAAAATAAGGAAAGGACAGTGGAGGCGGAACCTAAAAAGGGAAATGATTTCTTCTTTAGACCTCTACCCTAATGCATGCTCCCAGCACTTACCAAAGGTCACTACAGAAGCCTAATTTATAATGGTGTTTAGAAGATTACCTGACAATTGCTATCTTTGTCATCAGGTGTAGAAGCCTATTCACAGGCCCTAAGTGACTTGACTGGGTTCACATTCACAATTTGTAGTACAAGTGGAAACTGAGCTGGGCCTCCTCCCTGCACAGTAACTCTCTAACTGCAAAATCCTATTTATTATGTTGGACTGAAATGTAAGGGTGTGCAACATGTACTACCACCCCAAAATAAATCAGATCTCAGATCTACGTGCCCCAAACTCAAGGGTTGTCCAGAGTATAGCAGCAGACCTGTCTTTGAGTTAAACAACTCTTGACATTTATGAGGAAAGAGCTGTGTTATGAAGTGGACAGAATTGCTTTGGTAGGCCACATGCTCACAGAAACAACACAACTGGCACACACCTATTTTTCACACTTTCTTGAGGTCACTGCTGAAGATGAAATAATGGAAACAACAGATGAGTTAAAAGAAAAACCCCTTAAACTATATTTGAAACACACAGCTCTAGAGAGATAGTCTTGCAAAATTTACCCAGCCTCTGAAGAGCATGGCACAATAATCTGTTGAGCTTCTCCAGTGGCAAATATTAGCCCGCGCTTGATGCAATCCTGCATAAAGTTAACTTTTTTTTAATTGACCAGCTGCAAAGCAAGGTAAATCTGCGCTATGGCAAATACTTTAAAATAAGGTATAAAGATAGGGAATAAGGAGTCATTTATTTGCTATAACTGATGTGTATGCCAGGTCCGCCTAAAACTGTGCCTGTTTGCACCCCCCTCCCCCTCCCCATCCCCCTGGATTTTTGCCCTCTCCTCTTTTTTACCTACTTCTGTCTTTATCCTGGACTGCCTATTTTAAAATATCCTCTTGTTCACTAGTTTTATAATGGCCTCGTAGAGATAAACACAATAAACCAAGGCATCTTTATATTTATTTACCTCCTGTATACATTTTCAATATAAGCAGAAAACTTCAGCAACTTCACAAAAGATGCTCTTGGTTGGGGTATTCATTGGCAGGATTGTAGTAATAATTACAGAGAAAGCTTTGAGTTTTCTTCATTTGGTTTCGTATTGCTTCACTTACAAATGTGACTAACTAAACTTATTAGTGCCCTACTTTAATGAGATCTCTGCTGACGCTGTAAGGTACTTCAATCCTACTGCTGTGTGATGTGAAAAACTCCACAAGAGGGCACCAGATAGTTACCTAAAATACCATCCAGGAGGCGATTGTGAAAAAGCAACTCCTTGCAACTAGAGATCAGCAGTAGTATTAACCAACTGCAAGTCAGGCCTTCAGTATACAAACGTTCAGAGGCAAGTTCAGTGTTTCTGTTGAAACTTAGTTTGAAGTTTGCTGCTTCTGTTTCAAATCTCGAGGACAGCTTGGAAGCAGGTTTTTCTTCTACAGTTAGATTCTATGATGTTACACAAATGTGGCCCCACTTCAATCTTACTACCATGCAATCTTGTGGCGCCCCTAAACATTGCCTAAAACGCTGCCTAGAGCTCTATGATGAGAGCTATGGTCGTCAAATTTGTTTCCAGGGCACAATGCAATTTTAATTTTATTTATTTATTTTACTGCAAATGAAAAGCTCATCTGTGCAAGAGACGTCTTTATTACGAGGTAGTCTCAGTTTGTAGAGCTTTTCCCCCAAACACTACCACCTTCCAAGCTTCAGAGGACTTTGACCTTGTCTTTGCAAAGTATATATAGTTATTTAAAAAAAAACTATTTCAAAATGTTTGCACAGAACTTCCCCCATGGGAAACCACATATGATAGGTGTTAATGTTTCTTTACTGCAGAGGACATGACATTACAAACATGTTTGCTGAATAACCAATTACAACCAAAGTTGATTTGCACTTCTCTCTGCCCTGAGAATAATTAGATTCTTCTGAAAGTATGTGGAAAATCTCCAGTTATTTTGGGGAAATAAGAAGATAAATATATATAATATATCTTTCCTCTCAATCCACTTGTTATAATGCAAAAGGTAAGTTAAGTAGTAAAAAAGGACTTATAGGAAAACCAAATACCACTTGACACTTAGTGTGGTTTCTGTCCTCTTTACTGCCGTTTTGCAGAGAAAGGTGGCTGACTGCAGGAATACCTACAGCCTCACTAAAGCATTTCAAAAAGTCATCCAAAGCAAATTTACAAGACTCACTTGTAACTATTTTGAAACAATTGCTTAAAAGCAGAAGCCCCTACAAAGAGAATTAGGAAAACAGAAATTGTGTCTGTTGGTTAAACCCAAAAAAAAAAAAAAAAAAGAGTTAATGGCAGCATGAAACACAAACATGGTTGGAGATCCAATTCCCCACTAAGTTCTGGCTCACTCCAGAACTTCCTGGATATATTACTAGTGACTTGCTCTAAATATCTTAGGGGAGCACCTTTGCAAACACCAAACTCTACCTGTGTTTTCTCTTTGCTGCCAACCCACGCTGTGGAGTTCAGACCTCATAATTTGGCACATTGGAAAGTAAGGTGGGCCTGAGTCATTTCATCCAGGAGTGGGAGTAGAGCAATCCCGAGTCCTGTATCCCTACTAAAATTCTCTCTCTTGTGGGGGTGTTTTTCTCCTGTTCTCTCCTGCCCTTACTTAGAAACTGACTCATTGCTGCTGCTTTCTGGCTTCCAGCTTCCTCCTTATCATGGTTCATGTAGCACAAGTACTTTTGGGTGGTAACACACACTTTGCAGCTTTGAAGTTTGTCTTCCAGATTTTGCCTTTCATTCATGCCTTTGCAAGCAAAAACTGTGCTAGCACAAACTAGCCCTGGCCCCTAGCTGTGACACTAGTGGGAAACGTGGTGTGGAATGGCAGGACGTTGTCCCCTAGGAAGAGAAGAAAAGATTACAAATCTTTATTGCATGTGCCTACAGGGGCACAGAAGAAGGTCAGTGGTAGTTTGTCAGCCACATACGTTCTGTAATTTCCTTCTAAAGGGAACAAATGTGCTTGGTGGGAAAGTGAAGAACTCTCCCTGCCTAGAATTAATTCTTAGAATAGTTACAATAGAGTGGGATTCTTCTGTTTTTGTTTCTAGATGCATTCCTAACAGAAGATTTGATTTAGCATTCAAGAGGAGCAGCATCTTTCTCCTAGTTCCTTATAATAATTTATCACTTTTTTGTCCTTATCTCCTGGCCTGGGATTTCTGGGAATGGAAGGTATCTATTAACACTTCATCTTTTAGAGCCTGGATTTTGAATGTCCATTTAGCTACATGGAACAGGGCAGCCTGCACAACATCCCAGAAGTAGAAGAAAACCACGTGTGTTCAGCACATTGCTCTCACCGCTTGAAATAAGCTGAGCAAGGGGAATACTCTGCTATCAGAGTTGATATCACTAGTGAGTCAAAGCCAAAATGTTTACTGTACTCTGAAAATACCAGGCAGCTCCATTCACTTTAGTTAGAGTCTATACCAGAACACAATGTGTTAGCAACAGTAAAGTCACACCTATGTTAGAGCACCTGAATGGCTGCAAGTACTGTCAGAAAGGTACTACTTTGGGCAGCACATTTGATTTTTGTTGGCAGCACATGCCAGAAAAAAGCTTATTGCCTTTGTAGTGGCTAAACAATATGTTTCGGATAAAATCAGTTAATTATCTTCTCTTACCATATTTAAGGGATAAAGGAAATGGCTAGATAGAGTTTCCAGCAAAAGAAAATATCTTTAATAAGCTAATTACATGATTAAATAATTACTTTGTCTCCCTGAATTTCTACACCTGTTAACATACTGTCTTAAATATCAAGTTCAGCATTAATACCTGCCATTAAGCGCATGCTACCCCACCCCAGAAGTCCAGATTAGGCAAGTCTTTACAAAGAATACTTTTCATTATCCAGCTTTGTTATTTCAGACAACCATCTTAATCTGTCTTAAAGACGTTTCACAAACTAAGGAGACATAAAATGTCTACTCAAATTATGAATATTATGAAAGCACTGTATATTTTCAAGCACCAGCCCTAAGACTACAGATTTTATAAATACATCTTTTTCAGTTTAAGCAAGTTTGGGATTTTGCCTTTTGAAATATTTAAGAATCTGAATGTCATGTACTAACTTTCTTGTTATATGCCATTTCTGTAATTTGGAGGTTTGCTATTTTGAACTATTTTTTTTTCATTGACAAAATCCTTTTATCATTGCCTGAAACTTAATTTTATGAAGTAGGAAATATCTTTCCTTTCTGACGCTGCTCCTGAAGTTCTTGGCTAGTTGTCACTTCTGATTTTACTTTGCTGATATGATTGCTTTCAGAAGCACGCAGTTCAATCATGTTATGAAAACAGTGGCTGGAAAATACTAAATATTGCTGAATTACTACCAGTTACCAATACCACTGTACTACTGTTACTCCAGGGTTGCATGATTGTTTGCCTTGTACCTACACTGGAATGGTTCATGCCTGTACCAAAGCTATTAGACTACACTGTCCATTAAGAATTGAGGTAATTTCTTCCTATTAAGAATTGAGATGATTTTTTTTTCCCTACACTCTCATCTTTGCCTTCTTATAAGTAATCTGCATTAGATAGTTTGGCCTGATACTCACCATCAAAGCTGGTGAAACATTTGACGCTCCTGATTGCTCAAAGTCTGTTGCCATTCTGCACACTGCGTAAGAAGTGCATTGCAGTCCTGAGTTGACTGAGGACGTGTTAGGGTCAGATGCCTCAACATATTCAGGAAGCATTGAAGAGGAAGACAAACGGTTCATCCTAAACAAGATCCACTGTATTACTATCTGCTCCCATCTCTGCTACCTCTAGCTTATTCAGGACTTACAAACCACTGTTTTTAGAGATAACTTTCCTTCTGATTGCCACTGAGTCACCACTGATTGCCCAAATGCTGGCTATGTACTGGTCTTGAGTGACCTTTTTTGAAAGCAAGAGCTATATAATAGTGGGGCCTGAATAGTGAAGATCCTGCAGCGCCTCACACAGAACTTCTTTTCCAAATGAATAAAGCAGATAGAATCCATAATTTGTGCAATTTGATCCTTGAGTAATACGGATTCTGCTACAATTCCCATTTATGCACATTACTTCTGTGAGTAGATAATGTGCCATGTTTTTTTCCTTCACACGTATTTTTGTCTACAAGTCTCAAAATAAAGTCACTGTCTTTTCAAAGTTCTGAGAAATACTTTAGTGGGGTATTATGTTTCCTGTGAATCATGGAAATGAATCTAGATTACAGCAGAGCTGACCTTTTCCGTCACACAATGAATTATTTTCGAGGCATACACAAACAATTGTCTAGAACACGTGACCCACTACTGAAACAGATATAAAGTCTATGGCTCTAGATGTTTAGTACTGCTCAGCATAACCTACCACACTGTTAGCAAGTATATCGGAAGTAACTCTTTCCACTTATCTTCAAGATATTCATCCAAATGTTGCATAAAGTGACATAAATTCAGCCTTGCTATGAAAGATACCCCCAATCACTGATTACTCTGGGTCTATTACACCCATATACAGCCAGAGAGCCCTACTTCAGACACAATGTCTGTATGAAAGCAAATTGTTATTTAATGAGAGGGCGTAATTCCTTCCTTTACCATACATTTGTGCTGCTCTTACGTCCAGTGAAGGGTCTTTACTCTGGATTGCTACTGGATGTTTTCACTGAATCGTTACAGCCCTAGCAAGAGGAGAAGCCACACTGCGACAATGTCACATCATTGGCACACATGGATCTAGTTGTGCTTGTCAGTTCAAGATATCATTGTCAAGCAAATGTTTATTCTTTAGGTATCTTAATTTAGCGTTGAAACTGGAACACAGCTTCAGATGCAAGTATACAGGGTTTTCTTGTATCCTGAACTTTCTCTAGAATGTGGTCTGTCACAACACAACCTGTGCTGAGCAATCTTCTTTGATGTCACTCTTTTATCATTAATAGGATCAAGCGTTTTTCATTGTTAACTAAGATCAAACAACTTGTTTGCCTCTGCTTTTATTGCAATGAAACTAAATTTTAAATTGTAGCAAAATGCTGATTCTGTTCCTCTGAACCAACACTGGCTGAACCCGAGCCCTTTCTTCATTCCTCCCTTCTTTCTGATTCGATCCTCTGTATACAATCTGCAATGAGCACAAAGGGTAAATGCGTCGGAAATTTCTCTTGCCCTGTTTAGCAGGGGCAGCCAGCAAGGGAGAAAGGCTGATTTTACCAATGCTAGGGCAGACAAGACTCTCAGCCTACCTGGGGCACCACCAACTACCTTACCTCATTTTACCAATCCACCACCTGTGTATTTTTTCCTCATTGTCATTTAGTTATACACTCATTTTTCCCTAGTGTAATGCATCAGCAAAGTAACACACCAACGTGGACATTTCCTACCTTCTTCCACATTTTATGTGTTACTTACAGTTCTCTGCCTCCAGACTTTGAAAATGGGAGTACTTTATTTTCCATTTTCTTCTCTATTTATACTAGTTTCTAAAAGGTAGTGAATGGGTGACCTTCAATCACTTTAACAGGTAATAAATATTTTACCTGGAAGGAGGACATGGAAACAGCATGTCTCAGTTGACTGGGGTAATTTTCTGTACTATTATTTTGCTGCTACAAGGAGCATGAGAAAAGTTTCCATTACACAAGCAACACTGGAAGTCACAAGCTGATGAAAGCTATCTCAGTTATCATGCAGCATGTTTTTTCTACCTACTACAGAGAAAGCTGCAAAGAACAAAAATGATCACAAAGACAAGGCTTGAAATACAATATTGTTCACATCCTAGGCTTCCTTGTCTGTACTGTGAGAACAGAATGATTGAATGATGGGATAACGTGGGCTGGAGGGGACCTCAGGAAGTCCCTGTCCACCATCCTGCTCAAAGCAGCTCAGCTCTGGGGTCAGGGCTTGAGTCAGTTGGGTCCTGAAAACCCCTACGGTAGGGGATGGTGAAGCCTCTCAGGGCAACCTGTGCACTGCTTTTGTGTCTTTCTCATATTCTGTCCAACCTTTCTTGTTTTAATTTTTTTGCAATGGCACTCCAGTTTAGTCATGCCTTTCTTGTACTGTGGCCCCAAAACTGGACACAGTACCTGGATGCGATCTAATGACTGCTAAACAGAGGGGGAAAATCCCCTCCAAATGTCTTGCTCACACCACCCAGGGTGCTGCTGCCCTCAGTGCTGCCAAGACTCTGCAGGCTCCCCACTCCCACACTAAGCAGGGTATTTGGTATGGAGCAGATCTGTGCATCTGTACCACATATTTCCTCTGAACAGGAAACCTCTTCATGTCAATGTCTTGGCAGACTGACAGCCTGCACTTGAAAAGTATACAGTGGCCTTTTTTCTTTTTTTTTTTTTCTTTTTTCTAATATCCTTAAAAGTACTGACAACACTGTGTCGCAGAGAAGATCCAATGTACTGTTATGAACTGGTAAATATGACAAATATAAACCAAAATCAAATAAATATTCTTATAAATATGGTGACCTGGATACTGCTGACATAACTGATTAACTGTGCTGAATTTCTTTTTGTCTCTCTTTATGCCAATTGCTTTTAAAAATGCTTAGTGGTGGGTTTTTTTTTTGTTGTTGTTGTTTGTTTATTTGTTTGTTTGTTTTAAATTTACGTGCCACTGTATACTCCTGGATTTTACCAGATGCTTCCAACATACCTCACACTCCATCTTCCTTTGGAGATCTGCCTTCCTTGAAACTGTGTGCTTTAATTTTGCCAATCTTATTTTTACGCCGTTCAATTCATTTGGCTTTTTTCATCTCAGAACAGTTTTACTAATGGCTGCACATTAAGATATGAACTATTTCACTCACCCAAGTACTGAAGACCCTAAGCGAGCGAGGCAGTTTCCATGAATGATGCTTTCTGGTGCAGCTTCACTGAAGTCTTCCCTTGTTCACTGCTGAGGAACAGCTGAAACATGAGAAAAAATTCAGTTATTGATTCTGACCAGTTTCATTCTAAATAGAACTGATCAAGATCTCTCTGTCTTTTTTTTTTTTAATCTTTCTATACAGCTTTTGAATTTTAACATTTAAAAAGCCCAACCTAGCTCACTTAATAAGAAAAAAAAATCCGAAAACATGTCAGGAGCAAAGACAACTGTTAAATCCAGTCCTATCTTACTGCCTGTGAGATTTAGTGGAGAGATTTGATCACACTTGGAAAACAGAGAGGTTCTTGCTGGCCACCCTGCCAAGCCCTTGTGAGGCTTTAGTTATAAAGGCTGCTGTGTAGGTCACAAGGAGTGTGGGGGAGCAAGAGCTGCTAGGTAAAAATGTTTGTTTAGAACCACCAGGAGTAACCTGGTTTGTGCCAGAATTTCTTAAAAATAAGAAGTTTTGCAAAGAGAGAAAAAATCCAAACCGGGACTTTACCTGTTCATATGCCAGTTGTGCAACTGCTAACTGTAAAACTCAAGGAAAACTTAAAACGTTTGAAATACTCCATATTGAGCAATTCTACGTTATTTTGTAGCATCATTAAAGACTGAAGTATGAGTTTATGTCTCACGAGACGATCTCTGCTCGCTTTTTGCCTTCACCAGGCTCAGGTACCCTACACGAGGTGCGACCCTTTGCTTTTGCCTTCGAGCAGCTAACGATGAGACCAGTGAAGGCGCGGTGAAAGACCGTGAGCTCATGAGAACCGTCACCTTAATTTACCAGACGCTAAAACGCCGACCCCCGAAGACAAATGCTTGTTCTCGCCTCGCTGCCGCAGAGCGGGTCCGGGCCCCGAGGAGCACTTCGTGCGCGCTTTGAAGCCCACCAGGGAGCAGCGAGAGCTCCCTCGGCGCCCAGCTGCCCCCGTCCCAGGTCCTGAGGGGGCGGCGGCAGCGCCCCACAGGCACCGAGCCGCCGGTAGCCTGGACCCGCTCCCCGTCCGGGGTGGGGGGCTGAGGGCCGCAGCTCGCCCCCAGGGCTTCGCACGGCCGCGGGGCGGGAGAACTACGGGCTGAGGTAAGGGAAGGCGGGGACGGTGGGCGCCCCACCGGGCTCGGCGCCCTCCGGGACCGGCGGTGGCGGGCAGCCGGGGCCGGGCGGCCGCCGCTGAGGCGCGGGGAAGGAACCAGCGGCCCCCGGCCGCTGCGTCTCGGTGGGGGTAGGCGGGCGCTGCGCGGCTCGGTGTCGGCAGCCCCATCCGCGCTACCCCTGCCCAGCCCCAGCCATGAATATGTAACTCCCCTCTCTTTCCCGAGCTCCATTGCGGAGGCTGCTGCTCGCCATATTGTGCTTCTGGGGCTGCGGCTGCTCCGCCGGCGAGAGAGGGCGACGGGAGCGCGGCGGGAGGTGAGCACAGGGTGGGGACCGGGACCGGGGCCGGGGACCAGGGCCGGGGACCGGGGACCGGGGACCGGGGCCGCCACCAGGGCTGCCACCGCCGCCGCCGGGTCCCTCCCCCTAGTGGGGCTGCGGAGGGGCGTCTGGCGCCGGCAGCGGTGCCCGAGCCCCCAGCCGCGGGGCTGGGTCCTCTCTGTGGGGCGACTCGTGCCGGGGGTCCCGCGGCGGGCTCTTGGAGGGGAGCTGAGGGGGGGAATCGGGGGTCGGGCTCTTCCTTCCCCACCGCCCTCTCCTGAGGTAAAATGGGGGCACCAGAGCCGTTCCCGCGGGGGCTGTGGAACGAGCCTGGGGCTGCGGCCCCCCCCCACGGCCGCCCCCAGCCCTCCCAGGGCCGGGGGGTGACTGGGGCCACGGCCGCCCCCCTGACGGGGCTGGGGTGCTGTGACTCCAGCCCTGAGGGGGGCACTGCCCGACGCCTTCTTGAGCGAGAGGGAGCCGATCAGCGGAGTCATGAGCCTTTGCTGTTAGTTTATGAATCGTCGCTGCTCAAAGATGGGGTGCGCTTCGTTGCGCTGCGTGTGTCCTCTCTGCCAGTCTTTTGTCTCCCCCAAAGCCGGAGCGCATCGCCCACCAGGCACGGCCGCTGATGGAGCGGCGTCAGGAGCACCCAGCAGCTCCCCTGGGAATGCCATCGGGTGTCAGTGGGAGGCAGGCGCCGTGGACGCGTCTCCATCCGCTGCTAGCAGAACAAATGTGGCACCTGTTTCTTGCCAACTTCATGCTCTGCATTAGCTGGCCCTTCAGAGTCATTTGCCTCCCTTGGCCCCATCCCGCAGCATACTGCATGCATGAAACAAATGCTCTAAGCAGTATTCTTCTTTGGGGGATTTTGGTTAAGCTGTTCGCTTTTCAGACCCTCTGCTATGGAAAATAACCAGATCAAGTGCCTAACTGCCTAGAAATCTGGACCATAACTAGTGGAGAAAGATGATTTCCAGGCGGATAAACCATAATCCAGTCCTGCTTGGAAGTGGCTATAACTCCGTCTGTGCAATAACTATGCATTGCACGCAGGCTTTTAAGGATTAAAGGAAATCGCTTGCATATGAAAAAAATGTGATTGGTGTGCGAGTGAAATCCTTTTTTACATGGGGAAAATTCTTTAATCAAATATGTCACTCATTCAGTGACAAAGACTTGATTTGTTATAGGAGTTCCCTGAAGAGGTATGCTCATTTGTATTCATCTATGTTTTCATTAGAAACTTTTGTAATGAGATAATTTGACGTTTTCCTACATCGTGTCAAGTTCAGAGCTGGCGCTCAGATTGTCAGCTAAGACAGAGGCACTCACTTTGAGAGTAGCAGATATCGATAAGCGGTACCTTTAACGTTTAAAAATATCATGATTTGAAGGATTAGCAGTGCAAGTTGTTTGGAGATGGGAGGAATTTTCACTGGACAGACGTTAGCATTATCCGTGCTTTCAGGTAGCAAGCTTTGTGGCTCTGTCATGCTTCAGTGATGAGATTTAAATAAACTTAGAACTTCTTTAGAGGTTGTTGGCTCTGTGAGTTATGGTTTATCATGTTTAATAAATGCCTCATTCAGCCTCATAATAACAATGGGACACGGATTTTGACCTGGAGGAGGTTTTTAACTTCTTCGGTGGCTACAGTTTTGACCTTTGGCGTTGCAGCTTTGAAACACCAGCACTGCTGCAGCTGCCAAGAAAAGCACTGCCTGGCATGTCTTACAGTTTGAGCAGCACACAAGCACCAGTGAAATGAATTGCATGGGTCTGCCTTTATCAATGACGCTGTGTGTTTTAGGATTGATGTATGGTAATATGTTGAGTGGAAAGACTCACTTGGGCATCTTGGTTGACAAGAGCAGAATGCTGGCATCGTCAGGGCTGTTTTATCAGGAACTAGGAATACAATTGACATCTGTAGCACAGCTGTCAGTTTAAAATGTGCAATAGATGTCGGGCAATGTGAATTTCTTTTACTTCCTTTAAGTTTTCTCTTTGTCTTGCTGAATAAAAAGAACATGAGGCAAAAAATGTTGTGGGGAAAAGGGAACTTCAAAAATGAGGCATGAGCCTCGGTTCAGTTGTCTTTTTCTTAAAAGCAGTGCTGGCTCTGTTCTTAGTGAAGCACCAATTTAAAGGACGTGCATGAAGAAAATATCAGAGTAATACTTAAATACCCTATAACTATTTTTACTGACTGGAACAGCAGTTTGGTAATGATGCAAACAGAGAGGAAGGAGATTGGAGAAGGGATGTTGCTGAGCCTAAACTGGGTTCTGTTTGTTGGTGAAAATAACTGGCCTCTGAAGCTGACCTTAAATTCTTAATTTTCTGAGGAATGAGCAGAGGTCAGTATTATGGAGCTGTTTGGACTTGTTGCAGTGGAGAAGTATTTTAGGAATTATCCCTGTCTGCCTTCCCCCCCTTCTGGATCATGGAATTGGCTTGCAAACAGCTGGGAGCTAGCAGCAGTGTTCTGCTAACTAATTAAAAACCTAATCCATTCTTTGCTCTTCACCTCTCAGGGATAAAATTAAACTATTTGGGATGATTACTGGCTTTAAACTGTGTAAGTATTGCTCCCGTCATACTATTTGTAAAATACAGTTTTGTTTGAGAGAGATGCAAGTTGTTGTTAGCTGTCACCCAGCTTTAGAGGAAAGCTGCACACTCACCTAACAGCTTTGTTTCTGTATATTTGTTGGAGGTGTTAAGGCAGTCATGTGTACGATTCCTGGAGTCTGTCCTTTTGTCTCTCTAATTTTGTGTTTATTTTCCGTTCATTAATAGCCAGGTAGAGGAAGCCATCTTTTGTTCTTACTAATAAAATGAGATCACTGTTATTTGTGATCTGGTGAGACCACAAGCGGATGAGAACTTTTTGTGGCTAGCTAATATATCCCTGGAAGAATTGGAAAAACAAGCATCTTTCTTGACCTGATATTCTCAAAACTTCTCCCACAATCTATACACATTGGAAAACTGCTACTTGCTGCCCTTGATGTTGATAAATGTGGTGGATAGTAGGTATGGTGCATGCAGAAAAGGAGGATAACAAAGTGGCTGGCTTGGTGTGAGCCCAGTGGCTCAGGGAGAGCAGCACACCTGACTGAGGCGTGCTCACCTGTTGGCTTGAGGCTGCACGATGTTTCTTCAAGAAGCAGCTTGGATACTGTGGCACTGTAACAAAGCAGACTGGTAATCCAAGAAGCGGGTGTGCAGGCTTTTGGGTTTGCTGCTGATGAAGTTTAAAAACCAAACCACAGTGGCTGCCCAGTGGATGCGGGAGCAGATCTGTGCTGGCTTCTAAAGCACCGCAGTTTGGGGTGGTGCAGCAGCTCCCTGCATGAGCCCAGCCTCGACACCCTGCTGGCGACGGAGCTGCTCCCCCTCGACCCCGAGGGGCGTCCGAAGTCTGGGGCAGCTGCAGTGGGGGGGAGCGGGAGGTAGAGCCCCCGGGGTCCTCTAAGAAATGTAGCTTGGAGGTAATAGATAGGCTCTGTACTCCTGGTTATTAACGCCATTTAAAGGTTCCCCTCGTGTCTGCAGGTTTTGATGTTGACAGCGCCTGATGCCACCGCAGCTGTCAGGAAGGAACCTGGAAGCTCTGGCAGGAGTGTTTTCCTCTGGGTGAGCACAGCGCTGCGCTAAATCTGCACAGTCTGGAGGGTGCAGTTCAGTCACTGTCGCCAGCTAAACTGGGATCACCTATTGGGCAGAAAACAGCTGAGTGTGGTTTTTTTTTTTTTTATTTCCTGGTGTGGCTGTAGCTATAGAAGGGTTTTCTTTCAGCATACTCATCAGTCAAGGACTGTGTATCGCTGTGCTTCCAACTGTTAAAAAAAAAATAGTGTTCTAGAGACCTTAGCTTTGCTGCTGAGCTTATGGAGGTGGAAAGCTTTGTTTGAATTGTGGTGTATGTTCATAGGATTTCTTTTAAAATGTACAGCAAGCTAAAGGGCTAATGACAGTGCTATTGAAATCATCAAACTTAATCTTTAGTGAATGGGGTGGTCAATTCTCACCTTCTTCAGCTGTTATTTCGGCGAGTTAGCAAGAAATTGGTTAGCCTCAAAAAACGTGCCAGCAGCGCTGTGTGGCTTAGAAGGCACTGTGAAAAGGAAAGCACTGGTTCTGAAGCATAATTCTGTGGCTAGGGGGTGCGCTCCACGATAGCAGGGTGTGTGGTGTTTTCACACAGTCACATGCATGTAAAGCTTGTCTTTTACTGCAGACTGAGAGTTATACGACACTATAACCATAAATCATAATACACGTTCTTATCACTGCTTTGGTGTGAAAGTAATGGAGTGCTTTTATTGCAGAGATTTACTCTATCCATAGTTCTGCTCGTACATCATGCTTATTTATTTGGTAAAGCTAGGTGATGCACTTAGTCAAGGGGAAGAAAAAAGTCTGATCCTAGGGCAGTGTGCATCATTCCTGTCTGTATGTGTTTAGTTTCTGTGACGGATTCAACTTCTCCAGGGTTTGAAAGTTCACTTTTGTTTTCTTTTAATCCTTTATCCTTCCTGTTCTGATCTTATACAGCACTGGAATTAATTCTAGGCAGGGAAAGATTCGCTTGGCCTTTCTCCTTTACAGCTGGCTGTTAATTTTGAAGGCTCTTAGAGATAAATCAACCCTAGAATAAGAACTTCATTTTTGAAGCTCATGTGGGCAGCCATAGGCACTATGTACAGTAGCATGCTTGATAATGTGAGAAACTGCATAAAAGTTAACAAATAACAGAGAAAGTGGTAACTCTACTCTCCCTCCCAGAGTTCTACTTAGTAGTGTTACTTCACAGGGCTAAATTGGTCGTGGCTATTTTTCTTTTATATCAATTGTTGGCAAAGGTCTTTGGCACATACGATGTTTTTGATGTCGAGTTCTTGTCTGATTTATTGGCCCACATCAGCAGTGAACAGGTACTGTTCCTGTAACAGCTTCGTTTTCACTCCCAGCAGAACTGTAGTACTCACTTTGGACAAGATACAGATGGTCTGTGGAGGGTAAGTACCAGTTTGTTTTAGTTGTAACGATTAAAATAATCGTACTACCTGCTGCATTAGAACAGTGGGCAATGTTGGTTTTGGTGGTTTTTTTCTTTCTCCTGTTTGTATGAAAATTGAAAAGTTTTTTACTTAATCCCTCTAATATTTAAAGCAAAACCAGCAAACAAACAAAAACCCACAGCCTTTTAGTTTAGAATAGCCTGGTTTTGAAATGTGATGTATCTGAGCATTTGTAGGTATGGCAACCAGGGGAAGATGGGTGTCCCTGTGAGTTCTGGACTACCTGGAGGCAACTAATGTGGTGCAGAGAAACTTCTCTGGAAGTGGGGTGGTGATCGTGTGTGCTGCAGTGTTTGTACCTCAGAGAAGTTCAGGAGGGTGTGAAGCAGAACTGAGTAACATTAACAATAAGGATTTCGGCTATGACCAATAATGCAGTGATCTGGGAGGCAGCAGAAATGGCCACTGATGCCCTTGACAGGGAATATGGAAGCCATTAGAATAAATTGGAATTTGAGTGTCGTCTATGGACGTTACTCTCATATAGCTATGCGGTGCCTATACTTTATTTTACTCTACTGCTGGAAACACACGGAAACATCAACTGAAAACCATATACTTCTGTCATGCCCAAAAGTGTGTGGCTGTTCTTAAGACTGTGATAAAGCAGCCTTGAGAATGACCAAAACACTAACTTGTTACTTCTTTTCTTTTTTGATGCTCCTGGCATCTAATGTAGGAGGATTGTCTCTCATTTTTGGTCACTTCTACCAGCGTTAGGTTCACCAGATTATTCCCTAGGTGTAAATGTGTGCAGCAGATGGTTTGTATGAGGTCATAGCACAAATGTTTCCTAAGGCCAGGATGAGCAGCTTGACGGCCAGATTGGAAATGCTGCTAAACTCCGTGGATCAATTCACTTCAGAGCCAGTAAATTGTGAATGGCAATTAACTGGAAGATTCCGTGCCTTAAGGCACCAGGCAAATCACTTCCTTCTGTAGGAGAATAAATACAGTGAAGAAGCAGTGAAAGATCACACGCTAGCAAGCTACTGGATTTCGGAAATTTCCCATCCTCAGGCAGATGTCATCTGACAGGGAGCCTGCTGCAGGTTTCATAGTGACAGTATTGGGTGTTTAGGGATTTTAAGGAGGAATTTTTTTTAATGTTAAAGAGAAATGCTTACTGACTTTATGCGGCAGGTTATGGGAGAACGGAGGCTTGGGACTAGTTATCCAGAAAAGTAAAAAATCAGAGCTAGTGTGGCTGTGGGCAACAGTCATATTGGGAAAACTTCTGTAGTGCTGTTGAGCTGTGCCTGTGCCTCCGGTTTCTTTCTCTGCATTCTTCGGCTTTACCAGCTGCTTTGGTACATTTTTGAGTGTGGGGTCTTGAATGAATTACACAACTGTTTGTTTTATGTTTTTTTTTTTTTTTTTTTTTTCTCCTGGATAGCAGTGCTGTGCAGCAGAAATGAAGTGTCTGCTAGATTCTCCGCACAGACTGACGAACTTTTTTTTTCTTCAGTACAACCATCTAAAAATGTAGAGCTTCATAATGCTTTGGGAATGAACGTAGCTTCCCTAAACATGTTCAGTGCCATAAAACAACTTCTCATGTGGTCCAGTCTCTTCCTAATTAAAACTTTGTTATTGAAAGTAATGGGATAAGAGGAAAAAGTATGAATCTTTCTAGGGTGACCTTTCCAATAAATTCCAATGAACTTTGCATTTTGAGAAATCCAGGTTCAATTTTAAGTGGCAATTGAGAGAGTCTGAGAAAATGTCTTAAAGATCACGTGCTTTCTTTCAAGCAAACTGTAGAAATGTGTACTTCAAACTTCTTAGGAAATGTATTGTGTCCCCACTGTGTTATAAATAAAAGGAGAATATGATATATTTTCCATACAGAACAGGCTGGCTTTGTATTTTGAATGTAGAATTCAGCAAAACCTTGAGTGTGGGGAACATCTGACCCTTGTGTATGTACAATTCATTTTATTATCGTAGTAACTTCTTCGTTGTATCAGCTGATTGCTATCTAACATCAATGGGAGCTGGATGTACCCATCTGAAAGTAAAATTTGGTATTTATTTTATTTATATTGTTTTCTCGGTTATGGTTGGGCATGATTGATGCAATTGATGAAAACACTTGAATGTTAACCTTTTAATTTACTTCTGTAAATAAATTAAGAAAATAGGATGGCAAGGAACCAGATGCAAGCATTGTTAAAATGGGATTGTCAGGATGGTTGTCACATTGTGTGTGTTTATTTCTCAGCGTGTATCACGCTATCCTTCAAGTGTGACTGAAACTGAAATGATTTAAAGTAACGAAAGGGTAGGCCGCCTTCCAGTTGTTTCATCACACCAAACGTTGGCTGGGATGTGTACCGAGTCAGATTGCTTGCATTAATATACATGATTATTGACGGTAATGTGTGGCCTCCGGGTAGTCCCAGCCATTTTTCATTTTAATACATTTCTATTCACATTTAGCTTCTGTTTAGTTTTTGTTTAGCTCAAAAAAAAGGAGTGGGGAGGTTTCCAGATTTGTTCCTGAAGGGTGACTTGCAGAATCCCTTAAAAATGAATTTGGGAAAGAGAGTGATACCAAGGAGAGCATTTAACTATGTGAGTGCCTGGAGGCTGGTAGCTTTCCTAAGGTGCAGGTTTTATCATCTGCCTTTGAGCACTTGTAACTGTGGTCTTCGTGCTGTCATTCAGTTGTCTGGGGTGGGGTGTAGGGGCAGCAGTGGGGTGCGCAGTGGAGGTGGTGAGGTTTTGTTCTGGGCTGACACCATCTTGGCTCCTGCAGTAAGGTTTGAAGGGAGGTGGAAGAGCGGAGGTGCTGGGTAGGGCTGTAATGATGCAGGTGGCTTTAACACAAGTGGCTGAAGTCCAGTTCAGGATCCAAGGATGATGGTCTGACAAAAATCTGATTGCTTTCTTATTTGCCAGCAGTGCTGTTGCCCATTGCATTACTGGTGTGCTGCTTTCACCCCTTTCATGGAGCATATAAAAATGAGTTACAGCTTCTCTTCTCCCTTGCTTTTTTCTAATCCAGCGTTTCTGCCCCCCAAGTAGAGTGCAAAGATGTGCTTGTTTGCAAGCTGGTGCATCTTAAGGGTGGAAAGCATGGTGTTAGTACTTGTTGTTTGTTATCAGATCTGATTTCTGGAGCATGTAATTACTATTTGAAGTTTCAGCTTCATAGTTAGTATTAATTTGGCATCTTTAATAGCAGTTTAATTGGCTCTGTGCTTTGCAGATGATAGAATTCTAGTTAATGTCTACAAAAGTATTTTTTTTTAAACAGTGGCTTTGTGTAAGTGTTGCTAACCACTTGTTTTTAAATGTCTTAGGCATTTTCAAAGGAGCTCACTTACAGTACTGTAGAGTATTAACTGATAAAGGGTCTGGTAATAATTCTGAAATTAGCCTGTGAATAATATTTTTAGGTGTTCTCTGATAGTAGCTGAAACTATTCACTTGATAACATTCATTTTGTAATCTGTATGTGTCGTTTTTAATTTTTTTTTCAAATTCTGATCCTCATGAATTTGCAGATTGACTACTGATCCATCACCATTTACAGCTCTGTTCTAACAGTTACAGATTTAAATTCTGGCAGATACCGTAAGCTCTCAAGGAGAGGGCTGCTTTTGCCAAAAAACAAGGTGTTTTTGCATGCTGTTGTCCAGATTAAATGTATGTACAGGGGAGAGAAACTATTCTTGGAAAACATTTGTATGGTGGTTTAGGGCTTATTCTTTATGTCAGACAAAAATATCTCAGTATAAATTTTACTGCTGATTTATTCTCCAGGGTCTCAGGAAGTATTTAAGGAAAGTGTTCTTTTGCTTAAAATTGCAGTTTTATCATGTTTGCAGAGGAAATGCCAGTGTTTAGAAGACTCGGTGGTTATTTTTTATAACATATCAGCATCTGAAGGCTCAGTGCCCACGTTGCTGTTTTAATAAGAAGTGTAACCCCTCAGTTTGAGCTGTGTGGAGGCAGTGTAGTCCCAGAAAAGCCGCCTAATACTGCTTGGTTTCCTTGTGGAAGGGACATGAGGCAGGATGGGGCAGGAGAGGTCCCTGCTGCGGCTTCCTCTGCTCTCAGAGAGCCATGTGTGACTGGCGGCACCTGCCATCCGCTTCTCCTGGCTGTGGCACTTTCTGTACAAAAAATTACGTGTGAATTTCTCTGGTAGTGAGATATATATATCTCACTGTATAAATGAAAGAATGTGGGTTGGAAGGGACCTCCAGAGGCCATCTAGGACAGCTTCCTGCTGAAAGCAGGGCCAGTTAGGTCAGATCATTCAGAATCACGTCCAGTTGATTGATCCAGGCAACCCCAGCTGTACGTACAGATGGGGGACGAGAGGCAGGAGAGCAGCCCTACAGAAAGGGATCTGGGGGTTCTGGTCGATGTCAAGCTGATCATGAGCCAGCAGCGGGCCCTGGCAGCCAAAGGGCCAACCGTGCCCTGGAGTGCCTCAGGCACGGCCCTGCCATCTGGCCGAGGGAGGGATGCTCTGCTCTGCTCTGCCTGGGGCGGCCTCACCTCGAGCACTGGGTGCAGCTTTGGGCACCACAACATAAAAAGGACATAGAGCTATGAGTGTCCAAAGGAGGGCTATGAACATGGTGAAGGGTCTAGAGGGGAAGACATGTGAGGATCGGCTGAGGTGCTTCGGTTTGTTCAGCCCAGAGCAGAGCAGGCTGAGGGCAGGCCTCATGGCGGCCTGCAGCTCCCTCATGAGGGGAGCGGAGGGGCTGATTGTGTCAAGAGAAGATGACAGTGCGCGTAGCTGCTATAATACTGAATGCAGTTTGCAACTAGAAAGAAGTTGCAGCCTTCCCACTAAGGGAGGTTGTGACACTGAAGCTTGGTGTTGAGAGGACAAGGACTGATAGCTGAATGAACTAAACGTGCTTCAGTAAGACATTCCTCTCTTAAGCTTACCCCCTTTGGCGATCAGCATAGAATTATAGTGAATGCAATATAAACATTAGGAGAGACACTTGCAGGAGTGGTGACAATGTGAATAAACAAGCAGAAGAGGAAGAGGGGGCACAGATGAATGCAGTGACATACTTGTTCAGGATCATCAAGCAGTTAATTTCAGAGCTGGGAACAAAATGACCTCCAGGCCAGAGCCTGATTTGGCTGTCTCCTAGGGATTTTGAGATCGGGGCGGGGGGAGGGAGGGCACTTCAGAAAAGAATGAACTCTTCTATACCTCAAATCTTACTTAAAATCAGATTTTTGTTGTGTGCTTTTTTTTTTTTTTTAAATATATACTGGATTGTACTCAAGGACTAGTTGTAGTTGTCCTAGATTACAGCTGAGTGTGAAGCAACCTGAGCTGACAGTGAACTCTAGAGAAGACTAATTCTGTGAAATAGTGCGTCTTTCCAGAAATATATATATATTTTTTTTCAAATCAAGCTCCTAGCCAGGAAGTAAAAACAAACAAACAAAAAAAAAAAAGAAAGAAAAAGACTGCCTTAATTGATTAAATGAATATAAACAAATGAACTTCTTGCATAGAATACTTTGTCCAAACAGGCAATTTGTCTCTAATACTAGTTACAGTATCAGAAAGAGTAAAAGGAAAATTCTAAATCCATTAAGCTTGTAAAGTAACTGGACTATGATACCTCTTTATTTAAATATGTATATACATAATCCTTGTTTAAAAAAAAATAAAATCTGAAGAGTTGAAAATGCTGTTGAACTTGGCGTGCTGAAAAGTTGTCTGAGTCTCTTACTATTTTAAGTCTAAATATTTAACTTCTGATGTTTGGAACAGAAATTAGTGGATTTTTAAACATGTTTAATACTACTATGTGTATATTTATTTAAAAGAGCCTGGTGTATTTTCTTTTCTTTTTTTTTTCCCCCCCTCAAAAGTGTTTGCTGATGAAAATTTTGTAAATGAATGCGTAGGTTTGTGTAAAGTAGCAGCCGGCACCGCTATGGCCACACCTGAGACGGCTCTGTGGGTTGTGGCTCCAGCTGCTTGGTACTATTCCACCCCTTCTCACACCTCGAGGCGTGCTGGCACGACCACATGCACAGTTGCTTTCCAACCTCTGCCTGGACTAAAATAGGCACTGGTACGTGTTTCAGGGAAGGTTCAGCCTTGGAGGGAATCTCTGAATGTCATCCTGTAGCAAGTGCCTCAGTCCTTGCTTCAAGCAGGACCAGTGCCAAGGTTAGTTCCAAGCTGCAGCCAATGTATTCTTAAATTCTCACAAATGAGAAACGTTGTCAGTTTGAGAAATAAGGGCAAGGACTTGCTGGTGAGCCCTTTGGCTCCCTCGTGGCCAGAACAGCACGTCTGGTGGCAGCTCTGAGATGTCTGAAATGCACGTTTTGCCAGTTGGATTTAGTTGTGCTGGGCAGTTTCAGGAATGGGATACCTGAATGTCTGACCTACTGTGACTCATGCTCATGTTTGAGCAAATAATTAAGTGTATTTCAGCCTAGGAGCTTGTACAGTGTGTGTGGCAAGCAAGGATGTTGCTCTACTGGAGTTATTTCTGAGTGCATTGTAATGACTTTCTGGCACAAATTGTCTGGTCAGTAAGCAGGCAGGAGATGAGTCAGTGGCTTTTCGTATGGGTTTTTCGTGTTGTGGTGGATTTTTTGTTCTTTTTGCTATAACTCTCTGCCTGGTTTTCAACACTGCAGGAACAAGACTTGTGTTTTTAAGCCCCAGCCATTTGTCTTCAAATTAGTTGTGGAAAACAGTCTGCAAATGGATGAGCGCAAAGAGCAAGATTGCATAAGCCCCCTTTCCCAAGGACGTCAGGCTTAAATAGCCAAGTCTTTCAGATGAAATGATGCAGTGCTTTTTGCTGGCACTGGCAGGCTCATCTTCTGGCTCTGGTAAGGGAGCCATTCAACTTGGAGGTTGACCCTGGTTGTAGAAAATCGACAGAAACTTTTTGAAACAGACTAAGAATAGCACAGGTGGGTTTTGTTTTGTTTTTAATGCTATGGCAACGGAGGGAATGGAGAAACCCTTTGGGTACAAATGAATTAAAATGTATATATATTCTGTAATGTTCATCAATCTCCCTGACTTATCTTCCAGTTTTCTTCTGTAAACGACATGAAGCAACTAGGCAAATTTTATGAAGAAATGGAATCATATTTACTAGATCTTAACTTTTCTTTTTTTTTTTTTTCAAATGCTGTTAGGAACAGGAGGGTGACAGGAAATCAAACCCAAGGAGATTCATAGCGTTTGTGGTTCTCATGTTTTTCTCATGTCTTCTGGTTCTTTTGGGTGTCTCCAGCTTTGATAGTGGCAGGTGTGCATGCTCCATAATTGCAAAATTTGTGCCTTGGAGTTTTCTTGTGCCTGTAGAGTGAGTCAGTCTGAAAGATTGCAGGTGTCCTTGTAATCCCGTGTTTTCTTTGAGTGGCTGGCAAGAGCAGCCCTCTGGCTACGGCATAAATCGCACAACTGGCACTCATTAGTGGAAGTGAGAAAGGTGTTTGATCTGCCTGCACGGGCTGGGCTTCTCCGCTTCGTAGCGCCCATTGTCATGTGGCTGGTTGCTTTCCTCTTGTAGCCAGAGGGAGTAGAAAAGTCACCAAGGTAAAAAATGATAAAAAGTATAAAGTCATGGTGTGTTAGAATTTTTTTCAAAAACTAATGATGAAAAAAAGGCTCACAGGGGGTTTCTGTCTACACTTTGTTCCCAGCGCCCAACCTCCAAAGATCCCGTCTTCCTTGCTGATAAAGTGGAAAAGATCTGAAGTACTGAATAGCTGAAAACTGAAGTAGATATTATTATGATGAAATCTGCTTAATATTTTGAGTTGGAAAAATGAGCACAAGAGCATTGTTCTGTAAGACTTAATTTTAAAAAAAATGCTGTGAGGGATGCAGATGGATAGTGAACTTTGTCGGCAAAGATCTGACTGATCTTAACAGGTTGAGATTTCAGTGAAATAAATGTCCAGACTGATGAATAAATATGAGTTTTATATTTATTGTGTATCTTTTCTCCCCTTGCCAGCAGCAGTTAATAGAAAGTCTGTTGTTCCTTCTCCCTAGAAACTTTCCGCTTTGTTTTTCACTCTCTACAAAGTGTCAACACAAAAGCAAACTTTCTTTGGCTCACCAAAGCCTTTTTTCTTGGCTTTGTAGTTTTAGGAAGGATCCTGACTGGTGCAGACCAGACCAGTTGATTTCTTTTAGTTTTGTCGCTGCGTCAAATCCTGATGGAGATGGGCTGCCTTAAAAGAAAGCCAAACTGAGGAGCAATCTCTGCACTGCCGCTGAGGCTGTGAACGTCTTGGTGCTGTCAGAACAGCCAGAAGGAGCCTTTCGGTGGGACTCACCTCCGTGCCAGGCGAGGAGAGCCGGAGATAGTCAGTCTGCAGCCAGCTGCTCAGCTGCACAGCCAGCGCAAGAGCCACAAGAGCAGCGAAGTGCAGGGCAGCCGTGCCTTGTCGTGAGCCTTGTCTGTCAAAATGTGCTGTGTCTGTCAAAAAAAAAAAAGTGCTGTCAAAATGACTACTGGTACAGTGCTCGCTTGGTTAAAGCAGATGTCAGTATAGCTGTCCGACTACTTGCTGCCGATCCCAACGGCAAGGGGCTGGTGCAGGCTCCTCCTGCTTGGTTATAATGCTTGACTTGAGAGTCAGCTAATGGGGAGGTTTTTCCTACCTCCCTCCCCAAAGTGAGGAGAGGAGGTGAGTCAGCAATGAGCATAACCAGGGGGCCATCACTTTAGAGATGATATGGGGGCTGCTACTTAATGGCTATTACATGGTCAGTGCAATTTTAGGTCAGAATGTGGAGTTTGATCCTTGACATTGGTGCCAGCTGTTGATACTGCTGTGTTAGATTTTAGATTGCATCACATTTCTTCTCATAGCTGGTGTCCAACAGTGTTGTCAGGAAAAGAAGTTAAACCTCATTCGCATGCATTTTTCAGGCCCAGTACATATCTGGAAATGGATTATAAAAAGTATGGAAGCAGGAAAAATGCTAAGGAAGCTCCTCTGTTCATTGTCAAACAGGTGAAAAACTCCATATAGTGTGACGTGATTGTTGATTGATTTTGCTTTCCAGCCTGTTTGAATTGACCATGTTTCCACTGTTCCTCTGATTTCGACTTTGTATGTAGCAGTGACAGCGGAGGTGTTTGCTGGTGACCAAGAGGAGTGTGTGGCTCTCTCCCACTTTCAGCTAGCTTTAGGGCCAGTGGTTTTCCTCTTTAAGTCTGAAAGTGCTATCACTGCAGACCTTAGGGTGAGAATTAAGCACTCTCCATCTCAAATTAGAAGCTTTTAAAAGAAAGCTAATCAATTATTTATCGTGACACTTGTACCATGTCTTCTGCAGTGTAGCCTCTGGCATGTTGCAGTGCTGCAATACAAATGATGATGTTAATATACTTGTTCTCCGGGCTGAGGCTTTTGCTGACGGTCTGGCACCAGAACAGCTGCCGTTGTGTTAGCAAGCGTGAGCATGCACATTTAGGCAAGATGGTACCTGCACGTGATGATCTCTGCTGTGGGCCGCTTCAATGAGCTTTTTACGGTGGTGGAGCTGCGTAGCGTTGGAAGCAGGCCTTTCTGCTAAGTCCCAGTAAGTCCAAGATCTCTTACGTGTCTTAATCTGCTGCAGTCTGATCGTGTGCTTGAGCAGATTTTGGGAGGGGTGTGTGCTTAGCAGCTTCATGCATTTCAGTAGTTGAGATGATAGTTAATTAAATATCTCAGCTCCAAAAGCACTCAAGAGTGCTTAATTCAAGGCAAACACAGAATAATAATGTTGGATCTCTGTTAGAACAACTGACTGATAACAGCACACAACAGAAATCCTTGTCTGAAGGACCTGACTTCTTGTATACCTGGAATTATTCTAAATAATAGTGAAAATTAGGTCGCAGAGAAAAATTTCCTTTATTTTCTACTGGCACACTTTTCAACGTTGCTTCTTTGTTGACGTGTGTTACTTAATACCATAATTAAATTCATATCTCAGAGTATTTTAAGTAAAATGCCCAGACGGGATGGTGCAGTGCTTGGCAGACGTGGAGCTGACAGTCTGCGGTGCGGTCATGGTGGCTTCTCCCTGCTAGCGTGGGGGCGAGGTACTTGCTGCTGCTCTCATCCTTCTGATCCATGCGGAGCAACATATCTCCTGTGACAAGTAAACTGGATTTTTAGGGCACAGTATATACGTAGTAAAAACTGGAGTTGGAAGTCTGTCATTTTTTTTTTTTTTTTAACACCTTCAGACCCTTGTTACTTATTAGACATAATGATCATGTCTACTTTTTGTCAGGCTTTTTTTCCCTTTTTTTTTTTTTTTTTAATAAGGCGGGAAATCTAATCTCTGGTCCTGAAGAAGAACAAATGCAATAATCTTCACTGCACTGCTTTTCTTGCTCTCCCCCTAACAATTAATTAAAGCTTATAAAGTAACCTTGTTCTCTTGAGAGGTTGACTCTTTTCATGTAGAACTCGATGAATATGGGAGTAGATATAACATACCTGGTGGATGCAAATAGGATCTGTATTTGGCTGCCAATTTGAAGGGTCTGGAAATACAAACAGATTTAAAATATATATATATATATATATATACATACATGCATACATACATATATATATATAAAGGAAGAAGTCATTTCTGCTTTCTCCACCTAGTAGAAATGTCAGCTACTACAATCTTGCCTCTTCTATGGTTACTTTTTTTTTTTCCAAATGTACAACACAATCTAGGATAAGCTTTCCTGATGTAAGTCAGGCATTTTTAGAGAGACAGGGATGACTGTCCCCTCTCCAACGTGAAAATATTTTCTGTTCGGAAATATCATTTGCTGTTGTTTTAACCCGACTTCCTTTGGCATGAGTGCAATCAACATGTGTATTAGTTTTACTTCATCTCTTAACAGTAATCCCAGAATTTGGGGGGAAGCATTCAGTTTTCTCTGAATTTGATTGGGAAACCTTAGGGATGTGTATCCAGGAAGAAAAAGAGAGGCATTATAGGGTGCTTCCAATGTATGTGTTCAGCTGTTTTTCCTGTGTGGTTGCATGATTTTGACCTTCCACTGGTTAGGAGCTAAACCTGTTTGACCCGTACACACGTGTGAGTGCGGGTCTCCGGAAAGCTGCAAATGCCACCCGCTGTGCAAAACGTTCACACCACGTAGCCCAGACTTCATGGCCTTCAGGTCCGTGTCACTTTTGTTTAACGCCCTTAACTGATATTTGTGAAGTGTTCATGGCTGAGTGACTCCTTCGATTTTTCTGGAGTGGTGCAGTGCATGGGGTTATCTGTGTCCAACACCGAGCAGTCTGCTAGCAGGGTGCATTCCCGCTTGCACTGTATTTCTGCTTTGTTGGCACTTGGGCCGCTGAGTCTGAAGGGACCCTGGAAGAAAGTCTGCTTGGGGGAGGAAGAGCTGCCCTTGGAGTCAGGTGTACCTGACCATGCAATGTGTTCTTTTCTGTTCCCAGCCATGTCTCAAGCTGTGCAGACCAACGGAACGCAGCCTTTAAGCAAAACCTGGGAGCTCAGTTTGTACGAGTTGCAAAGAACGCCTCAGGTAATACATGCTGAAGAGCTGGCCTTCATGGCAGGACTTTTTCTTCATTTTAAACCTGTTACAACTTGATGTTTAAGATTTTCCTTTAAGAGTGCTAACTGCCTGTTTTAATTGACAGCATGTTTTTAAAAACTCCACCCAAAACTCCTCCTCTCTCATAATATTAGAAAACTATACTGATGTTTGATCTGTCTGTCTTTTTCATTCCTTTAGCAATAGGGGTGTGTGTGCTTGATGTGGCTGTGTATGTCTCGTTTCATCTATTTTTTTAATGTAAAAGAATAGTAAAACATGCAATCTCTGTGAGAAAGTCACTAAATTTCATTAAAGAACTTTTACTTTATTTTACACTAGGAAGCAATCACTGATGGCTTGGAGATAGTGGTGTCACCCAGGAGCCTGCACAGTGAACTGATGTGTCCCATTTGTTTGGATATGTTAAAAAACACCATGACGACAAAAGAGTGTTTGCATCGTTTCTGTGCTGACTGTATCATTACAGCCCTCAGGAGCGGGTATGAAAATATCATTACAGGGAAAAGGGATTTCACTTCAGATGAAAATATGATCAAGAAAATCCTGCAAATCTTGGGTGTTGATGAGTAAGAGTTATATGCCTGTGCATTGCACATTTCTGAACGGGTAGCACACCTTTCGTGTTTCATTCCCTTGTGTTCAGCCACCTGTGGCAGACCAGATCAGGCCTTAAAAAACATTCAAGCTTAACTGAAACAACCTATGCTGAAGTACAAATCATTTCTCTTGTATACCTCAATTACAAGTTCATATTTTCTCAAAAAGAGATAGAATTCTGAAGTAATCAACAGCAACTTAGCCAGTGATTTACATATCTATTTCCGTCTTCAGAGGGCACACTTAATTTGCTGTGCCTGTGGAAATTCTGATGAGTGGTTAGGAAAAAGACTCTTTTCATTAGAGAGAAACAAGAAAACTGTCCTCAAGACAGTCCGCATTTCCATTATTGAGGCCTCTTCCTTTTACAGGGGAAAAAAAAAGCCATACAAACCTAACGCATTAGTTAAATGAGACCAAAATGGTAGGAAGGATAAGACTGTGTTTTAGTTTTCCCAGTAATTAGTGCTTGAACTTCAGAATGGGTTCCTCAACCTTTGTTTCATCCTCCTGTTACATCCTTTCAGAGTCCTCTGAAAGACCATGCCTTCGATATAACTTCCATGCAAAATGCATCTTTTCTAGGTGAGAATCCAGGCAGAGGGTTAAGGGAAGAAACAATTTGCAGCATAGAACTTTTGAATTCTTCAGTCTAAATACAGTTTGCTTAAACACACTCTAAGTAAACACACTTTAAAAATTGAAGCAAGGAGATGTGTGGTTTATTTTGTTTAAATATTTTGAATTACTTGATCTGTCAAAGGATAGAAGCCCTCTTCCAGATTTACTGTAAACGTTGAGTCTAAGAAATGCAGCATTGGGGCAGACTTCTGTTATTGCCATAGACTTAGTATTGTTTTCTCTTTTTCCTCGTGTCTAGCAACAAAGAATGTCCCACTTGTCGTAAGAAGCTAGTGTCAAAACGATCACTGCGACCAGATCCCAATTTTGATGCTCTCATCAGTAAAATTTATCCAAGCCGTGATGAATATGAAGCTCATCAGGAGAGAGTCCTAGCAAGAATCAGCAAACACAATAACCAGCAAGCTTTAAGTCACAGCATTGAGGAAGGATTAAAGATTCAGGCTATGAACAGGTACGTGATGCCGTAGTTTGTCCTCAGGTCAAGTCCGTCTGCCTTAATGCTAGAAGTGCACCACCTGTCCTTGCTCCCTGTGTAGCAAGAGATTCCTCTCTTCTGTGAAGGCTGCTAAAATATCTTTTAACAGTTGTCTATGAAGAGAAAACTTTGTATCACTCCCTGTAACATCTGTGGCAGCTAGATGCTGTTTTATGAAATCACATATTGTGTCTTTAATAATAGACTGTAATGCAATAAATCCTGTACCAGTATTGCCATTACGTGTGAACAAATGCATGTAATGCCAGGATGAAAGTATTAGTTGCAGCTTACCTCCCAAGACTGGAATATGTGGTGTTTACACAGTCTTGGAATTGTGTGTGTGCATTTAAACTTGAGAACTAGCTGGGAAGGAGACCCCAGACATTGTTGTAGTGAAGAGTGAAAACTGAGTGACGTTAAAAACAATCTTAAAACATGCCTAAAATAAGTTTGAGGGATAGGGAAAAATCCAAAGTCTTGTATATGGTTATCTTTATATAAGAATGATTTTTTTTAATTTCTTTTTTAAACTCTGTCTCAGAAATGTTTAGTGCTTGCGCATGTATATACTTTGCGGTATGTTAGCCATGTCTAACTTCTGGCATAACTGAGATGGGGAGAGGGAGGAGCTGTATGAGTAGGCTGGGCGTGTATATTGGGTGAGTTCCGAGTGCGGATTAGCTTCATTTCTACATACTTATCATCAGGTTACAGAGGGGCAAGAAACAGCAGATTGAGAATGGCAGTGGAGCAGAAGATAATGGTGACAGTTCACACTGCAGCAATGCCTCAACACACAGCAATCAGGAAGCAGGGCCTAGTAATAAGAGGACCAAAACATCAGATGATTCTGGGCTAGAACTGGACAATAACAACACAACTGTGGCCATAGACCCTGTAATGGATGGTGCTAGTGAGATAGAATTAGTCTTCAGGCCTCATCCTACCCTCATGGAGAACGATGACAGCGCACAGACGAGGTAAATGTCTTCTGTTCCTTCTCGTGTACTCTGCTGTTATCTTCTGTCGCTTTTGTTTTCTTGTCTATCGCTTCTTGGGGCTTTTTAAAATTAATTTGCTGCGGTCGTACCACCTCCTTTTTAACTACGTGCACGTGTGGTTGATGGTACTGCTCAACTACTATCAAAAATAGTGTTACAGTAGCAATCTGTTTTAAGCTTTTGATCAGAGATAAAGGTGGTTTTAAGGGTTTCTAGCAATTCACAGGAGATATTGGGATAATAGTATAATATCACGATGGTATAATATTTACTTCTTATCAGATTATATGGGAATAAACAAACTTTGCATAAGTGTCAGCAGTGTTTGGAGCAGCTTTGTGTCAGCATGATTTGTAGGCTAGAAGCTTTACCTGACATTTTTTTTATAATCCAGTGTGAGCAGAGACTGCAAATTTTGGATCAGAGCAATGAGCAGTCTTGTGGAGTTTCCTCAGATCTCTTCCTGGCTTTTTCTTCTGATGAGACATTTCTCTGTGGTGTCTAAAAATATATTATAAGATTCATGCAGCTTTTCTTTTTGGTTTGGAATTGCAAGGGAGTTTTGGGGGTTGTTCTGAAAGGCAAAGAGAAAGCAAAGCTTTTGGGAGAGGCCTCTGCAGCATTTGTGTCAGACTTTAATTCTTGCATGAAGAATTAAAGAGGAATTGATAACAAGGCAGTAAGGAAGAGTACCTTGTACAAGGAGCACAGGTGCAGAGAGTGGTGTCGCTCTCACACCTTATGGATTCATGTCTGGGCACTTCAGACTGCATCTATGTGCAGATTTCAGCAGTTGTGAGCAGTTCTCAAAAACCCTTAGCAGCCTGCTAGTAGGCTTTTCATTTCAAGCAGATGACAGGACAGCACTGTTTTTGACTTACAAAGAGCTCAAGGCCTGTGGGAGGAGTGTCAAAAAGATATAAGGACTCTTCGGAACAATGTTATTTGGTAAGCTGCATGCATGTCTCAGGTGAAAGCAATTAGTACTCTTATTTGTGAACTGTCTTTAAAGGCCTTTTCACACTCGATGCTTAATGTTTGGGGGTTTTCCAGACGTCTTTTTCCCATACCCATAACACGAGTGTCTGATTAACTTTGTGGTTGTTGGTGCAGATACATCAAGACCTCAGGCAATGCCACCGTTGATCACCTGTCCAAGTACCTAGCTGTGAGATTGGCTCTGGAAGAGCTTCGTAGCAAGGGAGAGTCAAACCAGATGAACCTTGACACGGCCAGTGAGAAGCAGTATACCATTTACATAGCTACTGCCAACGGGCAGTTCACTGTAAGTAGAAGTGATAAGAGTGATACTGAGCATCAGTACGTTTTTGATAAAGATTTGATTAAAATCCACGCAGTTGGACTTTTCCTGAGTTGATGTAGGGATAAAATTCATAGCACCAGGTTGCTTATTCAGAAGCAGATAGTTTGCTTTGTAGGAAAGTGTATATCGCCAAAGCTTGGCTAGTAGAAAAAAAGGCATATACATTATTTGGGAGAAATATGGTGTGGCCAGCAACTACTGACTTCTTCCAGGTGAGGACCTGAACTTTTATTTCACAGTTATAATTGAAGAGGGAAAACATCCTTTCATCTGAGAATCTTCTTTGAAGAGCAGATGGCACTTCCTAGAAGCAGGAAGTGTCTTTTGAAGGGTGGCATTTCTCCGCTTTAGCGTAATCTTATACTCCAGTATGAAAGAGCTGCTCTGAGCACAGTTAGGGAAGAATCCCTCCTCTCAGCTGCTGACTTCAGAGAATACAGATACAACAACAATCCAGTTGCAGTATTGCCCTGAACTCTGAGCCTGGTCTTATACTTAGGCATTTAAATAAAGTAAGTCTTCTGGTTAAGAGATACACAGATGCTTCACAGTAAGAACGTATTTTGAACAGCTTTCAAACGTGACTGCAGAGTGTCCCTTAGAAAAAAGTAGATGTTTCTGGTGTAAATACACACCTATTACTCTCTTTGTCTACAGACACAGGAAACCTGAAATTCACTTCATTTACAATTATATTCATTTGTATATAGTTAGCAAAACAGTTTTCCTGCACTATTTTAGTGAGATAGTCAGGAGTCCAAAATAGCTTGCGTTGCTGCTCTTTGACACTGAGTGTTTAGCCATAACTTGTTCCACCTCACCAGTGGCTTCTTTAAGTCAGTGCGCTGCTCTAATGTAAGCTGTTTTCTAGTGATACTGTACTACGTGTGAAAGCTATCAGGTCTTCTCTTTTCTGTTCTGGTGTTCTCTTCCAGGTTTTAAATGGGTCATTCTCCTTGGAACTGGTCAGTGAGAAGTACTGGAAAGTGAACAAACCCATGGAACTGTACTATGCACCAACAAAGGAACATAAATAAGCTGTGCTGGAAAACTGAGATGGGACTGTTTTTATAGCTGACTTCTTCAATATTAAGAGCAGGCACCACCATCATCTTCATGGACGATACATGCGATGCCTTCAGGCTCTCTCAGTATACTTATTAATATGATTAGACAGTATTCTTGGTTGTATTTAATTTAGACTTTTTTTCTCTAAGAGACTAAATGACCTTCTCCAGTGCATTCCAGTGTTTGACATGCTTTTTTGTTCCCGATGCATGATAACTGAACGAGTGTTCCAGTTTGGAATGTCTTAATTTTGTCCAGGTAAATCTGGATTTCTACTACATTTGACACAGTTATAGTAGCCTCTGTGAAGTATTGAGCATTGGATGGCTAAGTAAGTCTATTCAATAGTAACATATGCCAAGGAATGTGTTAAATGTTGTAATTTGCTAATGGTTATCCATATAAAAGATGGTAGAGAATTGATTTTCTGATGGTCTTGCAGCTAGAGATGATCAGATTCCTGAGGAAAGACTTATTACTCAGACAATTTCTTGTGAGCAAATACAGCTATAGTGAGAAAACTGACACTTTAAAACCTTGCTGTTTACTGGGCTTCAGTGCAAGGTGATTCGTGAGATCGATCTGCTTTCTAACACATAGTTCAAACAAAACCAGAAAAAAGCAAACCCAGAGCCCTTCCCTGTGTAGAACATCCCAGTCTTGATTCACGCTGCAGTTTCCCATCTGGCCCTTGTTGCAGTGATGATCCTGTCCTCACAAGCTTAATTAAATGAAATCTTCTGGAAGTTTTACAGCCCTACTCTGTTCCCTGTTATAACAGATTTTTATTGTGAATGTATCAGTCTTCTGTAAAGAACTGTCTTGAAAACTTCTGTTGAACATAAATCCTCTAAATTCCAGCACACTGACAAAATGCACCATCAAAATACTTTTGCTTTATAGAATTCTTGCCACCCCAGCTGTGAGCTTATCTAGGCTTCAGTTTGAGTAGGGAGGACTTCAACCATAAGCTGCTCTAAGATTACTTTTTTTTTTTTTTTTTTTTGCGCCATAGCTTTAACAAATGTGGCATAGCACTTTGGAAGAAAATTTTAGTACTTGACAAAGTTTACCGTTTAGTGTCTTAAATTTAGGTTCAAGTTTTAAAGCTTGGCAGTAGGCTGTTGTGTGAAGTCCAGTAGCTGCTGTTCATGTGCATGTTAAGCTCCTCTTCCCTGGCACTGGACCTTGCTGTCACTTCATGGGGGCTGCTGTACCTATTAGCATCCCGTCTGAGGGGAATTGTGTTACTGCGAGATTCCCGTTGCTCTAAGACTTGCTGATGAAGCCTTCATGTGCTTGCATCTGAAGCTAGAGGCAAAAGAGTTGCTGTAATAGGTGAGAAGCAATATACCTGAACCCATGTGGTATTGCTCCTTTGTCTTGTGTGTAGTTAGACTGAGCTTTTGGCATGTGGTACGTAAGTATCCAACTGCTCGGGGACTCTCTCAGGAAGGAACTACCCTTCCATTCCTTCTGTCTTTCAAGCTTAGCACTTGTAAATACGTGTCTGTTCTGACTGCTGTCATAGTTCAGCTTTATCCCTATGTGAAAACTACACAGGCTTCTTTGAATAATTATTTTCTCTGACTGGAAACACCTGTTTCTTTGTGACAATGAAACTGAAGTTTTCAGGCCCCAGATCACGGGGGTTAGTTTTTAATTAAATACTTTACTCATTCCTTTCTGGTGAAGTGTTGCATTTTATAGACTATTAGTGCATGTCCACTGAATATAATCCAGGGGGGCTGGGGGTGTTGTGATTATAAATGCTTTAAAATTTATGGGGAAACGTCTAGTTTAGTTGCAGCATACCTGCCCATTGTGATAGCTAAGGTAATGTCCAGTCCCTTAAGCAAGAGAGGTGTTCGTGAAGCTGAGCAGTCTGTTTAGGAACCGTCTGTCACTTTGTCCCCAGTTCTTAAAAAAGTGTGGGGGAATGTGAAGCTTTTATTTTTCATGTTCATGTTGTAGTGAATTTACTGAATATTTATGTTCTTTAAATATTATATATAATGTAGTTGTTTGATTAAACCATTGATTGCACTGTGACTCATTAGTGCTATAAACTATTTTATTTTCAAAATGACTTTACTATTCCATCTTTTTAAGCCATGTTACTTTAAGTACATGATGCGTGTTAGGTACGGGTAAGCTCTAGTATCCAACTACAATCACACTGAAATTCTTCTTATAAATTAACAATAAAAGCAAAAGTTATAAATGAACTAATGGAAATTCCAATGCTGCTGCTTCTTAAAAACAAAAAAAATTTAACTAGTTTTTGGTTGTGTGAGGGTTAGTGCTACCGTATATGGGATTTTCCAGAGGGAAGGTTGAGCAGATGTAGCTGACCTCCACGCATATTGATCCTGGCTAGCAGAATGCGATTCGAGTTTGGCCTTTAGCACTGTTACAGTCCACTGAAACCAGCTGAACTCCCATGCACATCACACACTGTGAATGAGAAAGAGAGGTGATGTGGAGCACGTGTGCATGGCAAGTAAAGGCTAATGGCTCTTCTACCACTTTGCCACAACCTCTCGCAGAGGTCTGCAGCCTGAGAAGCGCAAGGATTTTCACAGCACTTGGGCTAAATGCAACACCTTTGGTTGCATTTAATTGTAGACTGAGTAGGTTCAACAGAAAACAACAAAACAAAAACAGAACCTATAGGATAGCACTAACAAATCACGTAGGTTGAGGTACGTTATCTAAAAAAAAATACACTAAAAAAACTTCCATGTTCTTGTCTTCATATTGATGTTGTCATATATATGTATAATTGTAATAATTGTACTTATTACACAGAACTATAAAACAACTCAGATTGGATTTTTCTGGTGTAAAAAGTTGAAGACAAAATTCTTGCATATGCTAAAGGTGTGGTATACCGAGATGCACTGAGCTTAACTTCTCTCTGGCCGGGGAAGAGGGAGGTCCCATTCAGGCTGTACTCAGGCTGCTTGCTGTGCTGACACCGATTTTCAAAGTTGCCTCTGAAGAGATTTATCTCCATTAAAGTTGCCCTCAATCTCAGCTGAACTGGGAAGACCCAGAGAATGCTACAGAGCTTGCATGCAGCTATTCTGCTGCATTTCAAACATATATTTCTTCATAGTTTGGATGAACATCAAACCAGTTTCTGAAAACATTTTCAGCGAAGCCTATGCTTGAGATAATACAGTAGCAGCCCTGAATGTGTGATGCAACACAAAGGTAACTATTTTAGGAATCACCTTTACTCTTCCAGAATACTGAAGAGCATTAATACAGTATGTTGTGAATGATGGGACTTTAATGATACTGAGCTTTCTAAAGCTCATTACAAACAGCTGAATTTTAGTTCCCTACACATGTATTTATTTTTGCAGACCACTGGTTTCCCTCTAACTTGAAAGGGTAGAGGAATGTTGAAGAATGATCAAATGAGTTGATGTTGAAGACCTCACTTTTTCAGGGGTTAGAAAATGGGGAAAGTAATGCTCTTTTTTTTTTTTTTTTGGTAGAGTCTATTACCAACTTCCTGCTCTGCAAACTGAGAGGCAGAGTATCGGATATAGCTCGTGCTGCAGCCCTGTTGAGCCTCACAGCCAAGTGCAAGGTGTGCCAGCTGCATCTGCCACTGGCTCTTTGTGTCAAACATACTTGAGAGTGGAAGTTTGCTCAGGTTCATACTACCCTGAGGGAGGTTCGTACTAGGGGCCAGTGCCCCACTTCCTCCACAGCTCTCCAACCCGGTCTTGCCTCTGTCCTTCGTACTGTGTGCCAGCACCACCCCCAGCATGCCAGGAAAGGAAGCAGGAGTTGTGCCACACCTGTGTGCAGTAGCCCTCAAGGGGTAGATAGACACATGCCTCAGCTAAAAGGCATGCGAAGTGCCACTATAACTAACCACATCCTATAGGAACTTCATTTTCCATCATCCTTTGGTGTTTGTTTGGTAGGTGAGCTGATGACCTAATACTGATTTCAGTACCTTAAAGGTTTGCAACAGTCAAATCACACCTGAGCTTATCTCAAGCCCCTGACAAGGATTTGTGGTGTGCTGGTGGCACAGGTGTCTGGCAAAGTGCTCCTGACCCAATACGTGGTGGCTATAGGAACGTGAAGGGAAGCAGCAGTGAGCCTGCCAACAGCTCCGCCTCACTTCGGCTCTGCACAGGCAACTGTGGCGCTGTGGATAGCCCAGGCTCACCAGAACAGCTCTGGGTCCTGCTGGTGGTGGTTTCAGGTGCAGCCGAGCAGGCTGGGGAGCTTCCCCAGAGCCAATTCCCTGCAGCAGGAGGACACCATGTTGGCCATGCCTTCTAACAGAGACAAGAAACAACAGGACGCCCCTAGCCAACAATCCTAAATAAACACTAGCGATTAATTATCGCCAGAGCGATCCTAGCTGATCAACAAGCAATGTGGCAGGTCTAGCAACATGAATAAAGACCAGAAAGGGAAGGCCAACAGGCCCGAGTCACAAACTCCTTGCTGCTAGGCTCCTGGAACAGGTGGCAGTCCATGGGCCAGATTACAGATGCTTCTCCCCATTTGACAAGAGGAAAAAGCCTGAATTGCATGGATGAGATGGAAGTTTGCTTTCTCTGTCACTTCTGATGTCCATCTAAGAATATAGGAATAACTGCTTCAAAGAGGACAGATGTGCAATACCTTGTTACTTAGGAGAAGCCAAAAATAATCAAAAACAACTCCCTGCAAAGGCATGAGTTACATTTTCTTGTTAGCCTACTTCATTGTAATTAGAGCACGCTCCTCTACTCCTGTTAACTGATCTTGCGACTGATTACATCTCACGCTAATACTAAAGGGAGCAGTGCATTACCTGCAAGTGAAACCTTTTAACCATCCTCTCCACTTAAAAAATATACTTAGTTCAGAACAATTGGGGAACACTGAAACTATTCTTTTTCTTCAGACTCCTCTTTCCAAGTTGATCTCAAATTATCCTTGGAAAAGCACTACATTTTTGAAGGCAATAAATGAAAATAATAAACTCTTATAGAAGCAGCCATGAATTTAAGATGGTTATAAAAGGCAGTAGCAATTCTGGACTGAGAGGAGCTTATTAAGTTTTGCACTATCAGGATTGTATCTGTCATAATACTCTTATTCAGCACTCAGTTGTCAATGAGTGACAATTAATGCTCTTAATGAAAGCTTCTGAGATGGGAAAATAAGAATAATCCCTCACCACCATCTCTTCAGAGAACCTGGCACTGGGCCAGGCTGCACACCAAGCCTGTGAAAAACTGGAATTACTACTTCAAATGTGATAGTCAAGTGAAACATATGCAGGTATCTGAAAAAAAGGTGGTTTTTTTTGGGGTGAGGGAAAAAAGGACAAAGTCAAGCTTATTTGGCTGGAATGCTGCCATATATTTAAGGAAATCAGAAATGACTACCAACACACTGCGTCTTTGCTCATTCACTGAAGAGATCTTTTAACAGCAAAGATTGTATTATGAACACATTTTTCCAGAACTTCAACTTGTGTCTGGTCACTGTTCCTTCTCGTGGTATACAACCAAATTTAATCTCTGACAATTATCTAGTGACTAAACACAAATCACTGAAGTTTGGTTAAGAACTGAAGTTTATGTAACAGTTTTGTAACCATTCCTTTCCGTTCTCACTTGTGTTAGGATCTTGCCTGTAGGCAGAACTACAAAATTGGAACTGAAGGCCGAATTACACGAGCAATGTGGAGCTAGAAGGGCACTGAGTTAGCAATTTCTTGCTTGCTTCAGTTCACGTCACATTTCATTCTGTACTATTTTACCATCTTAACATGACCTCCCTCTGATTTCTAACAGGTCAGGGTTTAGGAATGGTAGTCCATTTTATACTAAGCTTATGTTCAGAAACACTTAAGACTTTTGGCCCCATCCACTCTTCTGGATTCTGTTCTAGCAGTTTGAATAAGGCTGTACAAAGACCTGGGGGTAACCACAACGCCTTGGTGTAAAAGTGGATGTGAGCGTGAAAGAACTGTCTAGAGACTTTCCCACAGCAAGAGTACCTTGACCACACACGCTGTGTTCAGTGGTAAATTCTGCTACATAATTCTAAACTGTCTTCTCAAATGAAAATAGCAGGTGCTTCAGACTGTCAAAATGCAGTTCTTTCTGTAAGAAGTACGGGTGTACTCAAACAGGGTGTAGTTGCCAAGTCCTGACCAAGACGATTTGCATTAATCAGCTGCACAGTGAGTAGGGCAGTCGTTTGTGAACGTGGTGGCAGTGTCTCCAGATTTAGTATCTTCCAGAAATTCAGCATCTCCTGCTTTGCCATCTGCAGCAGCTGGAACCTGGTCTCCCATGTGGACATCTTCAGTGAGATGGAGAGGGCCTTCTGCCTGCCCCCCGGTGTATGTGGGAGTGCTGTACTTCACAAGGATAGTCTTAAATTGCGCCAAGGGCGCATTCGTGCGAACTCCCATAGGATCAAAGTGGGTCCTACTGACTCTGTATCCAGCTTCAGAAAGATAGCTTAAGAACTTATTTAACCTGAAAAAGCCATTTAAAAAGGAGTTAACACCAGTAAGGCTGATTCAATACAAGCTACATATTAGTTGTCACAGTAATATAAGGGTGGAACTTAAAGCCTTACTTTGGCATGTTCATTCCTTTAATACTGTGTCTGTGGATATTGTAGTAGAATGCAGGGTGCTCAGCACTGTTGTCAGATTTTTGTCGCTTGGCTGCATTTCGCACCACTTCACTATTTTTTCTTTTTCCTGGACCACAAAAAATGCCATTGAAATTGTTGAATATTCAGTAAAGTCCACAAAAAATGCCAGTGAAGCCAAAGACAGGAAGTACAAAAAAGCCACATAGCAACTGCACACCTTTATGTATGTTTATATGAGATAACACTTTGCAGAGTTAAAATCTAGCCAGAATTTAATTACACACCATTTTCAGTAATAACAAGTGAGGCCAGGTATGCGTAATTCAGTATTTAGCATTTTGCTTGTACCAGAAAATATGATTCTGGAAAAAGTAAAATCATTATTCAGTGGGAAAATAACTTTTACTTAAGTATCATTGAATATAGGAAAATTGTATGTGAACACCAGGTTGGTTTAGCCATCACTTAAACTGTACTTTAATTTGAAGCTGCTGGAGTTGCACCAAATGATCTACTTACCATGTAACACGCAGGATTCTGCTGAAGTATCTGGTGTTTTAATATATACGCCACACTCTTCTAGAATACAATTAAAGATCAAAGTTAAGTCTATTGTAAAACAGTAGGATGGCAAAATACCTTAGGTAAACAGAAAGAACGTCCACCATATCGCAGCCTAAAGGAGCACACACACGGGTAACTTACCTACCAGCTCAGTAACTGAATTTAGAGGGGATCAGGGGATCACAGAATCACAGAATGGTTTGGGTTGGAAGGGACCTCAAAGATCATCTAGTTCTAACCCCCCTGCCATAGGCAGGAACACCTCCCACCAGACCAGGTTGCCCAAAGCCCCATCCAGCCTGGCCTTAAGCACTTCCAGGGATGGGGCATCCACAGCTTCTCTGGGCAACTGTACAGGGTCTGGCTGGGATGGAGTTAACTTTCTGTGCAGCAGCCCATACAGTGCTGTGCTCTGCACTTGTAGCTAGAACAGCACTGGTATCACACCAGTGTTGTGTGTACTGCTGAGCAGTGCTGGCACAGCATCAAGACTCTTTCTAACCCCCCCCCCAGAGCCAGCAGGCTGGGGGTGGGCAAGAGGTGAGGAAGGAACATCACCAGGACAGCTGACCTAAACCAACCAAAGGGATATTCCATACCATACGATGTCACACTCAGCAATAAAAGGTGGGAAAAGGAAGAATAGGGGAGAGGTGGGCTCTCGTTGTGAAAACATCTGTCCTCTTGAACAATGGCTACGTGTGTTGAGGCCCTGCTTCAAGGACGTGTTCAAGAATCGCTCGTTGGTGGGAAGTAGAGAGTAATTTCTTTCCTCTGTGCTTCCACACAGCCTTTGCTTGTTTTTGGTTTTTCCCTTTAGGTAAGTTATTTAATTAATAATAATTTTCCCTTAATAATTATTTTTCCTTTACTTAAATTATCCTTATCTCAACCTGTGAGTTGTTTCTTTCCTTTTCTTCTTCCCCTCCTCTTCTGAGGAGGGGGAGTGAGATAGCGGTTGTGGTGGAGTTCAGCAGCCTAGCACGGTAAAACCACCACAGCAACCTGTGCCAGTGCCTCACCACCCTCTGAGAAGAATTTCCTCCTAACCTCTAATCTAAATCTCCCCTCTTTTATTTTAAAACCATTCCCCCTTGTCCTGTCATTATCTGATTGAGCAATCAGCATTGGGATAATCAAAGCAATTTCATTTTATGGTAAAACAGCATTCCCCTATGGAAGACTATTTCTTTTGGTGCTGTGATTTGCAATTCCTGCAGAGAATGCAGAGCAGGACAGCTGAGTTCTCTTCCTAATGGCACGGGCTCCCAAGTCAGCAGCAGAGTACACCAGAGAACGGACAGACACATGCTGTTTCTGGCTCCTGTGGGGAACGTGCTGGATTTCACAGTGGTCAGTCTGCCTGCACGATATTCACTTGTTTCACAATCTGCTGTACTGACTGAAGATGTTAAAATCCAGCGCTCTGGCTCTGACAGACCATGCTCTTTTTACAGCACAGACAAGTCCTGCACTGGATTCAAAGCAACAAATATTTTCTTGACCTAACATGTACCTAACTAATGCTCACACTGCTGTTAGTATTAAGTTATCAGAGAGCATTCTCTCTCTAAAATCACCACCAGGTCAGACTTTTTGCAAAATGACTGCTGGTTTTCTTACCTTGTTTGTTCTCATCGTAAGGACTATGGGTAGAAAAATTCTTTAAAGTTGTACACTCAGCTTCACAAACTAACGTCTTCAAAAGCGGCTGAGTTTCATCTAAGCCATACTGGACCGCCTCAAACAGCATTCTTCTGAGGAATCCAGTATTAAAAAGGGCTCCTGACCTAAGAAACACAAGACAAGTGAGAAGTTTAGACCTATTAATGAAAGCAAAAAAAGTTTCCTTAAAAAAATCTCTCACCCAAATTGTTTAGCAATGACATTACACCAATGTGCTGCACCTGACTGTGTTCTTGCTGCAGCAATACAGCATTGCTTTGTTTCCAAGGACAGTAGCATTGATGTCACATTAAAAACCATCTCAGGAATTTTATTTCTACCACTGACTTGCCCAACTAAGTTGAGAAAGTCATCTAACCCTATTTTTTGTCTGGAAGAAAGGTACTGTCAATTGTCAACTATTTTTAATTTGCTTTGAAACCATTAAAAGACTTAGTGAAGGATTTAAAATTTTCTCTTGTGAGAAATCAAAGTATTAATTATCAAGTAGTGTATTATTTGCTACTGTCAGCACATGTAAGGATTTACTACATACATTTTCTGCAAGTACCAAGTAATAGAGCTGCTTGACATTTGGCAACTAGAAGAACACAGAGCCAGGTTCTCCTGTGCAGGGTGTATTAAAACAGTCACAGTAAATATAAAATTTAGAGTGAATTTGTTATATATTAACCGGTTTGGACTCTATGAACATAACCAAAACCTGAACAACCTGTACTAAATTCATAAACTACCATCCATTAACTCTTTCTTGAATGACTCCTGATTGCTACACTTCCTTTAGTAATGCTAAAATATCCAACAGACTTGCATTTCTATTATGTGACTGAATGTGACCTCCAGATGTCCTCCCAGCCTCAATTATTCCCTGATTCCTCACTGTGTTCTGTACTTACCAGAGGGGACCAAGAACTACTGCTGTCTTCCCAGGCATACTGCCGTGACAATCACAAGGCAGCTGCTGATAAGGGTTTTCTACAACAGAAAAACAGAATTTAAGCTGTTTTGAAATAGCCAGCAATGCTCACTTTGCTGAAGAGAGATGATACAGATATGAAGTACTAGTTTACTTAAGTGGATGTATTTGAAAGGGTAAACAAGAGCAGAAGTGCAACACCACTCTGAATTCTGACAAGCAGTGCTGCAGTACTTGTGAAAATTTAGTGATTGATGGCTTGATCTCTAATCACTGTTGAAATGACACTGAAGGGGAAAAAACACCAAAAAGCCACCTAATGCGCTATATTTTTTGGCAGATTTCAAACAACGTGGAAATTACTAGCTTTCTTTCCCATGATTATATAAGCAGCTGTCAAGGATAGTATCAACAACAACAAAAAAATGCAACCATCTGTCAGTTACATATACAAAATACAGCCGCCTACAGGGTTTCTAAGCCGTAAGTCAGCCTGCTTGCAGGTAAGGCATTAAGTAAACAATTCATTTACTAATTAAGATCTCTACCACAACACTGTTCTTATCAGTTACTCATTTCTGTTCTTAAAACAGGACCAAATCTTTTTAATAAGAAGGTCATTGCACACTGTTGCACCTGACTTTGTTCAAAGACACCATCAGCTGAGTAGTTGGTATCCAAGAACCCGCAACACTAAAGCCGAGGTTTTTCCTTTTGTATTTATTCAAGCTACCATCTGGCTGGGAGATACTCCTTAGCTTAACTTTTGCCTCCCACCTCTAACTTGTGTATAGAGACTGCACACGAACAGCTGGCTTTTAACCTAG
Organism: Cygnus atratus; assembly: GCF_013377495.2. Lineage (NCBI taxonomy): Eukaryota > Metazoa > Chordata > Aves > Anseriformes > Anatidae > Cygnus > Cygnus atratus. The sequence goes on along the minus strand of NC_066369.1, from coordinate 15,774,158 downwards.
AGGCTGCCTTGATTTATCACCAAGCATTAGATAAATCACAGGAATGCTGCATACCTTGCCTACCACACCTACAACAGGGATTATCTCCATCAGGCCTTTACTGATACTGCCCAAGGTCAAGCAGAACAGACCCTAACCTGGGGGGAATGTGATATTGTAGAAAAGCAATCTGACACCTAAATTCATCGAGCTGCCCCTGTATGGAGGAACAACACAGCAGCCACAGGTGTCCCACTCTTCATGCCCTTCACTGAAAGGACAGATCCAAGGGCCTATCGAGCACCCTTCAGCAGCTAAAGCTAGCTGGAGAACACCCCGTCTACAAACAAATCCAGTACATTTATGGCAAAATCCACACACAACGGATCTAACCTGGTACCATAAAACAGGTATTTTGCATTGGAAATACTTTTTCCGCTTCACGCAATACTCTTGTTACATTAAACAGAAATACTACAGAATACTACTTTGCCAAAAGCATGTAAATATAAACAAGGCCTAAACAAGCAAAAAAAAACCCATCCACCCAAACATCCAGGAATCAGACCTTCTAGAATATCATTGGAAGATCTATTTACCTTCTACCATATTACTCTCTTTCTGAAAAATTCTCTCTTCACACCACTGGCAGTGGATGAGGTATCTTACTTTCTTTGCTGAATCATCCGCAGGAGATGGTCCCCTTAAAACTCTGACCACTACTAGAACAAAGTGCTCTAGAGCTACCGCAAGTAACACTTCAATGCCTTTGTTACAGCGAGCTGCAGCTCTGCGAAGGAAGAACAAACACAAACACACATTGTACTGAATTCAGCAGACTAACGTTTCCGCAGACACCTAAACCCGTTCAAAGATTCTTGATCTCATCCACTTTCTAGAAAGTGATACTGAAGATCTCAGAAAGTGATATGGAGAGAGTTGTTTCTTAAATGTGCAGTGTCCTCTACTTCCTGTAAGGCTATGGAAGTCACGTTTAACTTTTTATCACACTTGGAAACAGCAGTCTGTCCTCTGCATCATCTTTCTATACAACTACCTGCTTAATGACAGGGTGTTGTAACAAAAACATTAACAAGCTACATGAAAATCTAAGAAAGTAGAGATTTAGAGGGACACACATGATGTTAAATCATCACGTGTTAATTAAATAAGGGCTGTGGGAAGGTAAGTGAGCAGTTCCTTGGTAGGTAAGCACTGACAAGGAAGAAGAAACCTTTAGGGGAGTTGGAGCATGTAACCCAGAGCACAGTTAAAACTTTGCTTCAACAGCCAAGAAGTTCACCCCCCTTGCCAAAATCTCAGTTCATCACATAGTTTCATAGGAAGGTCACACAGATATTCTGTATCTAAAAACATTCCCCAAGGGACAACCTAACACATGCAGGGATATAAAGAAGAAAAATCTAAAAGAATTTAATAAAAGAATTCAGGTGGGCATTTTAGCTCCAGCATGCTTAAGACCTCTGCACACTTTATTTTCTCCCCATCTTCCCAAGCAGTTGTCCAATCCTCTTGCCTTTATCTTTCTTCCTCAATTAAGAACTAGTTTTACTATCTTCACTTATTTATCAGACTGAAGTTTGTAAGAATGTCTATATGCGAAAGACTTATTTCACAAGTTAATAATTACATGCATCATTTTAACCTCAAGCACGAGGATCTTAAGTGAACACCAGTTTCCGTTAACTTCAGTTTTCATTGAAGCAAGTGTAACTGTAATGCTTAGCTAGAAGCCACTCAAGTAGTTTAATTAACATTTGCAAAGTCCTATGCAGCACTGAAATGACCACAAAGTTGAGAAAAGAACAAAAGAACTTGCAGATATGCAAGTCTGGCTATTACTTTTTAGATTACCACCTTCCCACCCCTCCCCCAAAAAGCCAAAACCAAATCGAACAAACAAAAAACCAGAACAACAACAACAAAAAACCTGCCACCATCCCAACCCCCTACCCCATTTATGCATTTTTACCTTCCCAGGTCTTTTAGTTTAAGATTTACATTGTCCCATAGCAGCACACATAACATATGAAACATAACTTCCGTATCGAGAAGTCTGCTTTTTAGAATTAAAGAATTCTGGAAACTCAACATGCACAACCTACAGCAGCACTCTGAAGTTTTGTATCAAAAACAATTTTCTCCCAGAATTTGAGCCGATTTGTTTTAACAGAACCTTGCCACAGCAGCAATTACTATTCTGGCCGCCAGCTCCTTGTAGTACTCTGTTCGGACAATGTTACATCCGTAATGACGCAGGGCAACGTGCTGAGCCTTTGCATACAGAGAACTGATGTCTGTGGATGTCAGGGACACGATTCCAAGATTTCTCACATTTCTAAAGGCAGAATCCAGGTAATTCACAGAAGTTCCGAATGGGTCCAAATGTCTGAAATGAAAACAAGTCTCGCTCTGCATCTATAGATGCTCAACCGTCTAACCTTTGTTAAAATAATAAAAACTTTAAGAATCTTTACCTATGCTCAGGTTTAAAACAAGATGAGAAAGCAGGATTAAAACTGACAGCACATCTCTCATGAATTAGTCTGGAATACCAGAGGATTAAGTGTCAAATTGCAAGAACCAAGGCAGAACTGTACTGGAAAATACACATCACCACAAAAACTGACAGTTATTTGTTGTTGTTTTTTGGCATCCTGACCCCCTGACTAGTTCATGTTACAAGAACATTGGCCTGATGCTTATCCTTGTCCTTAAAAGGAAAGGAAACTTCTACAAACAAGTTTGCTTTTCAAATGTATGCATTCCAGTTTATGTACTAAATTGCATAATTTTCACTCTGAATACATGCTGCTTAATTAGCTACAAACTGGATGTTAATCAATACCAAAAGAAATCCAATAATTTATTCTGATGTCTGTATGGGTTTTGAATGTATTCGTCTGTAAGTCCAACTTGAAAGAAGTAGACTGCTTCAACTGAAGATGAACATGCTGCAGAACGGATTAAAACAAGCGATGCAACAAACATGCAGTCCTACCTATACAACAGCATGCAAATGAATGAATTTTTAACTAATTAAAAGCCTCAAGGGAAAAAAAGGACAAATTTAACATTTCTCTTTATCAAACAGGCAATGAAGTTATACGAAAAATAGTTTGGCTTAAAATTTTCATGCATATTTATATTCCATTCTGGATGTTGAAGGCTTTGACAATGTTTTCCCAGTAATCTCTAAAACATTTAATGTTCCATTTCCACACCTGTCCTGGGACAATACAATTACTTTTGAATCATCAACTGACTGTTGGTTACTTCTTTCATTCCAACTTCCCTATCATACGGTGGAGGCTTGGGGTGGGATATGGGATGTTATAAGCAAAACAGAAAGCTTATTAAGATAACTTTTATATATATATAAATATATATATATATTTTTATATATAAAGATAACTTTTAACACTTACATAAAATCAAATGATCTCATATGCATTATAACATTGGCATCCATTTTTGTCACCTCAATGGTGTCAGTATTTTGTTCTCCACCTCCCAAAGCTTCGTCATTGTCTTCTTCCTTAGTGTTCAGTTTCACCTTCATTTTGTTTAAATGGCAGTTTTCCTGAATCATTGTCACAGAATTTTCATTACAATCATTAATTGTAACCTTCACGGAACTTCTGAGATGCTTTGCCCACTGTAATCCCATTATACCTAGGGAAAGACAGAATTGTAACTCCGTGACAAAACCACGAGTTGTTTTCTGGTTCACTGAAATCAGTGAGAAAAAAATCCATCCTTTTAAACGCTTGTAATATGGAAGTGTGATGCAAGTTTTGGTGTATTCCATAAAAAACTGTATTGGTGACCTTCTGCATCAGCACATAGTGCTGTAATTGTAACAACAATAAGTTTTAAGTGCAGTAGTCAATTTGTCACCTTCCTGAAGATACTTACGCCATCTCCAAACTTTATTGCTGACTTCCATAGTAAACTCTGTAACAATGAACAAGTGCAGGACAGGCTGCAGTTGTGATATCTGGCCTGGCTCAGAACAGCGATAAATTCATTACCAAGAATTTTTATGAAAAATGCTAAGCAGCTACTGCTGTTCTTAACTATAACCCTGGGTTTACAATAGCAGACTGATAATAAGGCAGCAGAGGTCAGACTTCTTTAGATTTTTGTTCTAGATGGTTAGTGGACACTGACCAAATGACTTTACATTTAGTTCACATTCAGAATTTTTGAAATCAATTACAGATGAATCTGTAGAGAATGCTTGGATTCATTTCAATTTTTTAACCAGAGGTTGATTTTACAAAGTCACAAAAGATTTGGGACCCTGGTCACATGTTAAGTAAGGTGGTATTTCAAGGACATTTTAAGGCAACTAATTTTTAAGCAGATCACTCAACTTTGATTTATTATTTACAATCTTTTTGAAGGACTTCTAGGCTCTTGAAGGCTGTGTTTTTTGTATGGAAGCCAATGATTGCCGGCCTAAGGAGGAAAACTGCATAGTCGAACACAGTCTGAGGAACACAACAGTATCAGTTACTACTGATTTCTGCAGTCTCATAGTATTGGATAATAGCTAAAGATTAAAGAAATTCACTTTACCAGTGGCACCAAATGCATCCAAACATTCTATTGGTTTACGCTCTTCAGCTAAAACAGCTAGTGCACAGAATATCAATTGCCTAGGGGGAAAAAAAAGCCACAGTAAGATGAGAAACATTTTTTTCTTCCTCTTGGTTATTTGTTCCCCTTGAACATACTTCTATAACTTCTAAGCTAGATCATTTTTTAAATACAATAATTGTTTACTTTTAACCTTTTCAATTGATATGACAGTATTTCATACTTAATTTAGTGACTCAACACATCAGAATATTCATAAAGTAGGATCCTGAATCATCTTACAGTTACTCTAGCACTGGAAAAAGTGGTAAGCATTTAGAAGTAAGTAGTGTTTCTCTTCCGTTCCCAGCACAATCAGATGAATAGCCACAAACTTAGTTGCAATGGCATTCTTCAGAGGCAAGTTTTGACAAATGTATCTGAGCTAACTTTAAACCTGGAAGCTGAAATATTTACAGCACTGAACACATGAGGAGTCTGCACAGGCTGAAGCCTAGTGCTATGCTTTGGTGCTAATGCTTGCACATTTTAGTTGTGGTATAGAAATAATTTATGAGTCTCCTTAAAAAACAAAACAAAACAAATAAACAAAAAACCTGCCCTTCCTTCACCTTTTTCAATGCAAATATGAGAAGGAACTTTTGAAAATTTGGCACCCAAGAGAGAAAAGCCTATATAAACAAGGCTTGCAATATGAAAGCTGTAAATTATAGGTATGCTGCTGTTCAGTTAAAGGAGAGAGAGCAGTCACCAACCACTGTATCTTGTGGAGACACACAAAAACATATAAAGTGTGTACAAGGAAATGAGTTTTCAAGTGTGCTCTTCTTTTAAAATCCTGTTCTTTTGCATAAACTAATTATGTAAACATCCTTAATTGCTTCAGAGACAACAGTATTTCCCACACAGTGTTTTTGGTTTCACATGTTATTTGTCAAGAAGAGTTTTTGATGGAGAACTTTCCAAAATTAACAAAAACTATCTTAGCAGACAAATAAAATGGAACACATCTAAATGGAATCTTATCCCAAGAACCATCTTGTTACTGAAAAAGCTATTTCTCCTTCCCTCTGAACAAAGGGTTCACAGGGTTTGTTTTTCAAAATGTATGAATATTCTTCACTACAATGTCACCATCCCTTTTGTGTATCTTCCCACTCCCTGTTCTCTCACCTGTTGAGTTTCATTTTGGGGTTAAAATAGGAATCTGTTTTTTGCGGTGTGGAGTAGTTGGGAAGAACCTGCACATCTGTGTCTGACTCTTTCAGCACTTCATGAGATGACTTGGGAGCAGGAGCTAAAAAGAAAGTAATTGTGTGGGAAGGAGAGTGAGAATTGAAATTAACGTTAGCACATTTGATACATGAAATTGAAAATGTGCTCCCAGGTAGCAAAAGGACTAAACTCTGCAGTAATCCAGCTGGCACACATGGATCAGTTAACTCATACATGGGGGGAAAAAAAGAAGCAACAATTCATCTTCTAGTCTTAAGAGTGGCTGACTAGGCTCGAGCTCTACCACAATTTTCTTCCAATAGAACACCAGATCCATTTCTCAGTTGGGCTCTCACATGTATCCACTCCAGTTTTAGGGAAGCCCCTGAGCCTGAGGCTTACCACATTTGTTCTGCACATTCAAATGTAGTATGTTGCTAAGTAATTAAAACCCTATTAACAAAGTGCTGAATTTATACCATTGAACTCCTTGATTCAATCTCTGTAAGTTACCGAACAGCTTCATGAAATGTGTACAGATAGCACAAGCATAGGGACAATTTCAGCGCTTAGGCTTTGTATAAAATAGTTTGTGGCAAAACAAGCTTTCTTGATTTGACAACTGCAAACGCACATTGTCATTCCCCTGAGAAATTTATCCCCAGTCTAAGAGTAGCAAAATTTACCCAGAAACAACCAGGCAAAACTTGTTAGCTTTCAACCAGATACCTTTCTGTGCACGGCCTCCCTATCCCTCTGTGCTTTCAAGTACATTATCTCAACTGCTCTACCACCTGCTCCACATTTACAGCCTTCAACTTTCGTTCAAGTACCTCCTAAGTATTAAACATGTCATCTGTAGCTTTCACCTCTCTCCATGAGGGAAAATAACCACGGGCATTTCACGTAAAAAAGACAAATCAGCCATTCTGTACTAACTGCTCTGGAGGGAATGATGCACAGATTAATGTATTTCACATCACAAACTCTATTTAAGTTAAAGGCATGGAAATATGTCCTACTATTGCTTCTTAGACATGAAAACCGATCCCCAGACACTGAGCTACTACTCCCTAAACCGCAGACTGATAACAGAACTAAGTATGATCCTCAATAGCTTCCAGTCCCATCTTTACTAGAACTAGGTAAAATCCACACATCTATACAGAGATAGAGAGGGGTAAATAAAAAACCACCACCAACAACAAAAAAAGACCAATTTGCAAAGTAAACAGTCTGGGCCATTACAAAAAAAGCCGTCGAGTTTTTACACACCAGGTAATCAATAATGAAAATTTTAAATTGGTATCTGCAGAGAACAGAAAACTTACAAAAATAAAGGAAATAAAATTAATTTTAAACACTTGATATTCTAGTCATTCAAAATGACATTTCAATCTAGTTTATCCAAGTTTGGAAACAGAATTCTAATTCTTGAGAGAGTCAGACAAGGATTATAATTTACCAAAGAAACACTGACGCCTCTATCATGATTCTCCAGTACTGGAAGAAAGTCATCTTGTTTTGTAAATTCATGTTGATGCAGTTTGGTTAAAAAGAGCAAAGCATTTTCATATTCTAGAGAGATTTACTGAAGACTGATAAAAGAACAAATACAGCCAAAGAAAGGCATGAAATTCTCTGGACAGATTTTGTGTTATGGATACCACGTCCTCCATTATTTTGCAGAAGCCTGCATTTACAACTTTAAACTGCTTTTGAAATGAATATTATTTATCAGTAAGAATAGAGAAACTAGTTAATGCAGAGAAAAAAATCACAACACTCCTACGTCTTTGAGGAAAAAAAACAAGTTCTGAAAGATTAAGGGCAGATTTCTCTTTAGTAAACCTAAATAATTTTCTTCTGGAATTTTTCTTACACTTTTCACTCAGGTATCATAGCTAACCCAAGCACTACATGGTATAAAAGAATTGATCATTTTACAGAAGTGAGAACCTACCTGTAATAAACCTTGATTCAGTTTCTCCTTTATTCACGTGACGATTAATATGCCCTATCATGTCAGTTCTCCGAGCGATAGTTGCTGAACAGATAATGCAATGGTAATGGGCTCCCATCTTTGAAAATGTCTGTGAAATAAAACATACGCAGTTTCAGAATACACAAATACGGTTCAAGTAAAACTATCCCTAAATATCGGGAGATGAAGAAGTCATCTATCTGTAACTCTACAACATACAAAATATCCTGCATCTATAGTTACAGGGACTGAAATAATCATTCCCACAGAGGCAGTACAGCTGTCCTGTCGCAGCACCACGACATTCAGCTGCCTGCCAATACTCTGTCTACTCAGCACACAGGAAAGGGACTGAGATGCACCCATTGCGGGGCACTCTGATCCCTTCACTTCTTCCATACAAAGCTGCTGTCTACATGATAAGGCAGCTACCCACAAAAATAAGAGGGATAGACAACTACATTCAACTACTTGAAGGTTACACGAAAGCTTTATATTCTCAACTGATGCACATTTGCCAGAATGGATAGCGCACCATACTTTGAGACTAACAATGGGTTGCAGAAGTTCCTCCAAATCACCCACTTCACCCATGATGTAGGGCAACAAATATTTCTCTGATTCAGCATTTTACCTGGTCTCCAACGAGGTTTGGCTTTACTAGACGACAAGGTAAGTGGCAGATGCACATTCTGTACCCTGGAGAACAAATGCATGTCACAACACAGTACAGTAAGCAAACAGAATTGCTTATGTCCTATACCAGAAACTCTTTAATTTAGAATGTTTTAGATTTTTTTTTATTGCATGGTTTCAACTAAGATTCCCAAATACTGCCATAAGACAATGGCGAGATACATTCAACCAATGGACAGAGACATTTATCAGCTAAGTATACACTGAATTTTTGAAGTGTTCAAAAATCATACAAAGACAATTCATTTTGATAAGTCTCTTAGCTTCCTACAGAGCTACAGCGAGTATTCAGGCTGTAGAGTACATAACTTTCAAAAATACAATACAAACACTTATAAGTGTTGCTACCTGGCTAACAGACTTGTGTGAAGACTCCTGTAAAAACTTCTCTGGTGGTTTAAAGAAAAACAAAGAGAAGACACATGCTGATGCATGCAAAAACAGAACCTCAGTTGGGTCATTTTTAAATTTAACTTTAATGTTGTCTATATTCTGGTTGGTTACTTTATTTCTTGCAAACCCATACGTCTAGTTCTTTAAAAAAAAAAAACAAACAACAGATGTTGCTCACTCTCTTTTCCTTCTTAAATTTCTAGTAGGGATTTTAATGCATCTTATAAACAGATCAGAGAGTTTGGCTGTATGAGAGAAAAAGCTACTAAATACTGATATTAAATAAATACTTTAAGTAGTTATCTGAAACTATGTAATCTTTATGACAAGCCAAAAATTTTGGCGGAGTGTGGTGGTAGTGATGGTGGAAATCGCTCTGATTATTAATGATATGACAAAAACTTTTATTGAAGTAGTTTTCATGAAATAAATATATATGTTTTATTTCATTATCATGAAACGCCAAGCATTTGCTGTTCTTTTAATGAGAAAATGCACAATTGGGACTATTTTGTCATGTAGAAAATACAGAGCTATTTTACATTTACATCTTATATCCCAGGGCAAAATTCATCTTATCAAAATATGGTTCTAGTTGAGAGCTGACAACAAGATGCATGAAATTCATGCTTAAGTCAACAAGAACTTAACAAGACAAAATGCAGAATAATGTCCCACACGTCCTACACTACTCCGTCTGGTATTTACTGTTGAAATATGACTTCCTTTACCTTCAAATTCAACAGAAATTTTCCAGTGCAAATTCTGGAGGTGACGATGGAGTTTATGACCATAGCAAGCTTTGAATTTCTCCTCAGGACACAATGGACAAGGCTTCTTTTCATCTAAAAACACAAACACAAAGTATGAGAAACATGTAAGATGCAGTTACCATGCATTTCAAAAGAGATGCCTGTTAAAAGAAAAAAGAAGGAAGAGTCGAAGACGAATTTTGCAAGGCATATTCGATTTCAGGTGTACATAACGTTACCACATATGGATTGCCTCTGCTTTCTACTTTATGGAATACGGACCAGAACCACTATTACTTTCAAGATCATCAACTTCTACAACTGTTAGTTTTACTTTTTGGACATTTTATTTTAGACCCATTTGATCCATCTAACTTCTTAAGAGCATTGCAGAATGAAAGAATTTTATAGAACTCTATAGAGACTTTCAAGACATCCCAACTGATGATGTTAAAGAGTAAAAATTTGTCTTTCCTTCCGCCCTGAGCCTCCAAATGTGCTTTTGGGTAAAACAAGTGCTTGGTAACTTTTTAAGCTGCAAAAATACTGTAGTCAGTGTTAAAAATAACCTTTCTTCTTGGAAATCATGCATCAAAAACACAAGAGTGAGAGTGACATTATCTGACAACAAAAGCATTCAAGCATCTGAAGTACTATCCTGAGTAAAAACTAGCTATTGGGAGACATATGCTGCACACTTATACATAAGAATTATGGATCAGAATGTGCATACATCTGCTGATGGGTCTTACAATGCTGAAAATCAAACAACCGCTCATGCAGAATTTAGCAGACAGGCTTGTGTTTGAATAGTACAGGATGAATACTGAAACATGCCACACAATGTGGGCAACATGTAATAATTACTTAGGCTCACACAACAGTAAAATTGCTTTGATATGGCCTTTTTATGAGTGGACTACCTTGTCTGTGAAGAATCTCATGCCACTGAAACCAGCGACAGCGGCCTACAGCTCACATAAATCATCACTGCTCTCTAATGTTGATCAGACTCTGCTACTGTCACACATTACTGAGTCTCAAATACATGAGGTGATGGTAATAAATACAAGTCAGTCCATTAACGCACATAGCAGAAGAATGTCACATTCTCAGCAGAAGAAAGAAATGACTATTGAGAATAGGCAAGGGAATATTTATTTATTTATTTATTTATTAATCGCTACTGTGGATCTACATCTAATTCAATTCAATAATGGCTAAAAAACATAAATATCAGACCTAAGAACTATTTAGGACCCAACTCCTCATTAAATAAGAAACAAGCTAACTTCTGTAGTTTTACTCTTGGCATATTTGTTAGTAAAATTAAACAGCCATGGAAGCAGGCTATTATTTCTGTCAGTGGATATTCTAAAAGATGATTAAGGTGCAAGAGCTCTACGATGCAGTACCTGTGTGCACTCTGATGTTTTTCTTGTTCTGTGAATAAAAACTAGTTTCAGTCGCAAGGGCTGCCACTATTAGCACTAAATACATACCTGCGATCTGAGAAAAACTAAGAGGTGTAATAAAAACACTTAGCACTCTTAAGCAACTCTCCAATATACCACTGAATGCAGAGAAAAAAAGGAAACAACCAAAACAGAAGACATACCTGTTTAAAATGATATTCAAACACCACAAAGACAAAAATTAGCTTCCATATTTGTGTGGCACTTGAAGTAAAATATAAATGAGACTAAACTGATGACGTATAGCTAGAATTAACATTTTGCTATTCCATGCACAATGCCAACATCAGAAGTGCTACAACACAGAGGAAAGTTGATGGAAAGGAATCGTTAAAGCCTTAAATTTACTGAAAGAAATACAACATTTGGTAAACAAGGAGGGGGAAGACGACACTATTTTTTTTTTATGAAACCCTTAATCTTTCAGCACCACAAATGAATCAAGAAATAAAAGTGATGTCATGTTTTAAAAATAAAAACTAAGGAAGAATGTAAATACCTGTAACATGAAGATCTGTGTTCTGGTATACTGCCAAGGTAAACTCACCTTCATTCAGGTCAGCTAGTTTCTCTAGTTCAGCAAGCTGTCTTTGAATGGAAATATGTTTCTCTAAAAATCAAGAGATATTTTGAAGTTAAACATACTTCATTAAAAACTCTTTTTTCTAGCTTACTACTATGTTTCAATCCATCAATTCAAACCTACTACTAGGGAAGGCTTATTGTACCAATTAGAACACTTGTTTTCATCCTTTAGCTTACAAGCAAAACTATAGTAGAAGGTACAACTTCCAAAATTTATCCTCAGAATGGTAATTTAATAAGATACAAATATTTCTACTTGCTTTTTTCATGCTGACACACATCACAATTCTCAAACTGGAATGATCTTCATTTGAAAAAAACAAGCAGAAGTGAGCAAGTCACATACCATTTACTTGTGACTTTACTGCATGGCGTTGTTATAGAATGCGAACCACACACAAAACGGTATAAAATCATAAAATCATCCCGTGAACTACCTGGCAAAACTGTAGTATTGGCCAGAAGCAGACCCGTTGCAATTATTCACTGTGCAGGCAGGATACATTAAATTCTATCACTTTTTTTTTTTTTCCTTAGGGGAGTGTTTGAGAACCTTTAAAACTACCTTCCCATTTTTCAACTTATCTATGCGAATAGCATAGAATATGCTAAAAACACGAAAATTAGTTTACCTGATCAATTTTGTTGGTTATAGCACACAGAACATCTCAGTTTATAGCGATACTGATACTGTAGTGATTTTAAACCTTCACACAATGTTTTTACAAGACTAGTCTTTCAGACTTTCTTACGTAAAACAAATAAAGTAATTGATTGATGTATGAAGATACAGCGGTTGGTTTTAAAGCTAAGGTTAAAATCAATTCCTAATTCCCAGTTTCTGCACTGGGATACAATTTTCACTGCTCTCTGTGATGCTTCTAGCATCAGACCCTGACGCAGATTATACCTCATCCAACATAACGGTTTCTCTTTCGCCACTGTATTATGCACAAATTCTGAAGCGGCATCTACAAATTTTAGTACGCATCTGCACGGGAAAAAGCATCGATACCTATCAGATGTATTAAAAATGAAATTTCACACATTCCCTTTACCTTTCTTTCCCTCTATTTTTACTTTTTTCCTCCTTTGCTCAAGCACACAACACAAATATTCTTATAGTTTGTTAGCAAACCTCTTGGATAATCAGACGAAACATCCAAAATGTTACTTTCAGACTCCCTTGTGGATTCTTCCTCAGTTCCTTTTTCTTTGGTTTCCACTTCTGACTCAGCAACTTTCACACCCAGGTTGTTGCTTTTCACCATTCCAGGGTCGATCACACCATCTTAAGAAAATCAAGCAAATGAAACAAGAAAACACCAGTAAAATTGTCATTGATATGCTTGAATTATACAACTGAGTTCACTTGCTTGCAGTAATTTGGCGCTTCTAACAGCAAATGTGACTAACAACCGTGAGGGAGAAAAATTGTATAATCACTACTGAGAATAACATCCGAATGATTATTGCTTATCCTTGGAATCCACAGAAGAAACCATTCACCCATCTGTATTATCAGATGTTTAAAGATAATAAAATAATATTTGCATGTTATTTTCTGGCAAAATGCAACACAAGACAAGGCAGGCAAGCAGTAAGTCCAAATATGTTTAACCATAGAGTAGTGATAAATAAAGTTTAAAAGCATAAGTTTAGAACTGTTTATGACTAGTTGAACAATCTGGAAAAAGGAGTTTGAGTGGGCGATGAAACAAACAAAGAGAAGTGGTGGACATGGGAGAAAAATAATCTTCATTTCACATATGAATGGAACGAATGGATGGGCTCTGAGCTGAGCATCATCAGGATTACAATCTTAGGGTTTTAAAACAATTTTGATTGAAAGAACAGGTATAAATCCTCTCCAAAACCCAGCATAAGGAAGTTCTAGGAAAAAATGCAGAAAGCCTGCGTATTGAACAGTATTGTTCAATACTGTTCACAGGGTGACAAGAAACAACAGATTTATGGCATAGGTTCTTAGCCATGGAGAAACAATAGAACAGGCTATGACTTTTCAGCCTGTACATAACATCCATAAAGTCATGAGACACAGGGGGAGCACAGACATCAGCAGTGCTCCAGCAGAACCTGGGATGGACCAAATGAAAAGAGCAGATGGAAAATCAGAGCAGAAGTTTTCTGTATAACCTACTGCTATGCTGCAGACCTCCCTGCCACTGGCTGCTGCAAGTCTGTGAGTGCCAGAGAAAGTATTATACTGCAGAGAAATCCACTACAGGCTTTTAAACCCCAAAGCGCTCCCTTTGGCTCAAGAAAATGATGAGCCACAAGGTGTTTTGTGTTTGAAAGTATTTCTGGAGAATGCGTTAATGGTCGGCTGGTTGCTCTGTTCTTCCCCCAGTCATCTACTTCTGGCCACTACTACAGACAGGATAAGGCCTGAATAGATCTTACAGCAGTTCTTAAGGCTCCCTTGTTTTGTCTTGTCTGTTTGCTTTTAAACATCGCAGTTTGACATGCATCTTGCCTATTACAAAGAAATAAAAAGAGGAATGGAATGAACACCTGAAGACAGAGATCAGAGAAAAATAGTTTAGAAAAATGGAGAAAGTGCAGGGCAAAATTCTTCAAGTACCTTGAAATAGATCCAGACCAGCCCTGCAACTCAGAGTATCGCTGTATTTCTCACAGATCTATTTTTAAAGCTGAAAACTCACCTGAGACATACTTCGATGTCCTGCCTACTCATCTATTAAAGAGTTACGTGGTGCCTGGTGACGGTTTCTACGCAGCTTATTAACGGAAGAGATAAAACTAAGATTTTTTTGGTAAGAGAACTGTAAGAAGAAACAGGCCTGCACGCGGCCGCACGTGCTGCGAGGCGGCCGCTAACGTTACTACAAGAAAAGAGCCCGCATCGTCAGTGACCGGGCACCCCGCAGCCCATTTCTCGCACCTTCAGCGGCTGCCCGGGGCGGCGGGCTGGCACGGCCGAGCGCCGCTCTTTGTTACCGGCCCCGGCTCGGCGCTGCGGCCGCGCTCCGCAGCGATCGCCCCTCACGCCGCGGCGCCGCATGGCGGCCGCCCCCTCAGCGCCCGCCGGGAGCCGCTGCCCGCGCCCTCCCCCCGCGCGGCCCTTACTGAGCGCCGCGGCCTCGCCACCGCCCCCGGGGCTCCGCTCCTCGTCCTCCTCCTCTTCCTCCTCGTCTTCCTCCTCCTCGTCCCGCTCCCGCTCGGGGGGCAGCTGAGCCAGCGCGGCCTCCGCGGCCTCCTCCGCTGCCATCTTCTCCGGGGGCGTGCGGCAGGCGAGCAGAGGCCGGACCGAGATCCCCGCGCCTCGCACAGAGGGAGGGAGGGAGGCGGGCGGGGGGCGCGGCGATGGCGGGGCGGGCGGGGAGGCGCCGAGCACCGCCTACACTTCCCAGAGCGCCGCTGGGCCGCGGGCCGGGCCCTGCGCGGCGGGGGAAGGACGGGGGGAGGAGGAGCGAGGAGACAGGGAGCGGTCGCTTTCTGGGACGGAGCGGGGCGAGGGGTTGAGGCGCCCGGCGCCGAGCCGAGCTGAGCCGTTGCGACACCGGCAGGGCGGTGGGTGCGAGCCGGGGCCGGGGCCGGGGCCGGGGCCGGGGCCGGGGCCGGGGCCGGGGCCGGGGCCGGGGCCGGGGCCGGGGCCGGGGCCGGGGCCGGGGCCGGGGCCGGGGCCGGGGCCGGGGGGAGGCCGCCCGGTTCGTGCTCCGAGGGCCGGGGCAGGCGCTGCCGGGACTTGCTGGGCCTCGGCTAAGGGGCGGTTCCGGCCGCGGTTACTTCAACAGTTGCTGCGGCACCGCTCCGCCGGAGGCTGGCCGGTGCTTCGGGAAGCCGGCTGCGGGGTCTGGGAGCGGGCGGTGAAGCTTTCCTGTGGCCCTCTACGCCCGCCGCTGGCCTCGTTGGTGGGGGTAAGCGGCTTGTGCCCCCGCGCCAGGCACGAGGCTCGTCCAGCTCCTCGCTGCGCTGCTCGCATGGGGCGCGTCGGCCTGGGGCGAGGCACGGTCTGAGAGGCAGCACGTCCAGTTTTGGGCCAGAAGTAATGAGGTGACAAGCTCACCAGGGAGCAGGAAGGTCTCCCAGCCTCAGCCTGCGTTAAATACACGGTTTGAGGGAGCACTAATTGTGTTCCTTGGGCGGCTGGACCAGAGGGGCAGCCTGGTGAAGGCATTGTCCTGGTGTGACAGCAGGGTGAGACTTGTTTGTGGAGCAGATTTCCCTGTTAGTCTCTTTGGGGTGAGAGACCTAACTGACTTGAGCTATAGCAACTGCTTACTGTTCCTCTCTGTCATCCAGTTCTGCTCTTTGCTTATCATTGGCAAAAACTAGTATTTCAATTCTGTAGTAAGTCATGGCAAACTTGGTATTGCTTCATGTATAGTTTTGTCGCTCAGCATCCAAAGAGCCCCGTGTCATATGACATCCCCCTCCCTGGGAAGGGGGGAGTCTAAGGCAAGAATTAAAGTTGGAACTGCTTTAAAAGTTCACTGTTATAATAAGGTCTATAAAAGGGTGTTAGGCTTTGCTTGTCTGGTATGTTTACTAGTAGAAAATCTACATCTCGGAAGCAGATAGTAGAGTAAGGATAGTAGAGTAAGGCCAGCCTTTCTTCAGGGTAGTTTTGTCAGTGAGATATGGATTGTCAACACTGTTCAAATTTGCTGTGGCTCATACTTGGAAAAGAAAAAGTATTTTTTTCATAATGAAGTTAAATTATTTTTATACCAGTAAGGGTTAAAAATTTGAAGTAAGTAATAATACTAACACTTATTTTTTTTTCCCTTAGAATTTGAAGATGCCTAAAAAGAAACTGAAGAAATTAACCGGAAAAGAGGACAGTTTGGATGGCCAGGATGACAAAGTAGGAATAGTTGTATTGCTATTTTTTTTAATCATATGCCCACGTTCAAGGGAGGAATATCAATTATTTAGCAGTTTTGTTATGGAAGGATGAATCAAACTTTAAAATGAAAGGTAGGACCACTAAAAACAGCAGGAGAACTGAATTTGTCAGATAATTACTAAGTTCTAGTCAGGTAGCTGGTATATGTTTTTCTCTAGAGCCTGTGGGTGGAATACGTGTCGGAAGTTGTGAGTTGTTTTTTTTAAGTGTAACTTCCTGGTGAGGAATGCAGAGCTGAAATCTGTAACCAAAACTACTACCATTTTCCTGGGTTGTTCATTATCTTGTCTCATATAGATATATATATAACTTATGATTAGTTGCAATATTTTAACAAGTGACTCTCAGGTATTTCCTCTTAACCAATGAGATTCAAAGCAACGACTAAAATTGTATGTAGATTCTTAGTATATTCTAGGGTGTGTTGTGTGTGTATAAAATAATCATTGATAATCGTTTTGGTCATGCTTGTATGTAGCTTCCCATTCATCTTTTGATTGTTCATTTGAACTTCTAGAAAGATTTCCTACTACTAGTGTAATATACAGCCAATAAATCAGTAATTTAATAAATCCATGCTTCAGTTTGCTAGATTTCTTCTCTGGTTTTCGTAAAGCATATATGAAAGGCGAGTGCTTTTGTCTTATATTATCTTATCTTTCAACAAATGTTTACAAGTGTTTGTTGATGAATGTGATATTGTGGCCTTATAAACTGAGTTATACACATTAGAAACCTTTTGCACATGTAGAAATTACAGTTCAAAGCCAAATGTTTGTAACTACTGTTTTTTCTCCCGAATTCCTTATTATTCCATTTGTCTTTTAATATTAGCTTACTCTAAGGCTTTGCTGTTTTTATTTCTTCTTCTATAGTACAAAGGTTAAAGATTTTGCTTGAAATCTCCTATTTGCCTTTACTAATGCCTATACCAATTCAAAGAGTACTGAGTTCACTATTGCGTGTCTTCAGTCTGTTTGGGCCAAAGTTAAATATTGCTACATGCAAGCATTGACCTAGTGCAAAGAACAGTGGGAACCTAATCTATTAATAGCAAAATGATAAGGAAACTTCTGAATAGTAGCAAGTGTATCTTTAGTGTGATCATAGTACGGATAAGAGATCTTTCTTTCATACAGATGAAAGGGTAAGCTATTTCTATGGTGTCATATTTGGGTACAATTGTAGGGTATTTGTGGTTTTTGTTTTTTTTTTTGCTTTTGTGTGGTGTAACTATGACTGTGGATTACAGAAGATTTTATGCCTTTTGGCATTTAATAGTTTGGCGTATAATTCAGGAAGTATGAATGAAAGGACACTTGTTACAGGATAATTTAGAACAGCTTTAAATAGAGCCGTCTGGAAGAGTCAGCACTGCCACCTCTTGGTAATGTGGCCTGCATAACAACAGATGATATGATTGATATGATTGCCATGTGATTGTAAATTGTGTGTAAATACAACACCTAAAACAGTCTGTTCTAAGAGGACATTTACCCAAGACTAGTAATGCTAAGAGGAAAGTCATAGTAGGAAAGTTTGCTTAAGATGACCAAATTAAGTGAAAATCAGGGAACGATCAAGAGACTTCTGAGAAAAGAAGGGTTTAAGTTGAAAGGAAGTATTTAAAAAAAAAAAAAAAATATCTCAAGAACTTGTAGATGAAGGGGAAGAGACCTGAAGTGAGAAAGCAGTAACAGATGAGCTGTCAAACTTACTACTGCATTTTGTGGCCCCACCAGCATCGCAGCCTCCACCTAGCCTTGATGGAGCACCCTCCCGGTCAGATGGCCAGTGACCTTCATTCCAGCCGGTGGGATGATGGTATGGGGTGCAACCCGTAGGGCTGCACACCGTGGGGGTGTGAGCTCACGGGGGCCCTTCTCACCCCTGTGTACGTTAGGGGGTTTTAAGAAGTGGCACGGCTGCGCGCAGGGCTGGAGCTCCTGCATCTCCAGCAGCATGCGTGTGTAAATAACTGTGCCACTGTATGTCATGTAGGTCTGTGAGACTAAAACTTTTTGGTACCAAATCATTTAATCTTGTATCATTTTGTAATTTTATTATGGTTTGACTTTGTTGGTATTGATTCTGAGCATTTAGCTCACTGATTGCCAGTTGATCAAATTGTTAATAAACCAATGAAACACTTTGATTCCTATTTGATTATAATCATGTGAGCTGAGCAGCACTTCCAGCAGCAAGTTACATGACATGATTCTGCATGGCAGCAGCCTGTAACAGCCTTTTAATTCATGATTTCTTTGCTTTTTCTGCTGTTGGAACTCCAGAATCAGCCACAGTCAGAAGTTCTCAAGTTTTCTTTAATTTCTTTAGGGCTCCACTGGTTTCTGTAACCCTTTTATTTTTTTAAGTGCTTTCTAATGTACAAGCAAACTAGCTAATGTCTCCTAGGCCTTTGCAAGCCTCTCTGTTCAGGAAAATGTCTGCAGCAGTGACCTAATGGCCTTGCCAAGTCATCGTGACCCAATAGCTGAAGAATTGAATTATTTGTAAAAGGATGTACCGTCTACAGCTTCCTTATCTGAAGTATTCCGTATGTTACCCTTCCCTGTTGTAACTTACTGCATTCTGCTGTAGTTCTGCAAAAACTGAGTTGTATAACCCAAAGGTATATAAACTAACTGGTCAGAAGTCATATCAGCGGAGGGCAGGGTTTGTATCAGTAGAGTCTGTCATTCGGCTGCTGTGTTCTCTTCTGTAACTGCAGTAGCAAACTGCTTGTGTTCTGACCTGATCAAATTGCATTCCAGTTGATCTCTGACACTAATGTGACACAGCTGACAATATGGATACACCAAGCAGTAGTATAACTGCCTTCTAACCGAGAACTATTCAATTTTTTTGTTTGGGGACTATCCGTACTCCTAACCAAGCCTGTGCAACTGGTTTCAAAATGTTCCCCCTAACTAGTAACTGAACAGTTCTACCTGAGCTCAGTGTTGTGATCTCTGTATACCCGTGGGCTGGGTGGCTCCACACCTTGGACCTTAATTGGTGTCAGCAAGGGGATTTTGTGAAATACACAAGTCATGGATACGTGGGGGGAGGCTGTGGAAAAAGTAGCAAAATGGGATAGAATATAAAGGAAGGAAAATGTCTAGGGGATGGGAGTTCAGTAGGTGAGAATTGTAACTGGGAAATCCTGCAAGAAGAATTTCAGAGGTGTCAAGAAAGTCATAAATGTAAAAGGAGCAGAAGGAAAGGGACCTTTCATTGGGCTCTTTGCAGGCCCAATTGCTACTGTGGGCACTTTTTTTTCTAATAACTAGAAACTAAAGTTTCTAGAAGAAAAGAAACAGACTCGTGGGCTGCTTTACAGTGATCTAAAGATGCCAAAACACGAGCAGCTGCCATTTGAATCCCATAGTCAAATGAAAAACAATTAAGAAACTAATCTCAGACCTCTGGCTCTATGCTGGTTAGAACAAGAGCATACGTGTCCAGTTTCAGAGAGTGAAATCCTTGAAAGAATATGCATGCTGAAATGTGCTGATGAGGAGAATCATGCTGACTCTGAGGCTGAATTTTCTGCCCCTGCATCCTTATTTGAACTAACCAAGATAATATAGTCTCTGATCCCTGTCATTAAAACTTGCATGGTACAACTCCCTCCTGCCAACAGAGGTGCTCCCCCACCACCTCAGGTCACAGTGACTGCTGCCAGTTACACTGCATATCAGCTAAGGCGGATATCCCTACAATATTCCAAATATTCAGTGGAGGACTAGTTAGGATAGGTGTGACAGTGCTGCAAATTGGGAGCAGGGGCTCTCATGCTTCATCAGGATAAGGCTGGACAGAAATTCCTAGGAAACAGAATAGTTCTTTAAAATCCCAGTGCAGGGGTTGGTTGAAATGTGTTCTCTTTATTAAATTCAATATTGCGTGCTCTAAGGCAAATAAATGCATGTTACACAGTGGAGCCCAGACTTGGAGTAATACAACATCTTGAGAGCTGCAAAATGACATCTTTCATCAAAAATAATCCTGACTCAGCTACTTGCCACAGGGAAAAAAAGGTTAGGGCTGCCCAAATGTCAAAAGGAAATCCCCATAAGGGACAAAATGTTCCTAAATTCCGTGTTGAAATTAATTGATGTTACAGTAGACTCTCTGATAGACGGGATGGAGACCTAGACTGAGGTCTTTATGTGGTCTTCTGTGAAGGTAGGTCTTGCATCAGGTCATTTAGATAAAATGCCTACATTTCTCTTTCTGAGATTATGGATAAGCACAGGAGGGGTTGCAGTTGTGCTCAGACCCCTAGTGTGAATGCTGGAAGGGTGCCAGACAGCCTTGTTCCATCTGCTTCCTCTTTTCTGACCCCAGATAATATTCTACCTGATTCCCTGGCCTTTCTGTCTTGAAACTGACAGAAGAACTCCTCAACTCAAGCCCATGGAGTTCCCATGAACTGTCCCAAGTGGCTGAAATTGTTGGAATTAATATTAGCAACAGTCCTTCTATATTGCTAAAGGTAAATGATAATTATATTGTCTTTTTTCTCATGGATATGGGGGCCTCAATACCAATCCAGGGTGGAGGATGCTCTTGGATTAATTATGAAAACTCAAGAATTTCTGTCACAGGAATTGTTGGGAAAAGGCAAGAGCTTCCCGTAGCCAGGATAAAACTGACTCTGCCCAATGGAAGAGCTGTTGTTGCGGTAGGACCTTTAAGCATATTAGGTACAGATACACTAAAATCTCAGAGCATTGAGGCTCCTTTAGGTACTTGGGTGCCAAACCCTCTAACTCAAAACTTAGTAATCTCCATGGGCGAAATATCAGGTGAGGGGTCTACTGCTTTTCTGTTGCAGGCCGCAAGTAAATTGTCGCAAAGTACATGTACTCATGTATAACGATATCATGTTTGGGATTTAGAATGTTGTGGTATTATTCAGAAAACTCATTCCCCATATTATTCCCCTGTCTGGCCTGTTCATAAGCCTAATAGCACCTGGCATTTGACAATAGATTATTATAAATTGAATGAAAATACCAGACCGTTACATGCTGCTGTCACCTCTGTTACTGTCTATAACAAGTGGCTCATCCTTAGATGGTGCCTGTCATGGAATTAGATTTTGCACAACTCTAATGTAGCAGCAATTGAAGATTTATTATATACCATTAAAACAAATAACAAAGTTAGATTTAATCATGGAATGGTTTGGGTTGGAAAGGACCCCATCTAATTCCAACCCACCTGCCATGGGCAGGGATGTGATTTTGACAGCACTTAATCAGTATCTAAGTAGTAGTTAGTTAACACAATGATCTAAAGACATTTGCTACAGTAGAAACACCAACTTAAAGATTTGTGAATGGCAAGGTTCACCTGGGACTTACCACGGGTCGGGGTGGGTGGGGGTGTTAAAAATGCAGTCACATGCTTCCCAAATATCCCCTTGAGTGAATTATTCAGCCTTCCTCTTGGTCTGCGGAGAGCTTGTTCCTCAAGTTCAGCCCTGAGATGTACATCCCCTCAGGGGTATCCCTACTCCCTTGTTGGGAGTGAATTACTCAGCCTCCTCCTTACTTTGTCCCACAGAAGAGCTTGTTCCTCAAAGGGTCCGCCCTGCGATGCGCGTCTCCTCAGGGGTGTCCTGAAGTCCCCACAGCTCAGGGGGAGATGGAGGGTGCAGACCACTGCAGTCCCTGGAGAGTTCCAGGAGTTCTTGTTTGGGATCACTATTTGTAGGATTGCGAGGCCGTTGTCTTTTGGTCAGTAATTTTCCAGGATTTAGTTTTTTTGCCGATTTGTTTAGGAATGAAGTTGTGTAATTCACCACCACCCTTAGTCTTCAACAGTGGAGTGAGACAGTGTCAGAGTTCACCAAATTCTGGAGGTAACAGAGGAATGAGGAATGATGCCATGATGGCTTTTCCTTTCATATTCATTAGATGAAGTGATTGACTCCTAGTCCATCTCAGATTCCTTATCAGGTTGTGCCCTGGCATGAGCTCTGCCTGGGGCTCAATTGTTAACGAGCTATCCCTTCAAGGAGCGATTTCATTGAGGCCTACTGCCGCTCATAAGCCTGAGTAGGACTTATGCCAAGTACAGGAGTGGAGTGTACCCAGCACAGTGCCTCAGGCACCAAGGATATGTTTTCATGGTCCCATTACAACCTGAGGACCAGGAAAGGTTTGCTTTTACCTGGGGTGGAATACAATATACGTTTGTCGTAAGGATTCAAACAGCCCTACATTGTCATGTTATCAGGCTTTAGCTAAAGAAATAGAACAAGTTCCACTCAAACCAAGAGTAATCAGGGATTTTCCTGATAAGGAACAAGTAATGTGAGTGGATATCAGCAGGGGCTGTGGTAACGAGCTCTTGAGAAAAGCCAATTAACTGCTCTACAATTTGGTTCAAAGTGATGGCATGATACCTTGGGAAAAAATTGCTACTAGCCACCTATACAGCCTTTTAAGATACAGAACCTATTATATTAGCTGCACCTTTAGAAATACAAACTCTGGTTCCTGTTCTTAAGGGAATTAGAGAATCTAATCCAACTCCATAGGGAATCACATACTGTAGAACAATTCAAAAGATGATAATGTATATAGCACATCGTGACTAGGTTGAGGGAAAACACCTTCTCTGGATCTTGACAGGTATGGATCTGCCTTTTTCAAGGTTAACTTACTTGAAATCATAGTGAATCTAGCATGAAATAATAGCTTGTTCCATCTTGTGAAGTTTTGTTATGGCCGTTTTCTCTATAAACCCTTGTTTTTTTTCTCCCTTCTTTCAGAACTCTGAAGACACAGGATCTTATAATCGTACTGTGAAAGGAGAGACAGAATTTCACAGGTAAGTTTTTGCTCTGTCATTAAATAGAACTGCTAGAAAAAATCAGATTGTTTTAAATTGAATTTGAATTTAAGATTTGTATTTGACTTGTTCAGGTAAAATCTGGCATTTTAACGGATGAAGTATTGGCATTGCATTTATGAGTGGATTCTGTCTAAGATGGTCATATTGAGATAGTGGAGAAAACAGGGTTCAAACATTTTTTAAACTCTAATAAGATAGGAATAATATCCTTCCAACACTACTGTCATAAAAAATCTTTTTTTTTTCTGTCTTGAGTATTACTTTCTTGATCTGTACTGCATATTACACATGTTCTGTTAGCAAAAAAAAAAAAAAAAGGCTACAGTGAAGTCTGGTGGATAATTCTGCAGTGATATTAGCACTTTTAATAGATCCCCTGTAGTCCTGAAATCATTGATTTCTCTAGATGTGTGAAGTAGCTGATTCCAAGGCAAAGAAAGCAATCTTTCACCTTAAGCATAGCATGTGTAAACAGTGTTCAAAAACTATTTGATACAAGGTAAGAATGATCTCATGAATCCTGAGATGGTAAAGCTTTGGATTGTTTCTTAATTGTGGCAAAATCTTGTTGCATGCTTGTCAGTGCATTTAAGTAACCTGTCCTACACAAGTTGCCTAAACAGCCTTTGCCGCTCCAGTACTTTTGATAACACTGTTATAGAGTAGGGCAGAAACTTTTTGGGTATTTTAAACCTAGTGTATCATAAATTCATTGAGTATTTTCTCTGCTCTTACAGGAAATAGATTCTTATTCAGTCTTCCTGTCATAATTCCTGTAGAATGTTAATGTATTTCCCTCAGTCATTCGTTTTCCAAGTTACTCAGCCTGTTTAACCTGCACTGTTTGAAAGCCATTAAGTGCTTGGCACTGTGTGACCAAGACTGCTGCATACTTGAATTTTAGGGTGACACACCTTACGCATCACTAAAATGCCGTTAAAACTTGCCAGTGTGATAAGACGGAACTAGACTGCATTAGGGCAACTCTCAAACCAAAAGGAAGTAAAATGCAAAAAAATCTTTTCTCAGTTTGGTAAATTGAAACTGCTGTACAGCTGGTAAAGATGTATATACCAGAAGTGCTGTATGAAGTTATTTTAAAGGACAGATGTTGCTCATGGTTAAGGACACGCCAACGTGCTACTCATAAATATGTAGTTGTAACTGCCAAAATCAAGCACAGTTGTGCTTGTTTGTTTCTTTGATTTTTGTTCTATTATATCAACTGAGCTTTTTTTTTTTGGTAACATTTCTGTAGATTCAAAACAGAGGAAGATGGGCAAGGGAAGAAACGATACCAAAGTTCTAAGAGTGGTGCTGATGGAAGATCCCAAGGGAAATCTCCAAACGGAAGCAGAACTACAGACAGTTCTTTAATCCAATCTGAAAAGCGAAAGAGAATAGTTATACAATTTAAATCCAAAGAAATTAAATGTGGAAAAAGTGCAAGCACCGCTGATGTAGTGGCTACTAGCAGGGAAAATCACAACAAAGGTCCTTTTGATGGAACAGAAGGAAAAAGACTCTGGCATAGCTTTGCAGTTCAGAGGGACAAGGTGGTGAAGAAAAGGAAAGAGAAAGTTGAACTCTGCAAACTAAAGGCAAAAGCTGAACAAACTATGTTGGAAAAATTTAAGTCATCTGTGTATGATTTGCATGTTCCCCGTAAAAAGGCAGACAGAGACAAAAAATGGAGTGAAGATGTCAGAATTCCAAAAAAGTCACCTAGCACATCCACAGATGTGCATGATGATAGGCCTTTCACTAAGAAGTCAAATAAATTATCTAGGACTTGTGAAGAAGAGTATGAAGAACGATATGAGGAGTTTTCTAAGAAAAATCTGCAGGCTAATAAATGTACACTATCAACTGAAACACCTCAACGATGGGACTGTTGTAAATGGAAAAAACGGGATGCTGATTCTCATCAAGCTACTGGTAATTCAAGGACTGAGGAATCAGACTTTGAAGCCCCAGCAGTATGTTTTAAGCAGGTAACAAGAACACAGTTATTTCTGTTACTATGCAGATAGTTGTTCCAGGCAGGTTTTCTGAATGGCTGGTGGTTTTTATGTAGGCTGACTGTCCTGCAGAATTCAAACAGGCTTCCATAGCCAACTAGATGGATTCTTCTGATCACACTGTAAACCACATTAAAATGCTTCTCTGCTCTGCTAAATGGTTAGATAAACTGGAAGAATAAATGTCTTGTGTGTTAGGACTGCGTTTGCACATATGCTTCCATAGCTTTACCTTACTACCAGGTGTTTGGGTTACTTCGATTTAGGTGTAAGTCAACGGAATATTTTTCTGAGCTGACAGGGCTGTATGCACAAATTGAGTCAATGAAACTCCCTGCCAAACAGGTGCTTATTGCCAGCAAAGTGATGCCAGGAGAACTTGTTCTTGTGGATCTAGGACTGAATTCATACGTTTCCTGCATAAATTCTTGTTTGGCTGTGATATGGTTTGTTTGTGAGTTCTAGTTGTGTTTGTCTCTGCACCTCTATTTATGTATCTTCTTATCTTGAGCATCCTTACTTTTTGTTGTCATTGTTTAACATGCCTAGCATTAATTTTTAGAAATTTCAGTTCATGTAGTAGTGCAATCATTTTGTGCACATGCGAGGATGATAATCACATACAGAGTCATGGGAATCATTGAGGTTGGAAGGCGCCTTGAGATCGTCTAGTCCAACCTCTCTACTTAAGCAAGGTCAGCTAGAGCAGGTTATCCAGGACTGTGTCCAGTATCTCTGTTTTGGGTATCTCTAAGAATAGCAGCTCCCCAGCCCCTCTGGGCAACCTGTTCAAGCACCTTCACAGTAAAACAAACAGAAAAAACAAACTTTAATGTTCAGATGGAATTTCCTTTGTTTCGATTCATGCCCATTGCCTCTTGGGCTGTGTCCGTAGTCCACTAAGGTCCTGGCCCCATCTTCTTTACACCATCCCATCAGATATTTATATATATTGATGGGCCCCCTCAGCCTTCCCTTTCCAGGCTGAACAGTCTCTGCTCTTTCAGCCTCCCTTACATGACACACTCCAGACCTTTAATTATCTTAATAACCTTTTGTGCAACTCCATTAATAGATCTTTCTTGTACTGTGAAGCCCAGATCAAGAAAAACACCAGTTTACTGGAGTTAATTTAGTTGCTAAAATTTTAATACAAACTCTAAAGGATTTTTTTTTAAAAAAAAAAAAAAAAGCTTTTAAAGCCATTGGATACTTCAATAATAGTTTTAAGTGTTTGTCATAAAAAAAATATTTTAAAGAGTTCATAATCAGAAACCCACAAGAGATTGGAAAAATAAATTTACTGTGTAAACCACTACATTTATTTTAAAGGAAAGCCAACCTTATAAGCCCTTTAAAATGCTGTTGTAGGTGTTTTATCATGGATATCAAAAACACACTTTATGTTACCTGTTAATTTCACTTGGCAATATTCAGTGTTCTCTAAAAATAATTCTTTTTGAAAGACTGTTACATATCCTACTTCTGTTACTATTTGTTTCTAGAATTTTGAGGTCCCATGCACATCTGACTCCTACCAAGTCAGAGAGAATATAAAATCTATCCACAAGGTAAGTGATGTACTTGTTTAATACTAAAGAGCTATATTCCGAAACTCCTGACAAGGGGATCACTTGTTCCTCAGTCTTCCTTGATATTTTGTGGTGTTGGTATGTTTTTGTAATTCTTCCTACAGAGCTTTGAAGCCTTTCCACCCCCTCAAGGCAGTGAGAACCTAGAAGGAGACCAAGAGGTTAGTAATGCTTCATTTAACACTTCCTAGTTATATTAAAAAATGGAGTTTTGTGGCTAGACAACTCCATGGATTTCCCTAGTATTCTTCATTGATGGTTTATGATCTACACTTCTAAATATGTGGAGTATTTTTTTCAATACTAAAGTGAAGTATTGCCGGTCAGGAACTTTCTAAGATAGAAAGGTATATTTCTGAGATAGAAAGGTATAATATTTCTATTATTCTCTGCAGCACTGGGGGCCTTTGTAGTTGCTTGCATACCCTAGCTATCACATTTGCCTACCTGTAACTTTCCAGAAGGAAGAGAGATACTTTTTGAGAAACATCTGATAGGTGAATTGCAGTCTGTGTAGCAAAAAAATGGAAGAAAAATTTTGGGTACTAGGTCACAAACAAAGGTTTCTAGGCCATATTTTGGATGTCTTTTTGTGGACTTACAGTGGAGGATGGGCAGAAGATTCTCACAGCTTTACATTTGCTGTACCAACTTAAAATTTTTTGTTCCAGTTTTAGTCAGTTTCAACATAAAACCATTAATGCAAATATATCTCTTTTGGAAACAATTCAAAAGTGATAACTTATACGTAATTAAGTTCATATGCGTACATATTTTTCATTGTAGATGCAGATAGTTGAAGATTTGCATGTTGCTCGTATTGAAAAGAGGATGTCTCTGTCTGTAGCACAGACCTGTGGAGAACTTACAAGTATGGAAATAGATCTTCCAGAACAGGATTTAAATATTTCCGCTGGTATGTCATGGTCTTACGTTCTTTGGTATCTACTTGAATCTGGTCATTAAAATCAGTGACCTGAATAAAGAGTATACAACTGATTTTCTCATAACTGTTTTTTTTGTTTGTTTGTTTGTTTTCCCCAGGGGCTTCTACTTCTGGTCTGAACATATTAGTGGTGATTGACACAAACATAATGATCAGTCACCTTGAGTTTGTCAAGTCCCTGAAATCTGAGGATATACCAGGTATGTGAATACATGGTGGCCAACAAGAAATTTTAAGAAAAAACAGATGTAAAAATTTCAGACTATATGAAACAAACAAAAACCAAAACAAAAATACAGAAAAAAAAGGGCTCCTTGAAAAGACATCAGGTTTCATGCAGAGACAAGAGGCTCACACTGTTTCCGTGGCTGGTTCTGTGAACCCAAACAGGCTACCTCTTAAGGAAAGTTCAGATATGAAGTAGTACCTACTATGCTTATACTTGTGTACTTACATTCCCAGGAATGTGTATGAATTTTTAGAAGTAAATAAGTCTTACATATTGCAAGAATATACTTTGAAACATTTAATCTGTTACAAGTGGTAGTGATGTTTTAGCGACTTACTGTTAGCAGAATTAGGAAGGTGCGTGTTAGCTGTTGTTAGACGTGTTTTGAATTTATCAGAGTGCTAGTGGTGCTTTAATTCTCTTAGCTAATGAATACACCTATTCCAGCCAAATGGAAAATAACTTTAATAAGGGTCCAAGTAATTTTCAAGAGTGTGTCAGACTGTATTTCTCTTTCCCAAGTTAGGAATGGTGTTGCGTTGTGTAAACTGGGAGCTGCTGGCTCAGATGCATTTTTTTAAGAATATTGCAGCTCCCAGTTTCTGGTCATGCACCAGACCCATTACGCAAAAGGTTCAGAAGGTTGATGATTACTGACCTATTTACTGCAATGCAGATGGATGTTAATGGATATCTTAAATATTGTATTCTTATCACGTGAATGGGAAAGAAAACAGTTGAAGTACTTGTTTTGGGTGGACCAACAAAACAATCATAAAATTTCTGAATTAGTTACAAATAAAACCATGGTCCAATATCCATACTTCCCTTTCCTATCTTAGGATTGCTGGTTGGCAGTTAGTGCAAACCATTACTCTTTTATTTCATGTTTGTGTTTGCATAGTGACTATCATGGTCATTCCAGTACTTTCAGCTACTGTCACCTTGCTTTAACATTTTTACGGTGAGTGTGATGGGGTGTTAATCACTGTAAATATGTTTTACAATATTGCTACACACTGTTTTCAAGGTATTCATTTGATTAAAATTGTTTATTCCTTTTGTTTGCCTGATATTGTTATTTTTACATGTAATCGGTACATTTCCAGTTTGAAGTTAGATTAGAAAGAGGGAACTTCAGCTGTTCATTTTTTAATGCTAGGTGTTCCTGAGCACTGAAAATGAAAACTATTGGAAAAAAAAAAAGGGGGGGGGGTGAGCTTACATAAATATGGTGTTTGGATTCAAATTTAACTGTATTATCAGTTGATCTTTCAAAATGTCTTTGTTTTTTTCCTTGTAGGTGTCGGCAGACTTGCACTGATAATTCCCTGGGTTGTTTTACAAGAGTTGGACAATTTGAAGAAGGGGAAAATGTTGCAGCATGTTCGGGACAAAGCTATCCCTGCAGTCCAGTTTATCTACATGTGTCTCAAAAAACAAGATTCAAAATTGTGGGGGCAATCCATGCAGCTTGCTTCTCAAAAAACATGTAAGATATGCAGTTTATTTGGTTTTGGGTTCTTAAATCCTTGTGGTTTCACCTAGTGTGAACCTCAGCACCAAATTTTGAGTTTAATACAGTCTTCACTCTGACTTTACACTTTGCTAATAAAAATTTACTAATGGCTTACAGCAGCCTTCAGAGCGTATCCAAGGCTATAGTCTGCAAATAACTTATTCGTGTTAGTGCTTTGTGCACTGTTGTTTTATTGGTCGTTTCTCACTTTAAGCTGCACATATTATGTTGCTAAGTGAGGGATTACTTAATGAAAATTCATCTGGTTACTCCTCTTTTTTTATCTACAAGCTAAGGATATGTTTTATGCTTTTGCTTTTGAGGAAGTTGTTGCAAAATCTAACATATTCAGAAACTTATGCAT
This sequence comes from Cygnus atratus, assembly GCF_013377495.2. Lineage (NCBI taxonomy): Eukaryota > Metazoa > Chordata > Aves > Anseriformes > Anatidae > Cygnus > Cygnus atratus. The sequence continues at coordinate 15,744,015 of NC_066369.1, read as the reverse complement.
GTTTCACTTTGACGTTTCCTGGCAAAACTGTAGTGTTTTTGAGTGGAGCAGTACCTCAGAATTCAAAACTCATATTTGTGCTTTGATTACTTCTTTGTCCTTGTTTAGGGACTTTTACATTTAAAAACAGTACCAGTACTTCAGACTACACTGAAGTATTTCTTATGTTTAGTTACAAGTCAGCACTGTCTTAACTAAATTTACAGATGGCCTGAGTGACGAGAATAATGATGATCGTGTTTTACAATGTTGTCTGCAGTATCAGAGCCTCTTTCCTCAAGCTGTTGTCATACTGTGCACGTGAGTTCCTGTGTTTCTAGACTTCTTACGAAGTTTAAGGTAGTCTCATGCCAAATACAGCATTTTCAAGTCATACCTTAAAGTGAAGAACTGCTTCAGCAGTAAGGTTTTTGAGGAGCAGTCACCCTCTTAAAAGCTGGAGTAGAAGGGTACAATAAAACACAAACGTTGTAGGCTTAATCACCTTCATGTGCAGGAGGCCTGAAGTAGGACAAAGTTTATTCAATGTTCAATTTTAAAACTTTTGAAAGCGTAGCTTTCTCAGATTTTATTCCGATTTCTCACAAAAGTATTAGTTATGAAATTGAAAAAAAAAATCGTCTTAATGATTGAGATCCAGTTAGGTACTTGCTTCTGCCCACCTGGTTGGACATAATAATAAACATTGACAAGGGCAATCATAGAAAGATGGAAGACAGAGACAGATTTGCCTCCTGTTCTGTGATGGTAACAGCTGAGTTTCGAGTATTGATTCTCGGTTTGATATAAGTCATGTAAAGCTGGTTTTTAAAAGGTTTATATTACTTGACAGGTACTGTATATAGTTTGGTCTTTGCTAAAACTGTTTGCTGTGTAGCTTCAGGAAGTGGGGTTAAGTTCATAGGTTTGTGTAAGTTGATGTGTGAAACTGGGATGTTGCTGGAAATACTATTTCAGTCAGTATCGGTATGATTTTAGATTTATCAGAGTAAAGAACAGGAGATGTTGAAGGTGACTTCAGAAGCGCTTTTCATCTGAAAATGCATTTATCAATAGCAGCAATGGGAATTTGTGGGAAACTATTAGAATCCAAGTCTGTATTGCATGTCTGTAGTAGTTCTGCTGGAGTATGTATGCTTCAAGGTGGCATCTGTGACAATTTGGCCAGCAGAACAGTAGAAATGGGTGTAAAAAAAGAGGATTTGTTATATTAATCTAATTAGATATGTCTTCGAATCATTGCTTTGTTTGCATTCTAAGTTGATAGCAACTGGGTGTCACTACTACAGTATTTATGATTGTTTTCTGTAAAGCAAGCCTGGAGCCTGGAACATATTTTTTCACAATAGCTGCTTTAGGTAATATTCTGGTTTAATTCATTGCACTGGTTCTAATTGCTTGAGATGGAAAACTTTGTATATAATGAAGCTTACAAAATTAACTTACAGAAGATAAATCGTTCAGTGTGTTACTTTTATTACTTAATATATAGTAATGTCGGTTTTATGTCAGAAATTAATTCTCTTCTAGGGATGATAAAAATTTATGCAATAAAGCCATTGTGAGTGAGGTCAAGGCATTTTGCAAAGCAGATTTGGTTACTGCTCTACAGAATCTGAATGTAAACAGGCATCAGAATTGTGTTGAGCTGCAACAGTCAAAATATGGTAAGTTTGTTTAATGTGTACATAAATGTGCTGACTTTTGAGACAGTAATCACTGTAGGAGCAGGAGAAGAGTTTCTACTCTAAGCTCAGTTTTTATGCGCTTTGAATGGATAAAAATACTTCTTGTTTTGGACAGGTTTTCTGTTTTCAAAGGTAAACAGTTCCCTGAAAGTTTGAGACCTTTATTAAAACATCTGTCTCGTAGGGTTTGAGGAAATTCATGAGACATATTTTTATTTGACAGAAAAAAGAAACAAACCCACAGCATGGATTACCTGTGTTTATAGTCATTTAAAAGGTGTTCTGAAATTTTTAGGACTGAAAATAGATTTTTCCAGTTGAACCAGTTTGGGTCCTATTCATATTTAGTTGTAAAATTTTGTACGATTAGATCACTCCTTTACATTTTGTAATAATAGCTTTACCTGCATCCCAACCAGTAAGTCTTGATTCTTGGGTTGCCTGTTCATGTTTCTAAAAATGCAAATACAATAGCTTACACAGCTTACAATAGTAAGTAGTGTTCTGCTCATACTTGCTGATAACCCCACTGGCTGTATATAATCTCAGTTATTTAAGGAAAAAAGTAACGTGGAATGAGATCACAAATTAATAATGCTTTGGAGAAATAAGATTTTCTTGTTTAGTAGCTCATAATTAAAAATACTTGCAATACAAGTAGGTATAAGTAAAAATGTTTGATACTTAATTAGCTCATCTGCTTTGTAACATAAATATGAAATGCAGTCTGACTTTTATTCATGGGAACAAGTGATTTGTGTGCTATCAACCTAAATTAGCTATAGAAGCAGTTGCAATAAGTACCTCTTATTGCCATTGGTTTTACAGATGCGGAATTCCAGAAAACAGAAAGAAGCGAAGCTCATTTTTCTGCTCAATTCCCAAATATACTTCCAGATCTTGAAAAGAACTTAGGAGAAGCTTTATCATGTATTTTGGAGACTGAAATGAAAATTGCATTTGGAAACCTGTGGATGGAGGTAGTTTCATATGACATCTTTCTTAATATTTCAAGTATTAAGAGGTTTAAGCGTCCTTGGTATTTTAATGGTATTAGCACCTATGCTAAACCAAACAGCTAATTCATATAATTCACTAACGTAAGAGTTCACTTAACAAGAGTGTTCCATTTTACAGTTTCACTTTCTAACAAGATTGTTGTATTTAACCAGTAATGACCGTGCAGTGTTTTAGTAATATGGGCAGTCTTTTAATAGTACAGTAATAGAAATGCTGGCTGTGAAGTGTGAGTTTTCAGACCTCTTTGTATTAATTTCATTAGATCTAGATTTCTGCATTTCCAGTGTGGTTAAATCACTGCATTGTAAATATGTACTTCAAGAAATACTTTCATCATGTTTTAAATAATATATTTTATATAATATTGCACTTGTTGCAAACACTTATCTCCCATCAGAGTTGATGCTTTTATATACTACTTGCATAAGGTTATTCACACGTTACACTTCAGATGCAGAATTAAAGGGATGTTAACCAGGATGTCCAAACACTCACTTTTTCAAAAGTACTGTTAGCAAAAAATAAGTACTCAGGTACAACACATTTTCCAATTATCCATGCTTTGGTTCAGGTTCCACTTTATGGCTGGTAGGGGTTAGTCAGAAGTTTAAATTGAAGATATACCTCTGTGGCTTTAAAAAAAATGGTTTGCATAGGATGAATGTTGTTTCACAAGGGAGAGCTTTGATTAGGTGTTAAGTATTTAGGCATTTACAATTAACTTAACTGATACTTGTCAACGTCTTTCCAATTTCTGGTTTTACTTTGTAGTAATAAATTAAAATTTCACTGCAATATGCACATATTCATGTATGTATAGTCACAGGTAGGAAACATGTTTCTTTCTACTTTTTCAATAATTGTAGATAATCAAAGGCATGTTTACTGTTATTCTGGCATTTCTACATAAACAATGCATTAAATCTCTGTAGAGTTTACTTGAGGACGTTTTCAATATTTGAGAAAAGGAGAACAAAGCCTCATGCAAATGTTGAAAGGTTATTATTGTACACTGGACACGTCTACATGAGCATCTCTGCGTAACCCATGATGTTACCGAATCACATTTTTTAGATAGATAAATTTGTTAAATCTGAGTATAACTATTTCTGAGGAATCATTGAAATTATACTTGAGCAAGCACAAATCATAACGTTATTGAGGAACAGAGTTGTTCTGAAATGTATACGACTATGTCTATGGATTTTTAAATGTATTCTCTTTCAGATACTGTACCTGAAGCCACCATGGACATTAGCAAACTTGCTGCAGTGTTTTAAAAAACACTGGGTGGCTGTTTTTGGTTATGTTGTGCCAAGGAGCTTACTTGCAACTGTTGAATGTCTCTATAAACACCTTTGTACAGGTAAGAATCTCAGAGAAAGTTAATTATAAACTTGAAAATAAACTCATTGTTCTGGTTTTAGTAGTTAGACACTTTGAAAAGGCACATAGTCTGTATGATTAAATCGCAGAATCATAGAATCACACAGAATCACAGAATTGTAGGGGTTGGAAGGGGCCTCAAGAGATCATCGGGTCCAACCCCCCTACCAAAGCAGGTTCCCTAGAGTAGGTTGCCCAGGTAGGCATCCAGATGGGCCTTGAATATCTCCAGAGAAGGAGACTCCACAACCTCCCTGGGCAGCCTGTTCCAGTGCTCTGTCACCCTCACCGTGAAGAACTTTTCGCGTGTAGGGGTGCGGAACTTCCTGTGATCCATTTTGTGGCCATTACCCCTTGTCCTGTCCCCACAAACCACTGAAAAGAGGTTGGCCAAATCCCTCTGTCTCCCACACTTAAGATATTTGTAAACATTGATGAGATCCCCTCTCAGTCTTCTCTTCTCCAGGCTGAACAGACCCAGGTCTCTCAGCCTTTCCTCATAGGGAAGATGCTCCAGGCCCCGTATCATCTTTGTTGCCCTCCACTGGCCTCTTTCCAGGAGATCCCTGTCTGTCTTGTACTGGGAAGCCCAGAACTGCACACAGTACTCCAGGTGAGGCCTGACCAGGGCAGAGTAGAGGGGGAGGATCACCTCCCTTGACCTGCTGGCCACACTCCTTTTAATGCACGCCAGGATCCCATTGGTCCTCTTGGCCACCAGGGCACACTGCTGGCTCATGGCCAGGCTGACGTCCGCCAGGACCCCCAGGTCCTTCTCCGCAGAGCTCCTCTCCAGCAGGTCGCCCCCCAGCCTGTACTGATATGTGCGGTTGTTCCTTCCCAGGTGCAGGACTCTACACTTGATCTCGTTAAACCTCATTTGGTTTCTTCCTGCCCAGCTCTCCAGCCTGTCCAGGTCTCGCTGAATGGCAGCACAGCCTTCTGGAGTGTCGGCCACTCCTCCCACATTTGTGTCATCGGCATACTTGCTGAGGGTGGACACTATAAATAGTATAAATATTATATTTATATTATATATAAATAGCATATAATATATAAATACTATAAATTTATAATATATATTATATATAAATAAATTCAATTAAACATATAATATAATTATATATAATTATATTGTTATATATAAATATATTAAAATAAAAAGTAAATAATCATTATTATTTACATTGTATATAATTATATTATTTTATATAGCATGATATTGCATTGTATATATTATATATGTTTATATATTTTTAAAATATCTAAAATATATTAAAAATATATAATGTATATATTGTAATTAAATTAAATTATATGTATATAAATATATATTTATGATATATATTTATAATATATTATAAATATAATATATAAATATAATATATAAATAGTATAAATAGTAATGTAGTCCATCTCCTTCTGCTTTTTTTTTTTTAAATTTAAGGTTATCTATTTCACATATCTCTATGTATCTGCAAAAATCAAGGAAAAAACATTTTAATGGACATATGCAGCAGTGGTCACTGAAGTTTCTGAACTATTTTTAAAAAGCAAATAATCCTTCTCCCTTCATTTGCCACCACATTATGTGTGGCCAAATGATCTACATTTGCTAAATAAATGGGGGAGGGGTAAAGATTACTTTATGTGACAGATGAAGACAGGGAGCTTTGTTTTTTAAAAAGCAAAACCAACCAAACGAAAAACCCCTTTCATTTATTTAATGTCATTTTTACAAATTTGTTTATAACAGATAAAGATCCTCTGGGATATTGCTGTTCTTCAGTTGTGTTAAATATGCCACTTGAGCCTCTTGCCAAACTGGATAAGTTGGGAAGACTTGGTTAACAAGGGAGAAGTCTTAACCCTATACACTGTTGTTAATATTTCTCTTGAGGCTGTTTAATGTTTCTGAACCATTTTCAATGCTTTATATGCGCTTCAGTTAATTCAGATATGAGTAGCAGATTTGCCTCCTAAGAGTAATATCTCCTAACATCTAGTTTATTTCTTTTTAATTTCCCATATTAATGTCTAAATATCAGGTAAAACAGTGAACTCCTCAACAGCTGGTATCTTGCTCCAGGAATCCAAGAAATTATTGCATGCTTTCAGTTCAAGGTCTGACTATAATGGTGTACTTCCCCAGGCTTATGCCGAAGTGAATAAGCTGTACCAAACATTTACAGAGGTAAGAGGAGCTTCAGTGTTCATTCACTTAACAGGTTCTTGGAGATGCTCTATATTTGTATTAAAAACCCATCTTACACTTCTAAATTATTCCCATAAATTCAACAAATTATTGCAGGAAATATTATTGCTAGGTTATTTTTTAAATTAATTTTAATTTTAACATCTATTTTCTTGTAGCAAATATCTGTCTCTATGTTTGTGCTTGGTAGGCCTTTTTTCTAATATAAATGTGCTGGTATCAGAAGGGTGACCGAAAAACATTGCTTAGTTACCTTCAAGAAAAGCATCTTAGTTTTCTATTGCATTTGTAACTGATAAAAAAGGGCCTTAAAGATTAAAAATAAAATTGTAATTTCTACTTTTGACATTATTCCTGGGCGTGTTATTTCAGCTTTCATTGTCTTGGTAGCTCTGTTCCTACACATGCATCAGGGACTTTTTTATACCATGCGCTTTGTGGTAGTTGAGAGTGTCCTGATACATCTTGTGTTCTGAGAAATATGCATTTGCACCCAGCTCATCTCTGATTTGCTGGGGGAGAAATTTTGGTGTCTTGGTTTGTGGTAATTGTTAGTCCCAAATGTAATGGCATAAAAAAGGGAATAGTGAGCATGGATGACTTCAAGTATTTCTACGTGTGGAAAAAAGTACAGGTCAGAACTCTAAAAAGTTCTTTTCACATCTGGAGAAAGCTGAAGGGGAAAGGACAAAGAGGAAGATCAAGGAGAGGACGGATGTTCCAGCAGCTTTTGCTAGGGAGTCTTGATTCTCTGCTCTGCTGTACCTTCTGCATGCACTGCAGTTGGCCACTTATCCTACAGTTCTGTGAACAGTGCTGCCATAAGAAGCAGCCTTTCTGTTGGAAAACTTGTTTCCTCCCATCCTTGTCTGACATTTGACTTTGCAAAGAACTGCCATTACGCGGACTAGATTGTCAGACCAGTTTTACCTGGATAAATTTCCTGAACCAGTTTATCATGAGTATGTGAATACTTTATGCCATTCCAGAGGAGTGTGCCAACGGTCAAGGGACAGGGAGCAATGTTGTCTCTTCATGTGTGCAAGTAAGAGGCAGCTCTGGTTTATACCAGCTTACTGTACGTGTTAAACTTTAGTGTAGGGTTCCCTTTGCTTCAGTTTCCTGATCTATACATGTAGCAGAAAGACTTGGTAAAAGACTGAGAGATGCTTTAGATACAGAGTATAATAAAGATAGGTACAATTAAAACAGATATGCCTTGGTACTTTGAACATTACTTTTAAAACAAAAACAAAAAAAAACACAAAACATTTAGAAGCATTCAAGTTTTCTTAAGTTAGGAATTAAATACATTCATTGTTTGTTTGCTAAACTTTTATAAGGTGAGGTCAGACAGTGAGCAGGATTTATCAGAAGACATCATGGTTCTTTCAGAAAGTGTTCCATGTGAAAGAATGGAAGCAACAACACCAAATCTGCAAAATTGTGAAGAAAAAAAGTTACCTGCAAGCATTCATGTGTCTCAAGAAAACAGGCACCAGGAAATCTGGTCAGTCCTTGAAGGTGTATGGAATACAATGAACTTGTACAGGTACAGTGTGCTAAATAAATTCTGAAGTTCTACATAATCTTCCATAATTTTTAAGCAAACATACCATAGGAACTGCTTGTTACTTCTCATTTTAGAGAAAAACCTGTTAGTAATTAGTTCAGATTGACAAAAATATCACACAGCTTGTCACACAAAGAAGTTAGGAAGATACAACTTACTACATAGATACAACTAGACAGTCTGTGAGCTGTCTGTCTAGCTTGCTGCTCTTTTTCATGACAGTGGCTAGAACAAGTAGTTTCAGAGAATAGCGTTGAAAGCCCTTTAAGAAACACAAATGGGAGACACCCATGAAAATCTCACCTTTGTCCATAAAAAAGAGGTGTCGAAGCTCTAGATTTTCTTGTGGTTATTTTCTTTTCAAGCCCTGTGGATGTGTACTAGTCTAAGCAAAAGCACTTACTTTTTTTAAATTATTATTTCAATTGGTTTACAACATAGACAATTTTCTTGTTAAGCAAAATCCTTCATATTAAAGGTGAAGTATCCAAATGCAGAACCTAGCAATGAATTTCCTTTCTCACATAAAATTGCATGAAATGAAAATCCCCTCCACCTAGATGTGTTACCACTGTTTTTATTTTGGTTGTTTTTAAAAAGTCTGCTTAAAAATCGTTGAAGCACCATGCTTTTGCATGCTGTAAAAATCAGAATAAATACTGTGTTTTCTTTTTGTAGTCTTAATCTAAAGTCTTTTTAAAGGAAGGATTCTGAGCTATGTCAAGCACAAAGGAACGCCATTTTTGGTGGTCTCTAAAGGACTCATACAATATGTAATGATAGTAACCCTACCAATGCCATTTCTACTCTGGCATTTCAATATACTATAGGTTTGCACCAGCGTAACTCCTCTTAACACCAGTGCAAATTAATCTGCATTTAAGCTTGTGAGGAGTTGGCTTGGTGTAGTGTTCAAGTCAAATGAGAATTTGCACCAGAGGACAGTGTCAGCGTGTAACAGTTTAGCCTCCAAAATGGAGATAATTGGTTCTCTTACTGGGATATTTGTGAACTTCAAAATTTCATATAGGCATTGTTTCAAGAGGAAGACCTCTTTCAAATGTATCCCTTAATAATGAAATTGCAACTGAGGTGTTGGTTCTTGCCAGCTGTTAACAACCTTGCGGTGAAAAGAAGATACAATTTTAGAATTATAGTTCATTTCACGCTCATCTTGTCAAGAAAATACTACTTGTCTCCCACCAGTGGAGATTATTCTTCACAAGTGCAATGCAGCTTATCCCAATGCAACTATTGAAGGAAAGGTGTCAATCCTGTTCTAAATCTGGAGAATGAAACTGCTTGGAAAAATGCAAAGAAGGCAGTTTACTTTGCTTCTTCAGCCTAGCAGTTCTTCTCTTCTGAGAGGTTTACTCAGGTTGTGTATGAGGAATTGGTTTCACTGTCAAATGAAGTTTAATGATAAATCTATTTAAGTCAAAGTCAGTGAAATACTGTTATAGAGTACAATTACCAAGGAAAAATTTCAACAGAGAAGTACAGCTTTAGGGCATAGTCTTTCCACTGTTTATTCCAAGACTGCTTTAGATAACATGGTAGTAGTATAGATTTATATTTGACCTTGGCTTTTTAATAGTCAAAATACAATGCATGGAATAGGTACTGAGTTTCTCTTAATTTTGAGGATTTTTATTAACTGTTTTGTCTTTTTTTTTTTTCGGTAATATTAGTCTTGAAATTTTCCAAAAGTTGGACCCCAGCACAGTAACTGCAAAGTCTTCATTTGAAGAAGCTTTTTTAGGTCTGCAGAAACTGTTGGCAGCTGTGAATGACATCCTTGAAGGAATTCGTAGGTAAGCGTTTAAGCTAGTCCTAAAACCTAGTGAGAATAGTATCATAGAATGGCTTGGGTTAGAAGGGACCTCAAAGATTATCTGGTTCCAACCCCCCTGCCATAGGCAGGGACGCCACCCACTAGATCAGTTTGCCCAGGGCCTCATCCAACCTGGTCTTGAACACCTCCAGGGATGGGGCATCCACAGCCTCTCTGGGCAGCCTGTGCCAGTGCCCCACCACCCTCTGAGTGAAGAATTTCCTCCTAACCTCTGATCTAAATCTCCCCTCTTTTATCTTAAAACCATTCCCCCTTGTCCTGTCATTATCCAGTTGAGTAAAGAGTTGCCCCCCATCTTTTTTATGTCTCCTTTAAGTACTGAAAAGAGGCAGTGAGGTCTCCCCAGAGTTTTCTCCAGGCTGAACATCCCCAGCTCTCTCAGCCTTTCTTCCTAAGAGAGGTGCTCCAGCCTCTGAGCCTCCTTTAACAGCCCCACGTCCTTCTTGTGCTGGGGGCCCCAGCTGGTCACACCTCTGTTGGTGCAGCCCAGGATGCAGTTGCCCTTCTGGGCTGCAGGCACGCACTGCTGGCTCATGTCGAGCTTTTCATCCACCAGAATCCCCAAGTCCTTCCCTGCAGGGCTGCTCTCAGTGAGTTCTTCCCACAGCCTGTGCTCATGTCTGGGATTGCCCTGACCCAGGTGCAGCACCTTGCACTTGGACTTGTTGAACTTCATTAGGTTCACATGGGCCCACTTCTCAAGCTTGTCCAGGTTCCTTTAATAGCAGTCAGTTAAAGCTATAAAAATCACTAAGCTGTTGATGCTAAACTACAAGTTAAGTGTGCATGCTTAGTTTTAAAATTTTCAGTAAAATATCAGTACTATGTGTATCTAGAATCATTTCTTTGTAACAAGAGAACAAGAAACTGTTGTGGACATTCAGATCCCTTTTAGTGAATTTTCTCATTTATGACTTGGGATTTGTTTTCCAGTACTTGATGACAAACCACTGACATCTGCTTATAGTGAAACAGCAGCTGTGACATGATTAAATGATACATTAGCTCTGATGGCAAGAGCTGAGGATAATTTAGAACATTTATTTTTCAAATGTGAGGCCCACTGGATTTGGGGCAAAATTCCAATATAGCCATACATTTGGAGGATGTCACTGTTACCAATTCTACAGCATATTTCTTTAGTCAAAACCTCTATCACAGCAGTTGATAATCAGTTGAACTCTCAGATTTGGCAGGATATTCCCTCTCTCTTCCTTCTCCCCCCCCCCCTTGTTTTTTCTAAAGTGTGCAGAGTAATAAAAGTGAAGCTTCAAAAAGATTAAGGTACTTCCTGTGTGGTCTTAGCTTAGTCCTTATTTTATAGCAGTAAAGTTTATTCCCCAGCAGGAACAGCTACAGAAAGTGCTTTAAATTCTTTTGATAGTAGAGTTTCCTCAGTTTCTTACTGCCTTTAAAGGGTGTTTGTAGGAAATGGTTTGTAATGGTGGCTGAAGTTCTAGTAACTGCTGTGAGCATCCTAAATTGTTACAGGCTTTGAATCTAAGAGTCTAGAGGTATGTCAGTTAGGAAAACAATATCACTTTGCACAATTCTTTGCATTGTACTGATGCACATAGGTTAGAAAACTGTCCAAAAAGATGCATCCAAACAATTGGGCTTGCCCTGTACATTAATAGTGCCTCTTAAGTAAGCACTGAGGTATACATTTCTGTCGTAGACAGTTAAAACTTTGTTAGAGATTGTCTAAGAAACATTTAATTTTTTTCAATAAGTATTTTTCCTGTATTCTTAATTTATTTAGTAGTGAACTTTTAAACTTGCATTATCAGTACTTAGTGATGCTCTTTACAATGTTCTCTGAAGGATCACCGTCATCACAGAATCATAGAATGGCTTGGGTTGGAAGGGACCTTAGAGATCACCTAACTCCAACCCCCCTGCCATAAGCAGGGATGCCACCCACCAGATCAGGTTGGCCAAGGCCCCGTCAAGCTTGGCCTTGAACACTTCCAGGGATGGGACATCCACTTCTCTTGCCAACCCATTCCAGTTCTTCACTACCCTTACAGTGAAGAATTTCCTCCTAATGTCTGGTCTAAGTCTATCATCTTTTAATTTAAGACCATTCCCCCTTGTCCTATCATTATCTACCTGAGGAAAGAGTCCTTCTCGGTCTTTTTTGTTAGACCCCTTTAAGTACTGAAAGGCCTCAATGAGGTCACCCCAGAGCCTTCTCTTCTCCAGGCCGAACATCCCCAACTCTCTTAGCGTTTCTTCATAGGAGAGGTGCTCCAGTCTCTGATCATCTTTGTGGCCCTCCTCTGGACCCGCTCTAACTGCCCCACATCCTTCTTGTGCTGGGGGCCCCAGACCTGGATGCAGGACTCCAGGTGGGGCCTCACAAGGGCAGAGCAGAGGGGGACAGTCACCTCCCTCGACCTGCTGGTCACACCTCAGTTGGTGCAGCCCAGGATGCAGTTGCCCTTGCAGGCTCATGTTGAGCTTTTCATCCACCAGAACCCCCAAGTCCTTCCCTGCAGGGCTGCTCTCAGTGAGTTCTTTTCACAGCCTGTGCTCGTGTCTGGGATTGCCCTGACCCAGGTGCAGCACCTTGCACTTGGACTTGTTGAACCTCATTAGGTTCACATAGGCCCACTTCTCAGGCTTGTCCAGGTCCTTTTGAATGGCATCTCTTCTTTCTTTGGTATCAACCGTACCACTCAGCTTGGTGTCATCAGCAAACTTACTGAGGTTGCACTCAATCCCATCATCTATGTCATTGATGAAGATACTGAAAAGCACCAGTCCCAAGACAGACCCCTGAGGGACACTGCTCGTCACCGGCCTCCACCTGTGCATAGAACCATTGACCACCACTCTCTGGGTGCGGACGTTGAGCCCATTCCTTATCCACTGGGTGGTCCACCCTTCATATCTTTCCAATTTAGAGATTAGGTTGTCATGTGGGACCATGTCAAAGGCCTTGCAGAAGTCCAGGTAGATGACATTGGTCGGTCTTCCCTTGTCAACTGATGCAGTCACTCCATCAGAGAAGGCCACCAGATTGGTCAGGCATGATTTGCTCTTGGTGAAGCCATGCTTGCTGTCCCGGATCATCTCCTGGTCCTGCATGTGCCTTAACATTGCCTCCAGGGAGATTCATTCCATGATCTTCCCAGGCACAAAGGTGAGACTCACCAGTCTGTAGTTCCCTGGGTCCTCCTTTTTACCCTTTTTAAAAATGGGAGTGATGTTTCCCTTTTTTCAGTCAACAGGGACTTTGCCTGACTGCCATGCTTTTTCAAATATGATGGAGAGTGGCTAGGTGACCACATCAGCCAATTCCCTCAGGACCCTGAGAAGTATGAGGTCTGACTGGTCAAGGCACTTCCAAAGTCTGTAGCAGGGGTCTGGAGCTCTGTCACTTAGGACTTGAGCTCTTCTTCCTTTGTTAGTGCTAGAGTTTGGGGTTGTTTTTTTCAATAAAAATGATGATGGAATTGTGCAAACGTTTGTTTTACTTTCCACCACTTCCAAATAAGTTTTTTCTTGCCTTTTTGTTTTTTATTATGGCCAGAACAGTATTTCTTTAATGAAAACGTTTCAGGAAAATAAATATTCTGAAGTCCCAAACAAACTTCAAGGTACAAGCATACAAGGTATGAAGTAGTGTGTTCACATGGCCGTAAGAGACCATTCCCACACCATTCACATTACAGCCTAAGTAATAGGTCTGATTTTTTATGTACAGCACACTAATAATGGGGCAAATCTATTCAGAGGAATTGTTGCTTTTCTTGAGAGATAACGGGTCTAAATGTTGTTAAAGTAGGAACAGAAAAACGCAGGTAGACATCAGAGTTAGAGAAGCTTGTCAGTAGTTGATTCATTTTCATTGATGATGACTCCCAGTTGAGATTACATTTTAGTAATGACAATGTCAGTTTTTCTCTGAAGAAATTGTTCTAATAACACATCTTACTCCTAAACTTGGTTCTTTTCAATCCAGTCCTAAAGTTCTTGCAAGAAATCCTTTGATATCAGTTTATATATCTGGTCGATGAGATCTAATGTGAATTTCATGCTTCAAGATCATTATTTCTGTATTACAGATGTGTTTTTAATACTTTTTTTTTCCTTTTAGTGCAAGCAACATATCTAATTTTCCCTTATGGAAGAACTCCTTAAAAATAATAAGGTGTACTATTATATCAGAGAAATCTATTTTTCAAAAGATGTGCTTTTTGATTAGAGGATGATTTGATTGTCTGTAGCAAGATTCAGGATTCAGTCAGGATTCAGTCGTTTGACTTTATTTGAAATGGAGAGGCTATCTTCTGTTCCATGTGATTACACTGACAATCAGTAATGCTTATAAAATAGTTTCAAAAATTAATTTTGTACTCCTTAAAAATTTCTTTTCTACCACTAAACTGGAATACCCTACGATTCTATGAATGAATTTTCTTGGAAAGATTTCATTCTGAAATGCTTACTCTGTGTTTGTTCTTCAGAGTTGCAGTAGGGGGCATCGTGGAGCAAGAAATTCAGAAAGTGTGTCATCTGTTTTAATCTTAGTTTGAGGATTTTGAGTAGGTTTTCCAAAGTCAGAACTCATGTTTATAAATCATCATAGGTTTATATGTATTACAGGGTGCTAAACAAAAAATGAAGTTTGCAAAAGTGAGGATGCTCATTTTACCTGGGTTGCTCAGCCTTTCTAAGACTGTGCTTAGAATATATATATATATATTATTTTTTTTTTGAAAAAAATACCTTCAGAGACTTAAAGTTAACCTAATGGTTTGATTACAGCAAAGGAAGCATCTGGAGAAAACTTAGTGAAAAAAACTTGAATATTTGGAGGCAATACAGCATTTAGTGATAAAATGTAAGCCTTTTCTACGGTATTTTCTATTCCTTGCTTTGTAGAACAAAGAAGAAAGAAACTGTCTTGTGAAAGTTTGGAAGTTCTATAGATTGTACTGAAAGTACAACTGCATTAGAAGTTCAGATTTTCAGATTGTTAAAAACAATTAGAAAAGCACAATCACACTTTTTGAGATAAGTATGTGATGATGTACTTCCTCACAAACAAATATATTCTGTGTCAGTACTATGGCTATTCAGACTGATAACCGGAACATACTTACGACAAATACAGATATTAAAAAAGAAAAAAAAAATCACAGCTGTTTGATAGAAGAGTTCTTACTAATAGGCATTTGCATCATACGCTGTTTTGAAACTTTTGTCATACAGTACAGATGTTTAATTTTATCTTTGCTTCTTCCTATGATGACGTTGATAGCAGAATAGAATGTATGCTGTAAAGTGCTGCATGCCATAAATGTTTTACAATTATTCAGCACTACAATAAAGACAATAGCTAGTATGGCTTAGCAACTGTAGATAACCTACCTGTTTCTTTTGGGAGCAGGATTCTTATTTAAACAAATACGTGTTACTGTATAGTTCTCTCTCAAATATTGTTGATCCTGGCAGCTCTTGTTTTATCACTGTGTTTTTGAGATTTGCTCACTTAAAAAATGGCTCCTTTCCACTTTTGATTGCAGAAGGCATTATATCTGTTCCACGTATATTACATTGACCAAGAATGAACAAACATTCTTAAACCTCTGAAATTTATACTTGAAGTTATGAAGCCATGAAATGTTTCTTAGGTGTACAACAGTGCCAAAAATCAGCACCTCATCTATCACACTCAATATCTTGGAATTTACCTGGGTGTTTCTCTGGCATGTTTAAAGCAATTTTACTAAGTTATTTATAAAATTTCAGACAGGAGAGGAGAAAGAAGGCTTGACTGATTCGGAAAATCTTTTGGCATCCTTCAGTTGTTCCAAAGTGATGATGGTCCATAAGTCATTTTACATAACTAAAATATTTTTTAAAAATAATTTTTGCATGGAACAATATTTATGCATGTTTTCAGTGATCGTTCACGCTTGTATATTTATTGTGGATTATTTATGTTGGATAGTATTTGGAACTAATTTACAAAGGGGCCTAATTCAAGTCCTGATCCATGAAATATTTTCTTGGTTTTCAAGTAGCTCTCTGAGGCAACAGAAGTATTTCTGCAACTAGGGGTTTTCAGGATTGTGCCAAGTCTTTCATCACTTGTAGAAACATTCTTCCACTGATTCTGGTGGAAGACATTTGGACCCTCCCTATTTGGAGAGAAAAAAGGTTTGGAGAAGAAAGAAGGAAAGTATTTATCACAGATAATTAGCTCTTAATAAATTTTGTTCTAAGAAGTGCAGAATGCCTCGCAAGAGACCACTGCTAGCAGGTATATATACTCGAGAGGTATTTGACGCTCTCCTAAAGTTGCATCATAACTTCCCTCCACTTTCTGCATGCAGGATATGTTTCTTCACCTGTTGAAGTTAAGGCGTGTGCCAGTGCTAGCTGAAGATTGGAAGTACTTGGAGCTTTTCATGATCAGTCATCTGAAATATATTTTTATGTCTTGTTGCTTTTAAAACATCCCCTTAACATACTGTTTGGAATGTTAGACAGCTTTCTTACACCTTCAAAGGCTTCAACAGCAGCATTTAAATGTGTCTGTAGGGGTTTATATAAGGCCTCACTTTCCCTCAGCTGAGTATAACTTGTGATTCAAGGGTTTGTATGCAAAATTCCTCTGGGGAATTTTACATGGGAAACTTCTTGTGCCTTCGTGTTTCCTGCCCAAGTTTTAGATAAGAAATTCTTTTTAACAACAACAAAAAAATCCTAGTCTTTTGTGAACTGATTTAGTTATTCGTTTTGTTATTTTTTTCATCTGTATGCTAAGAAAAAATGTTTTGTTTATATGCAAACGTGAAAATTGCTCACAATTCACAGCAAATACTCTTAGATACAATAGTCAGACATTTACGCTAGGATAGTGTCAGGTATAAATATAGTTTTCTGTGACCTGACTTCTCCTTTTTCTGCCTGAATGGAATTTCTGGTCAAATTTCTAATATTTTTGCTTGTTTGGGAAGCACTGATTTAGATAAGGAATCCATAAATATTTGTAATTTTAAAGTATAATTTTTTTAAGATCTCAGTAAAACAGTAGTCTTCTGAAGTAAAACATTACTGTATCAGATCTGGTCACTGAATTGAATGTTTTGGGATTAACTAACTTTAAAGCAGTTCTGCTAATTTAAATACAATTCTGTGGGTTCAGAGAAACTTTCCTCAGCTAGTCAGTGAGGGAATTGAGATTTCTTTTTCTTGATGTCTAGTTAGGAAATTGTCTTTCTTCCCTTAGGCTGCCAAGATATTTAGTCAGTTTTATCATAAAGTCTCTATATTAAGAGCTCTACTTTTAATCTTCCTCTGCGTGCTGTCTCCTTCTGCAGGTAAAACAGAGAGTGGTTCCTAGTTCAAAAATTGTTGGACTTTCCTAGCACTAGCTGTTTGGTTCTTTTATTGTTAATTTAGGTGAAACGTGAAACATTCTTGACCCACTAAAGAAGAGCAGTTAAATTAAATGTAAATTTCAGCCTCAGAGTGCTGGGCTCCGTGCAGTTTTCCAAGGTAAACCGAATTGGGATGGATGAGAAACGGTTGTTTGAAATACAGCACCTAGACATTGCATGGACGTGGGGCACGGGTCCACGTGCAGTTTGTCAGATCTGGCCGACGGCGCTGCCTGAGGCTAACGCTGCTTCAGCGTGTACTACGTGTGATCAGTCTTCTGATCTCTGAACAAGCTGCATTAACGTAATTCGAGTAACCTGCAAACAGTGAGCAGGGAGGGGATTTGTAGCCCCTTCTGTGGGGCGTGTTACACCCGCGCCAGGCTGGGCTGGCAGGGCTGCGGGCAGGGTTGTGGCTGGAGGGAGCTCGCAGTGCGGGGTTGCCTCTAGAAACGGCCCTCCCCTGGGGTCAGCACTAATGTGGAAACAGGCTGTGGTTACTAAGAAAAAAATAACTATATGTCAGTAATAACATTTATGAAGCTCATCTTTCCATAGTATCGTGTCCTTTAATTGTTGTCTGATATTGTTGAAAACAATAATGTTGAAACCAGTATCTGGCAGTTTTCTTCCAGTGGTAACATTTTCTTTCATAAGTGAAGTCTTTGTAATCTTCTGTTCCATTTGAATTTACCTACAGCCTTCTCTGTTGCCAGAGTCCAAATCTGGTCCTTTATCCAGCTGTCTAGTTAGATGGGAGCTGTAAGAAATTAAAGTGTTTCAAGGCCTCTGCCTCTGTCGAGTGAAGCTGAAATGGGTCAGCACTTCACATGATGTGGGGCCAAGGTGATGCTGTGCCTACACCTTACTGCCTTTAACCCAGTCTGAAAAGTTTGGAAGAAATAACTAGAAATAACTGAATTAAAGCTATAAAAGCCATGGTCCTTTCTGGCCTTGTAAAGCTACAGAACAGGCATCATCTAGACAAAGTGGCCCTGAGAGCTAACATCTGAAATACTTCCACTATAGAAGACAGCATGAGCTTAACTTTATTTTGGGAAAAATCCCCATAACTCTTCAAAAGGCAGTTAAACAAAATCCTGAAATGTGTTGACTATTATAACAACATCTGCTTGAGTCCCTTATTGCAGCATAGCGTCATGAGGAATTGTTAAATTACCAAGATTTTAAGCAACATAGTAGTTTGTTTTTCCAGTTGTCATCTCTTCTGCTTTCTTGATCTTCTGTCATTGAGGTTCAATGGGGCTTTTAATGGGTTAAGTTGACTTTATACAGTTAAGTCACATATGCCTTTGTGGTGAAGCCCATGGATTCATCAAATTGGCCAGCGCTGCATGATGGCTCCCTCAGGCTTACACCACAGGCGATTCATGTATCCCTTGAAGAGAGGTATCAGCTTAGGGTAACAAATACAGAGGTATGGACAGATTTGGGAACACTCACCGCGTATTCTCCTGCGGCTTTGTAGCCGTATGCTTTGCTTGTCATTGCCCAGGACTGCAGTGTTTGTGAGTAGGTGGCAGGCTGACCTGCGTTCCCTGCCAAATTATTCTTTATTTGCTAATTTAATTTTCTGACCCTTTCCAGATAGGCTTTGCTCATTTCCCAGGTCTTGTGCATGCACAAGTGAGGAACAACGTTGTGAGCTGTCTCCCACCCATTTCCATTCTTGATTATCATATATTTCACTCTGTGTGCATTTGTCCTATCACTTGTCCGATGCCAGCAGGTAAACAAACATTCAGAGGGGTGGAGAAAGCCCTTGTGCTTATGAGGTAGCAATTGTTAAGTCTGGTTCTCTCCTTTCTCCCCCCAAAACAAGAGTTAACCCCCATTTTTGTGGCTGGTACCCATACTGGCATTGTGTTTTTTTGTAGCATGCCTTCTGTACCTCATGCACTAAATATTCTCATAAAACTGCACAGAACCATACTACAGCTCAATGCCTGAACTAATTTCATTTTAATGACAATCAAACTTTGCCAACACCTGCTTAGAGCAGGGTGTTTGGAATAATTAAAAGTCAAAGTGCATGACATAGGGTAATATAAGTAAAATAAGACTAAAGTGAGTCAGTGGATTTGCCTTTGAAGTACATTTGATGTTGAGAGAGAAGAAAAAGCAGTGGTTAAATACTGCAGCGGTCACTATACTGAAATTGCTCGTTAGGAGAGTTTTTCATAAGAGTCCACTTGCTTCTTGCATTACTGATTTAGAGGTTGGTTTCTAGTTATATTTGTGTAACTGCAGTAGATTTTTTTTTCATTGGGAAACTTTGATCAGTGTGATTTAATGAGGAAGTAGATGCAGAGTAGGTATATGTGCAAACATGTCCAGATTTCCAAATGTACATCTCTTAAAGTTTCTGTTTTCCATAACACAGAATAGTGGCTACAGGAGATGAAAGGAATGTGAAATGATTGAAATCAGTAGACAGCAGCAGCAGTGTAAAATCCCTGCCCATGTATCCCAAGCCTGGAGCTTGTATTCAAGCTCCTATTTAGTTGAAAACAACAATAAGCGTTTTTATGGATGTTGTTGACCTATTAAGAATTTGTGGGGGAAGTTGCTGTGTAGGCTCCTCTCTCGATAAATTCTTTTCAGAACTCCCCGTATAGCGATGTTTCCTCCTTAAAGACAACAAATGCCTTTCATTTGAAGATATCGTAGTGCTTTGAGCCAAATGTTAGTCATGTTAACAAACCCAGAAGTAACAGTTGTGACTCTCCAGTCCGCCTCCATAAAATAAGCTGCAGGACTGAACAGTAAGTTACTTATATACTTATTAACATGTTTCATTTGGATTTTTTCAAAGAACTGGAAACACAGCCGGATTGTACATCCACCTGGGGTCTGGTGAGCTGAACTGATTGTGTTAGCAGTTTGCTAGTACCATTTGGCACCAGTACAGAAATACGTGTGCTTTCCAACTTGATCCCCTCACCAGAAATTAATAGGAGGAGTGGTGAGGGCCATCTTGGTCGGTGCCTGGAGTGCACGGTCTGGGAGGTGTCAGTTTAAGTCCACAGTTAATATTGTGCTCAAAGCTAGAGGTCTAAAAATGAACCTAGAACGAAGGCCTGATACGGCTTGGGGAGTGACTTGCAGACGGGTTCTCTGTAAAGGTAGCCTTGCTGAGAAGGGCTGCGGGACACGCAAGGTCTCAGGCCCTGGGGAGAGGGACGTGGTGAGTCGGGTGGCCAGAAGTCCCCGCGCCAGGTGCAGTACGGTCAGGAGACGGAGCGGGGTTTCACCCTGCGCCTGCTCTGCCCTCGGTCTCTCCCTCTCCCACGTGCTTCTCTTCCGCAGGGCCCAGAAGCCTGTAATTCCTGCAGCTCTTTCTCTCCCCAGCTGCACTTTCCCCCAGGTGAAGAGCTTACTTGGCTGGTTTCCCACCCCAGCACTCTTCCTTCCCTGTGTGTCCTTGCCAGAGCAGGAGGATACATGGATGGGCGAATTTTGCCCTAGCGTGTTGCATGGCAGCATGTGATGGCCTTCGGGGGAAGTTGCTGTAGTGCCTCACCTTCTGGGCACTGCAGCACTCTGCCTTCCGTTTTGTGAAAACAGTTAAATACCCAGGCTCTCCTCTTGGCGCAAAGCAGAAGGCAGAACGGTACAAAAATCAGCAGCAGTAGAAACCACACTTTCCCAGGCTTCGGTAGGCTCGTTTATTTATGCCGTGGCTGAGGGCTGTGATAGCCAAAGCTGATGCATTGTCCCATGCAGACAGGGCTGCTGGCTCTGGCTGCGCGTAGCTCGTCGGTGGGAATCGTAGCGGCGATGCACTTCAAGCTGCCAAGATTCCCAGCACTTACGAGGATGTTTGCCAGGTTGTCTGTGCAGGGGTTTTATGCTGTCAAAGTTGATAGCTTTCTCACTGAGGTAGCTGTTGAAGATTTCGAGGTATTTTTAGGAAGGCTAGCCAGTGGGTTCTCGTGCTGACTTTTATTTGGCAGGTCTAAATATTCCACTTTAAGGAACAAATCCTGGGTGCATCTTCTTATGAAGGGGGTAAGAATGTGTGACTAATTTTTGTGAACAGTGGTAATTCCTGTGTAAAATCATGATGAAAATAAGCAGCAGACTTACAAGTTATGATAAATCCTGGAGTATGTCACTGTCTTCCAGCGTGTTTAAAATACGGTGTCGTTTTTATCTGGGATTTTTAACTGATTCTGTTAGTTTTCTGTTTGTTTTTTCTTTTCAGTTCCTAATTAATTCATTTATAAGGGCTTATGACTTGCAAGGGGAGGGAGGGGGGAAGAGAATTGGGGCACTTTCCCATGGGAAAGTAAATAGAGTTTCCCAAAAGCACAGTTTTTTTCAGATTAAATCATTTTCTTAATCTATTTACATACTTAGAACGTAACATAAAGCAGAGTTTTATCAGGATTTCTTAGTATATGTAAAGTGCTACATGATGTTTAATGTAATACAGGAATGTTCTGGTTTTTTTCCTTGTGAATGCAAATGAAGTTACACTGAGGTATAACTGGATTATATCTGCTTAACTAGATTAGGAGAAGTAATTTTTTTTTGAGCGAATCACTTCCTTGTTGGATCATTTTTGGAGCCTTATGGAAAAGGGCTTACATCCCTCAGCCTCACAGCTCTCTATGGAGACACTGAAGCTACAGGTTTCTTCAGGTGGTATCCCTGAACGTAGTGTGTAGGAAAGGGATGAGACTTGGGGAAGGACAAGAATGTTGCTGGCTGCTCTGCGCCTTCTGGGGCTAAATAAAATAACAGTACTTGTGTTAAAATAACACCTCTCCGGCTGTCAAATCCTAGTTTCAGTTTTCAGTATTGGATGTGAATTGGTTATTCTTAGAAGTAGCAAAAATGGTATGGAAAATGTAAAATTTGGGCTGTATGTTAACGTACTGGAGGGAGTGAGATACAACGTTAGCTAGTGGTGGAAGGTTTTTTTAAGCGTGTTGGTTTTCTGTTGCTCCACATTAATGCAACACGCTTTGCTTATCTGAAACAAAAGGCTTTTAAATATTGCTGGTTTTCAGAGGAATTGCTCATAAAAATATCAGTTGAATTTTTAATTATGAAAAGCCTTCATAGAAGGGCCTTGCAGACATAGTAAGCTCATTTTTAGTTCTTGTAGAGGAGTGG
Organism: Cygnus atratus; assembly: GCF_013377495.2. NCBI lineage: Eukaryota > Metazoa > Chordata > Aves > Anseriformes > Anatidae > Cygnus > Cygnus atratus. The sequence goes on along the minus strand of NC_066369.1, from coordinate 15,721,733 downwards.
AAAAGGATGGGTAGAAGGGAAAATTTTTCAAAAATAAGATTTTTTCATGAAGCATTTCTGATTGCTATTTTTTAATTGTTCCATAGAATCATTTTACACTTAAAAAAAAAAATAATAAAAATTTCTTTTTCAGAATTTTGACCCCAACCAGTAGTTTCCAAGACATTTGGACACTCTATAACTTCCTCATAAGCAATGAGGTATGAAGTTTTCATTATTGTTTTGTCAGATACACTTCTATTGCAGTTTTCTGATTATTTAAAATAGTCAGGAGGTTAGCTGTCTCATCATTATATTTCCATTAAACTAGAATTTTGAGGATTATATTTTGTTTATTAGACATTAGACATAAAAATATTTTTTTAGTTGATACCTACCAAAAATTATTAGAGTCTGTACCAGTATTTGAGTTGCTTGCCTGACTCTTGGTGCATTCGTTTGTTAAGAAGGACTTGTAGAGAGTAAAAGCATTGAAGCTGAAGTCTCCAAACCATCCCTGACATAGTGATTTTAAGAGGATAGAGAGTTTTGCTAGGTTAAAGGTTGGGTCAGATGATCTTAGAGGTCTTTTCCAACCTAAATGCTGCTATGATTCTGTGATTCATTGAGCTGGGTAATTCTATGGAGTATCCTGTGTGTAGTTCAGAGAAAAGAAGATAGATTGAAATTATCAGTTATTCATGAATTTTAACTCATTTGTGCTGAAGGACTTTAAGAAGAAATAGAAATAAATGTTTGCAGTATAATAGAGGTGTTTTTCCATTTAGTGTACTGCATTTTTCAGATTTGCAGTCCTCTTCTATATAGGAAAATATATCTATTGTTTTTCAGACCTGTACATATGGGGTGACTGTATTTATGGAATTAAAGCAAATCAGAACTTACTTTGGTTGCTATAGATTTAAAGGGTAAATTAAGAGGGGAGGAAGAACAATTGAAGGTCTTCTACATTTTTGCAGAAATGGTTCAAAAATGGAGCTGGGGTGGTATCTGTCCCTCCCATCCTGTACAGTCGTGATTGTTAATTGGTAATATTTAATATTATAGCACATAGCATGATTTTATTCATTTATGTACTGTCTGAACTTGAGAGCCTGTTAGATAATACATTAACAATATCTGTTACACCAGCTGTATAATTTTAATTGATATACGATACTTGGTAATTTACTTTGGTAATTCTTTGCTCTTTGTTCTTTGTTTTAGATATATAACAGTATAAAATTTACTGCTGAGGAGCTTTATGAGTGTGTTTCACAAGAGTTGTATCGGTAAGCCAATTACTGACCACATCAAATAGGTTTTGGGACAGCATTTTACTATATACCAGAGTAATGTAAGAGAAATTGTTCTGTTAAATAAAATAATTGCCATCCTAAGAAGGGGCTAGGGATGAAGAATGGAGATTTTTTTCTTATGATATACTGTTACAACAGAATGCGAGAGGACAGAATATAAATTAGAGATGAGCCAACAGCACCCAGAAGGAAATTTTCAGCTGTTTGACTCCAGGGCAAGGTGCTGGTCCCGCTACCCCGTACCAGTTTTGGATTCATGGTTTAGTGGCAGACAGAGCCATTATAGGTCAGCATCTGTTATAAGGTAGGATAGAATGTGAGACTGCATTTAAATCGATTTGATTATAACTGCAGTTCTGTTTGTAGCAGAACTTGTCATTACTATGAGAACTTAGTCATAAATTAAGCCATTGTGTCTAGTAAAGTACAATTAGAAAAAAAGGAGAACCAAACTTAAGGTTCCGAGTTCTGTTTCCATTTTATTTTATTTCTTACAGTTCAGCCAGAGGGAAATAAACGATCTGTTGTACAGCTGAGTTAAAGACCTTGGAAACATTAGTCTAAAAATAACTGTCATACAAGTCTTAGTTCTTTACTGGAAATTTTCTGGCTCATAAGAAGGTTTTTTTCTGAATTTGTGTAATTGAGGGCTTGTAAAATCAGGTTCAACGGAGTTTTTAAAATGCTGTGAATTTATATAAATAAATTTATTTATTTTTAATAAATCGTGAGTGGATAATAAAAGGTAGGTAAATATTTTCTTTGAAGTTCCTGTTAAAGCATGCATATAATATATATATGAATTAGCTGTAACTTACCAGAATATGAAGTGTGGTTCCATGAGCTGTGTAAATGGCTTGCAGATTATTTTAACCCAAGTAGGAAAATTGTTCTGGAAACCTTCCGCTTGCCTGCCTGGATTGATACTGATTTCCTAATTCTTCTGTGAATTTAAAAGTGCTCATTGCTGGGTGGTGGGAGAAAAGTTTGGCAGGGAAGGGAGAGATTCCATCCATGTGTCAGCAGAGACAAGTGGTCTGCGAGCTTAGCAGGCTTCAGCTGGTGACCACAGCTCCCAAACAGCAGTTTTCAGACATTTGTGGACATCGTTGTCATTGTCTGTGTAAAATCTACAGTGTTACAGCCTTGGGTATTGTGCTACGGGTATCGATGAAACTCCAGTTTCTTGATGTTTGAAAGGTGTCCCCAGGTCCGTACTTTGTCAGAGGGCCCAAAAACGTGGAGTGTGATTCTGTCTGCCACAGGAGGTTTCATGGCCAAAAAGATGTTCTCAGCAGAACTTTGGTTTCTGTGATGAGTGGTGCTACAGGGTGAGGGGGATGTTTTTGTTATCTAGAGGTTACAAGCTTTGAAAACATACAAAGTTAATCCACAGGATTTTAAAATCCCTCTTATGCCTAACTCTTGTTGTCAGTTACTACAGGAATGAAGCTAGGTGCTATTACAGACGGGAAATAAAACATAACTCCACCCAATAAACGTGGGGTGGTAAATGAACTTTTAAAAGGACTCAGTTAAAAGGAGGCGTTCCAAGAGCAAAAACACAGGATGGAGGCTGCTTTAAGTGAGGCTGAATTACCCGGGCTTCAGCAGAAGTTCCTGAACGAAGTGTTTCCCCAGTGTCAATTACCAGTGAGCATTTTTACTTCAGCCTGGCCCCTGGAGGAGGTGGCTTAGTGCAGGATACTTGTACTGTGACTGTTCCTTTCTCGGGATAAACCCAAGATGCTCTCTTCTTGAAATTTTGACCCAAAGTATTCCTTCTTATCTGGAGAAGAAAAGGACTTGTTAAAGTTAGATAGCCACAGCTACATGCACAGTTCTCACTGCTTCCCTATCTCTGTGCGGTGCTACAGGCTTTGGTATCACAGCAGCCTTTAGAAGATGCCAGCCCAGGTCTTTACAATATAAAGATCCGGATCTTAAAGACATAAATGTAACAAAGGTCTGACCCTTCCCCAGACATCTAGTTGTTGCCATTTTTTGCGTTTTCAACAAATTAACAATACAGGTTTTTCCAGTAAGACACCAGGAACTTCTGTGTAACTTTTTTTTTTTTTAACTGAGCCTCCCTACCAGTTGCCTAATAGATTCCGGTCTTCCTCTTACAGATCCGAGCAGTGCTGATGTGAGAGCTCTGCTTTTCTCTTTGTTTGTTTTTCCTGTTGCTGCTTCACTTATAGTGGTAGAGATATGGTGAAAGCGGGGGGGGGGTGGGCAGAGAGAGAAAGCAAAGCTTTTTGTAACATGACAGAAATACCATTGGAGTGAAGCTTTTTCCCTCCGAATAGTGGGAACATACCACAGCCCTGAGCTGCTTCAGCAGAAGAATTGGGTAGATGGAGAGGAGTTTATGCAAAGCCCTTATTCTTCCCCCCTCCCTTCCTGCTCAGCTGTGCTCTGGGGGGAGCAGAGGTGCTGGGTGGCAGGAAGATTTCAGAGGGGACACTCGTTTTTGTGGCAAGCAGCTAATGTGGAGACTTAGAGTCTCCAGGTTGCTCCCTAAGGCTTTGGAGTTTTCCCTGTGGAGGGGCTGGTAGCAGTTCGTGTTGACAGACAATGAATTGATGTGGAGGCGTTCCTTCGCACGATAAAGGCATACCCGGACTCATCAAATGTCCCCAGCTACCGCGGGCTCTGCAAACCACGGCCCCAGCCATCCCCGTGAAACTTCCCCGCCTCCTGTACGTTGGTCCCGGTCCTGCGGGCGCCCTGCCACGTTCGCCACCCTCATGCTGCCATCGCCATGCCGAGCAGGGTCTTACGGCACCTCCAGCAGTTCTGTGCCCTGCTGCGTTCGCCACCCCTTGGGACAGGCCCGGTGGTCTGCTGGAAGGTATTTGCCGTCCGCCATCCACCACTGTGTTTTGGAAGGTGCAGAAACACCCTCTCTCGACCCATTTAAAATTATTTCAGGCGGGAACTGTGGTAATTACATGTGAGCTAAAATGTTGCACTGTTCCGCGTGTAAATCCTGTGCTAGTATCATGCAATTTACCATTTTAGCCATTGCACAGCGGCTGCTAGAATAATGTAGGGGAGATTTTAATTAGATATGGGTGACTTATTACCCATGGCTCAGCTGAGGTATTTCTCTGTGCCAGTTTTTAAGAACTCCTCTCTAAAGACTGCTGAGGCGCTTGCAGCATTGGAGAGGTTGGACCTGGCGATGGAGCTCCTTTGGCTGGAGGATGGGTGGTCGTCAGCGCGGCTCTGCCAGTGCTGGGCGTTATGTCCAGAGAAATGCTGTTTGTTTTAACCCCTCTTCAGTCGTCTGCACTGGCGGGCTGATCCTCCAACCTAAGTGACCTGTGAGAATGAAAAGTGCCGGGGGTATGGTGTGTATCCTTCTAACTGCCTTAGTTTGAATTGTATTATATTCAAATATATATGTATATAGATATACACATGTATGTGTTTTAGAAGTTGATCAAGTGAAAGAAAACCTAACAGATCTAGCTGATGGGAATAAAATCTGCATGGGTACAGCCATGGAGAAAGTAAAGTGCATAAATTTGTGCTTGGCATGGTTTAAAAAGGAAAAAGATTTAAGAGGCTGGTCTGGTAGCCCTCAGGCTGCAGTCATGATTTAACCCTGCTTTTTAAGGAGAGTCTTTTAAATGTTCTTTTCAGCAAGTATCTTGGAAAACCAAAGCTGCAGAATGTTTTTTGTGTAAGCAGGTTTAGGTTTCTCTTTCGAAACAAAGGTCTATTAAATAACCAGTCTCTGTAGTCAAGAGATTTACTGCGTGTGTAAATATGCAAACATAAGAGCGATGGTTTGAATTGTACCTACCATTATAAAATCCCTGTTCTGTCAAGAAAGCTGATGTAAGTGGCCTTTCAACACTGATTATTTTTTTAAACTACCTTTGTGTATTACAATGAAAAGCAAAACATCCAAAGCAGCTCTGCCACTTTGCTGAGTTGCAGTTTGGCTTTTTTAAGGTATTTGTGTAAAACTCTTGTTTTTAGCAGCTTTAAGGCAAAAGTTACTGCTGTTTCTTGCATTTTATGGAAATTGCCTCTACAATTATATAGATCACAACTGTGTAGTTTGTCTTTTGCAATATCCTTTTCTAGTTAAAAATGGTAATAAATTGTATTTTCTTTGAGTCAGGACAGCAGGTTTCAAGCTGTGCAGCCACTGTCTTGGTAGGCAAGCAGCACCTTGTGGTGGCTGCTCTGGCTCAGATGTTACATTTGTCTGCAAATACTGGCAGTTACCCAGCAGATAATGTGGGGGAGTGGCTGCATCAATAACTTGTGTGTAGACGTGTGGATTTTTTTTTTTAACCAACTAATTCCAAGTTTGGAGACAAAAACAAGAACAGGTATTTTGGCAAGTTTACAGCTTAGAGAAAAGGCAAAGTATGCAGGAAAAAACTCTCAAACCACGTGAGGAGGTACAAATGCAGCAGACCTGTGGTGGTTCGGTGTCTGCAGGTTGATTTTTAGGAAGCGAGACATGGGGAAAGAATGTCCTGGCTCCGGTCATTTTGCCAGTGCTTACTTAAGCACTGTGAAGATGGAAGGTTTGTTGTGCTTTCTTTCAGAGGAACCACTGACATTGGAAAGGTTTTCACATGCCGAGCTACTATTTCAAAACCCATCACTGTCTGCCAGCCTGCCCTGTGTTCCAAACCAGACTTTGGGCTTTTCTGACTCCAGAAAATGTTTCTTATATTTAACTTCTACGAGCACAAGCTTATAAAAGTGTCTCTTCTTCTGTGATTGGTGGCGCTCCAGGGATTAGCAGAAAAAATACAGATGTCAGGCAAGTGCAAGAGCCACAGGACCTTCTATACCCACTAGAGACTGAAGTTAAACTTTCCACATGCCTAAAATGCGGATCTCTGTAACATAACTGTGGGTGGAACTTGGTTCTGTCTGTGGGCCAGAGACGTACAGGAACTGCAGAGCTGAACTGCAGCTAAACACCTTCTGTGAAAAGTGGCAAAATTTGGTGTTAGTTGAAGGCTTGGTTTGTGTTGAGATTGAAATAGTGTTTGCTGTGTGCCTTTTAGGCTGTTGCATTTTAAAGGTTTCATTGCAGGATACAGCTGGGAGCATGTAATGGTTAGCTGGCTCTGCAATAAGCTTACTTTATTTTTACAGCAAAAGATTAACATCTGGATTTCCAGAGGTACAGAATGTTCTCTGCTTTTGACAGTGTTAAAGCACAGTATTAGAATCCATTGGAATTCTGTTTTAAAGCAATATGCTGAAATGTTCCTGTCTATAAAATGGGATCCACTGTGTCCTGATAACCTGGGTTTGTATCTTTTCGTCTCTAGAGAAAGACTGGAAGTTGGATGTTGCCAACTGGCCCAGCTGGAGCACACTATTAAGCAGTGCAACGCATCTGCTCACATGGAAGCAAAGAACAGGGGCTGGCTGTGACACTTGACTCAAGGTGTGGAGCTGCGGTGCTCACCTCCCTTTGTTTGCCTTGCCCACATGAAGTCCTGCTCCTCAGAGGCATGGTGGGAGGGAAGGGAATATTCACGGAGCCAAAAAAATCTGCCTTCTTCTTTCTCAATGGTGCCGTTTTATATTTGAGTTGAAGGGAAAACAAAAACAAGTTATACATGTATAACATTAAATGTCAGAATTTCTGCCAGTTGCAAGCTAGTAGAATTTTCTGTCTCAAGTGAGGGTCTCTGGATCGATACAACAAAATTTTGGGACACACCAAGATGTGCTGGACCGGTGTTCTAAATGCTAGAAGTTTGTGTTGGAAGTCAGAGCTGTTACTAATAGTTATATGGTTATATAGAAAAATAAGGGTAAGGTTTTTATTTCTCCTGACACTCTGGAAGTGAACAGTGTGGGGAAAAAAGGGTTTTGTGATATCTAGGCTCTGAAAAGACTGGAAGGAAAGCAGTTGACTGCAAAGCCAGATGCCCATGATGCTTGCACTCCTACAGATATGAAGGACTAAAACACAGATGCAATATGTGTCCTATGTACTGCACTACATAAGGCTGAAGGGAGGATATAGAATGAGGAAAGAAATGGATTAATGCTTGTTTTATTTAAAAACAAACAAACAGACAACACACACACACCCCACAACTCATGTAACTGTTTGTCCTGAACCTCTTTTTAAGTACTTTTGTCAGAATATTCAGTATGACCTTTTCCAGTGAAAACTCTGGGCTGTTACCAGCAGTGAAACCAGGATCATTTGTAATTAAGCATGTGAAATATGCTTTAAAAAAAAAGTATTAAGTTCAGAAGTGGCGTTTTTCCTTTGTTAAAATATCCACTTAAATCTTGATGCAGTGGAAACTTGCTAGAAAAATTCTTTTGGTAAATTCCTCATCCTTCTGTCATCTTTTCTTGTAAAGACACAAGCATTTTTTCCTCTGTGTTACAGTGACTTGCCTCTGCTCTTCAGGTGACATCTCTCGTTGAATGTATTTTATGTTGCTTTCTAAAACTGCTTTAAGTCAACAAAACTTTCTAACAGCCATTTTCAATGCTGCTGTGGCCTTTAAAGCTACCTCTTTTATGTATGTATTTGTATAGAGATGAGATGACCAGTAAAGTTCCAGAAGTGTTTATTTTGATATTAACTTTTGGATGTATTTGTAAAAATCTTTATTGTAAAAAAAAATAAAAATCTAATTTATTGTTATAATAAATGACAGTTAATTCTAGATGATAGTGTTGCTTTGACAAGCTTTATTTTCACTCTATTTGCTTAATTGCTGTGGATGCAAATTTAATGCAGTTCTCTTCCCTGATTTGAAGTGCCTAGTGCTAAGTAGCTTGTAAAAGTAACTATCAGAGCAAAATTCTTATTGGGGATATTCCCATTGATGCTGTTATCCCACAGTTGTGGGTAAGACACTGTGTTCAGATAATCTTATTGGCAGTTTGTACCATATACATAGGAAATTAGACCTACTTAGCGCATTACATTTGTCTGCCTTAGCTCATGGCTACTTTTGATAAACTTTAGGGGGAGAGAGTCGACAGATTAAGACACTACTTCAGCTTTTCTTTTCTTATAAAGACTCTTCCTGTGAGAACACACCCAGTTTTACAGCTTGGCATAATCAGTAACTCCTTGGTCTTGTTTTTCTGCTCTGCTGTCCAGCTGTAGTATGCTGCTGATGCATTACACGGTGTCAAGTAGAAACACGCTGTAGCAGAAGCCTGTTCCTAGTCAGTCAGTCAGCTGTTACCTTGTTGAGAGGTGAATCAAGCAAAGCATCCAGTTCAGAACGGCATGGGGACAGAAACGAGCACCACCATGGGTACAGCTTTATTTCCTATACCTACTTGCTTAATGCTTAGGAACACACCTAAATGAAGTTTCTTGGAATGATTCAGACACAGGACCAATTTCTCATAGCACCTTCAGTACCACCCCACTTCAATTCGCGTGGCCCCTAGGAGCAACACTTTCTCAAACCCAGGGGCAGTAGCTGGATGTGGTGAGCCAGGCCACCCACGAGCTCAGGGATCTCAAACCACAGGCACATGGGGTACACAGCCCTTCACCCCCCTAAGGCTGAGCTGCAGCAGTTCAGTTAAATGTCCTAGGTTGCTTGCCTGAAGCCTATGTGCATCTGAAACTCCCATTTCAGTGTTGTAAGTTGTTTGTAAACTATTTCGTTAAAGAAATGAACATGAAGACACAGCACACAAAGCCTGTGGTGCAAGGATTTCCCAAAAGGTACCTTTAATGTGTTTGCATGAGCAGCAAGCAGTTAAGTGCTAGTCTTGGCACCAGGAGTTTAGATGTGCAGCACTACACCTTCAACACCAAGTCATCCAAACCAACATTTTATCCATATGAATAGAGAAAGTGAACTAAAACACAGCACTATGAGTACATATGAAGTCAAGTTATCGGTGTTCTATCACATTTTCAGTTTGTAATATTAGAAAAATAAACTTAAAACAGTTACTAATCAGATGAATACATTTTCATTGCCAACTTGGAAGAGTTTAAAAAACATGAGAAAAACCCCACACTTAAGTTTGTTTTACAAATGTTAGGTCAACCCTAGTAACAAAACTGCTGTACAGAAAGCACCCTCTACGTTTTTGTCAAAATACTTGGAGCCAGAATCATTTTCCCATGCTAGAAAGTCACAGCTATGTTATGTTCAGAAACTCCATTTGGATCTAATGAAAGTGTTGCATACTAAGTTGCAATATTGTAGCAGAGGCAAAAGCTCAGAAGCTCAACTACAGTGGTAAATCGCAGTCCCACTCAGTATCTGTGAACTCCAAGGTTGTCTTTTTGCTTCAATAACCATTTATCTGCTGTTTTCATTTCAACAGATAAAATACTCCGTTGAGTATATAAAAACTGTTATAAAAAGGCAATCATAAAAGATAAGGTATTGGCAGGCATGTCAGGTTTTTTAATAAAAAAAATAGCCATTATATCTATTTAAATAAGGCTTCTTGTTACAGATTGTTCCAGTTACTGAAGAAAACAAGGCCTGATGAAAAAACGATCCCCCCATAAACTTTACACTTCCTGCCCCAAGAACACATTGTACAGAAAAGAAAACATCATTTAATGTGCAAAGTGACAAAAACAAACACTGGGGGAAGCTCCTGAAATGATATGCTCCATCTAGTTTCTCTTGCAATATCGTCAAAGTCTTAAAAAAAAAAAAAAACCACCCTGAAACAAAGTTCTAAAATACACAAAAAACCCTTCATCTTGATATTCTTTCCAAAACAAATATGTACAGCACATTAATATGCAATATGCAAAAGCTCTGTGTTGCTGTTGGCAACATCTATGCCCTCCCCAACCCTATTCACAAGTGTACCTCTACTGAAACACAATTACATCACTACGCCTGTTAGTTTGAAAAGGGAATTTAATTCACCTAAAACTTGTAAAGTTTTGTGTAGGGGCTCCATTCATTTGATTCTGGATTGTAGACTTCAATTGTGTTCAGGAATTCGTTGCCATCAAATCCCCCAACTGCATAAATAGTGTTTGCCACTGTCGTGATGCCGGCATTGCTTCTCGGAGTAGTCATATTTCCCATCATCTTCCACTCGTTTTTAGCAGGGTCATACATCTCCACACAGCTCACCGCGTGAGAGCCATCAAAGCCTCCACCAACAAAGAGTTTTCCTATGAAAAAGAGACAAAATGGGTGTTTCACTGCTAAGCACCCTCTATACTTCCAAACACAGCCTTCCTTTCCCGGAAGACCAAGCCAGAGCGAAGGAACGTAAGGGTTTCCTGGCAGAAACTTGCTTTTTTTAGGTTCTGGAGTCACAGCACTGACCTGCTGAGCTCTTCTGATCATTAGGGCTGATTGGTCTGAAATAATTTCCAAAGCCCAAATTCAAACAGGTGCAGTTCTGGAAGCTGCAAGGGTGATGTTTGGGGGGGGGGGGGGGGGGGGGGGGGTGGAGAGAAAAGAAAAAAAAGAGAAAAGAAAAAAGAGAGAAAAAGAAAAAAGGGCTGGGCGAGATGCTCCTAAAGTCAGAGCTTTTCGTTTTTCTGGTTACAGTTTTTAAGTAATTGAAGGCATAAACCAAGTTCTTCCAGTATTTTTTACTCCCTTTATTAGAATACAAAGGAATACACCTTTGTGTTCTACTTTCACCGTAGCTCAACATGAAAAATTCATTAAGCATAAGAGGCTGCGTAAGACTGCAGAAGCCTACCATCGTGAACAGCCACTCCAGCTCCCCGTCGAGCCATGTTCATGGGTGCAATCAGAGTCCAGGTATTGTTCTCTGGATTGTAACGCTCCACGCTGCTCAGGCAGTTCCACGATTCTGCTCCCCCAATTATGTACAAATACCCGCCGAGCTCGCACACTGCAGACTGATGTCTCCCTGCAACCGAACACCACGAGTTACAGAGCAGCACAGAAGCAGTGCACTAACAACTTGCCACAGCAGCTGAAACTTAACCAGCTTTTTTGTTTAAAATCCATGGTTTTGCAACTGCCCTTTTTCCCCTCCCTCCCAAATTACACAGCAGACTTACGGACATTAAGTGGAGCACAACTTGTCCACGATTTTGTTAGAGGATCAAACACATCACAGTTCTTAAGTCCCTTTTGGCCATAAGGATCTGAACCACCAACAATGTAAAGTTTTCCATTCAGGGCACATACTCCTATTCATGTAGGAAAGAATAATAAGTAAGCTAATAAATTAATAAAGAAAGTAACAGTTGATCAGCTGCAGAGGCGTTACCTGCATTGCAACGATTGGTTCTCAGTTCCGGAACAGGAGTCCAGTCATCTATTTCTGGCTCATACATTTCTCCACAGCTCAAGTCATCCGAGTGGCCATTTGACCCACCCACGACATATAGCTGCCCCTAAATGGAAAAAATGTGTACCTTTCACATACAAGCAGTCAACTCAAAACATTACCACTTTAGTAACCTTGTAAATTCAATTAAGCAACTTGTAGTACTGTTTTATAAGGTTTCCAATATTTGTCCCACCTATGTTTACATAATCTCAACATATCATCTGATCTCCACACACCATTAAAACTGCCATCTGGAACCGAGCTCTCGGTGTTCTCATAGGTGCAATGAAAGTCCAAGCGTCCTTCTGCGGATCATAGCATTCCACTGTGCGCAAGCATTCCTCTCTGTTATATCCACCTAAAATCAAAAGGTTAAATGGTATCAAACTTCCAAAGACCAATTGCACCCCTTCCAAATTGAGCAAGCTGTTTTAAAGAACTGTTCCTACTTCTCTTACCTGCAGCGATCAGCTTGCCGTTAAGTTCAGCTGTGCCCAATCCAGACCGAGCATACTGCATGGGAGACATGGGCTTCTCTATTACATCGTTTGGCTGAAGCTCAAAGCTCAGACTCTTCAGCAGTCGCGGCGTGCTGGTGGGAGAGCTCTGAGGGCTGTTGCGGCCATGCAGGAATATCACGCACAGCACGCCATCCAGAACAGCGAGACACAGGTAGGTATTACCTGTAAGTCAGGAGAACAGGAGAGAAGACTGATACGAATGACTTAGGACTTTCTGGGTCAAATTATACACACCACAGGATTTCTAATGGCCCTGTGGACACAGGATCAAAGCATCGGTGATCCCAGCTTGGCCCCAGTTATTTTAGAAACATCCCACAAATTAGTGTATCATCAGTAAGAAAAAGTGCTGCTTAGAGATGTTGAAGGGAACCCTTAAGTGTGAGAGGTGGTGGGTACATAACACCAGATGCATCTTTTAGACAACTCCCCTGCCTCCTAAGATACTCACTGGAAGTTTTCTCTGAAGCAATGATTTTCCATTCATGTTTAGGACTCTGAACAGTAGCACTTGGAGAAAGACTTCCAGAGGAGCTGCTACTTATCTGCTTGTGATCATTCTCACGTGGTGGCTTCTTCTGCAAAATCAAAAGGCAGCTACAGAAACCTAGCCAGAGACTGCTCCTCTTTCTACCTTTGCTTCCCTGAGCTAATACATAACTATTCAAGAGAACACTTCAGCTACCACCTCCACAGAGCATCATGTATAGCCCATCTACTGTTGCATACTCAACAACAGCTGCCAACACCACCCTACATCTTAGCTTGGTACTCATTTCATCCTCTGATTGCACCTTTGTACTGCTGGTGTATGACTAGAAATCATTTCAAATTCCTGGATAAGAATACGCATTACTAGCAGGTTTTTCAAGGCTAAGGAAAAACCTCCATCTACTTGGAAAAAAATGATTCACAAAGTAGAAGCCACACTTGAACTCTGCTTCTGGAACTTGAGTTAATTGTATAAAGCTGTTGGAAGTGAATTAACTATTCTCTTCATTCCCTGAAGACAAATTAATTTCGTTTCAGTTCCTCTCTGTGTTCAGATTAGCCATTTCTTGGATTTTACTCCCTTGATACTTCCCACTAACAGGAGATTACTGCTCTCTTTTCTTCTTCGATTAAATTTATACTGTAGTTTACATTATTTTGCTAAACTAAGAAAAGCCAAAATTTCACATTTCAGACACAGCTGGTCGGATTATGCAGGCTTTTTCTGAGTCTGAAGAACCAAAAGGGAGGTTAAAATTCTGTCTATTTTTTTAACAAGAGACATTATAACCACAGGACCAAAATTTACAGTGCCTGCACAGTTCCCTGGAGTCTGATTTCTATGGAAACTGTCATAAGATCTCCAGAACACACCATCTAACTCATAGATAACCTTACACAGAGTTTGACAGCTACACTCAGCTTTGCATGAAAACCAATTTATTTGTGGATAGCATTTTTGTTTCTGAATCTTCATTCAGTTAAGAGCTTATTCTTCTATCCTTAAACTACCTCAACAGTCACTGACATTGCAAACATCTGTAATTCAGAAATTTTAAAATTACTGACCCATTTTCCAGACCCATTGTCTATGGGCTTTTAGTGTTCTCTCGACTGCCTGACTTTTCCAAAGGCTGGATGCAAATTTCTGAAATTGTTAATTCCAGTTATCAAAAAGGATTTAAAAAAGAAAAAGTTGAGGACTCTTTGGCCTCATTTCTGAAGAAGAAATTTTGGAAAGTTCACCTCTTAGCTTTTAACTACTATAAGGAATAGCATCCAAAGGCAGTGAAATCTGTGAAGGTTTACTAAGATGCATTACAACAAGAGGAATATTAGCTGGCTTCATTTTCATCTCTCTTCACTTCTAAAATCCACATTCCAAGATGGAAGTATTTTACATAATCATTTGCTAAAAAATTTCAAGAAATATATACTTGCACACATCACTTATGAATTAAAATACACATACTTTTAGCTCAATGAATTTAAACTATATTTGGATAAAGCAACTGACAATTTACATTTATTAGCTTTTGTTTATTTTTTTTTGTTTGTTTCTTAAATAGTCTCTATTGTCCTAAGCCACATGTTTTTCAGGAGCTGAAATTCAGTACCATATTTGGCTGGCAGTAAAAAAAAAAAAAAAAAATCTCAAAAAACATAAGACAGTCAAAGCATCAGCCCTCTCTGGCTCAGAAATTATGTACTGATGCTTTTTTAAATCTCTCTTGCACATTACCAATACAGCTGAACAAAAGAAATGGATGCTGGCAGCTAAAAGCTTAGAACTTATGTCTGGAATCTTTTTCTGTGCCAAAATCTTAACAGATGCATAAGTCAGTCTCATGAACAGGAAAACTGCAAGCCAAGCAGTCAGTCCACGATTCTTTTCAGTCTCTTGGAGATGATTTCCTGGACATTTCTACTAAGCTACAACTGACCTGCTACAGCTGACTGCTTCTCTACCTTTTCCTCCTTCTAACAGCCCAAGATTTATTTAAAAGTCAAACCTAAAGCACTTAATTTTGCAAAGGCTCACTTTGAGTCAGTCTGCTGATAAACTGACAGAGTCTAAATCATTGCGTCCAGCAGTTTTGAGAAAGATATGCTTTCTTGTCATGTATTTCACCATTAAAGCTACTGCTGCTTCCTCTGCTACAGTATACAAGACTTCAGGTTGCTGTGAACTGCTCCAGTCTATCTGAGGTTACCTCGGACTCTCTGCAAGTTGTACCTGCACAAACTGAATGTGGTCATCATCACTGCCATACACCTCAGCCTGTCCATCTAGCAGATTTCCATCAAGCAGCTTGTGATCAGCTGAGTAGTACAGCGTTTGAACCTGCAAAAACAACAACAGAATACCCATGTGGCTACTGTCTCCATTATTACTTAGCTACAGGCAGATTACAAAAGGCAGTCGCCAGCATACTTCTCGTCATCTCATCTCAATCTAGCGGAATGACAAAACTAAAAGGAAGCAGATGTCATGGTGGCAATCTTCAAACATTGGATGAAGGTTCCTTACTTTCTCAGCTTGAAAGAAATCTTCGGTTTCCAAGGACTTCTACTGTTTTTTCCAGCACAGAAACATTAGACAAGCAAGAGGTACATTAATTTGCAGAATTACACAAATTCACAATCTCATGCAAGCATTTTTGTTATCCCCGCAAACAAGTTTTCTGCTCTGAAAAATACACATATTTATGTTGACCAGAAAGAGTTAAGGGGAGCCAACAGTGGACTCTAAAAGAAAGGTATGGGGATGAGGGAAGACAACACAAATTTAAGCTCTGGAAGAAACTGTTGTCCACGTCTAAACATCAGATGCAACTGTTTCAATGAAATGCATCTGAATTTCAACATGATCAAAATTTAAAATTAGTTATTCCAAGAGGAAATATACACTCAAGAAGGTATGACAGTTATCAACATGTACTTTTGCCTATACAAGTGTTTCTGAAGATCTACCGTGCCTGTAATAACAAACTGGGAAAATTTTGATGTTTGGTGTCTATTTCTAAAGCCCATTTTTTCCAGCCAATTAGAAATTTCAATTCCCCACCAATTTTTCCATTAAAAACTGCCCAGGCTACATCTAGCATTATTATTCATGAGTAAAGCCATTTAATAACACACAACTTTTAAAATAATATATCCTGTAAAGGAGTAAGTAAACACCATTAAATCATCATCATCGTTCTCTGCCCACAGCGGATTTTCTTAGGAGAACTGGGGCAGGACTGCTGCTTCTGTACGTGTCAATACACTTGAGGTTTCTTCTTGGTTCTTCAGCCTTGGTATCCTAGTTTTGTTAATAAACCTATGGGGAGATAAATCAATGGGGAGGAACAACCATTAGAAGCTTTTACCTACTTTGCATTTACAAGTAAAACCTGCAAAGGAAAACATCAAGAATCTACAGCAAGTTTCAGTACCACCTCCCCAGTTCTAAAGCAAGATACATGCCACTTTTGAGATTACTATACAGCACATAGTGAGCAAAAAAGGAAAGCGGAAGACCAGACTGAACAGTTCATTCAGCTCACCTGAACACCCCCCCAGTTTCTCAGCTTAGGGGTACCTACAGTAAAATTTAAATTCTTTAGGGTCATAGTTAAAAAAGTGGAAAAAAAAAAAGAAAAAAGGGATCATCCTTCATATTGATTTTTTCTATATTAAAAAAAAAAAAGAAAAAGATGTTTAATCCCATTTTCTTAAAGACTAACCTCTTCCATTAGATCTTCCAGGCTGTCTCCATTCTCCCAGATGCTGCGCTGTACCCAGTTGATTACCTTTGTGTACAATTTGCCATTGCTAGGTAGGCCAACATTGTCTTCAAGCATTACTTCAAGCTTGAAATAGAAGAGGAAGGGAAGTGAATTACTGGATGATTTACTCCACAGGTTTTACCCTTTTATTTGCAGCATACCACACTTTACAGAGTGAGCATTACTCCTGCTTTTCAGTGGAGCTAGAAGACAGCAGGAGCTTTCAGTTTGTGCACTAGAAACTAGTAAGCACATTGAAGTACAACTGCAGTTACGTTTTATTCTAGACAAGGATGACAGTGCATAGGCTCTACAGTCAAGTTGCACATTAGCATGAATATTATACAGAATGTTCATGTTGTTTTTTAAAACTCAGCATACTATGGCTTCCCTTTTGGGAGCAGGAAAACTTTATGTTTGTTCCTTGGATTACTTTTTGTAAAGGTGATTTGTAACTCCCTTCACATTGCCTGCAGTCCCATACCAAAAGTAAGTCTACAAACTTCAGCTAACCTTTAACCGTGGAAGTTTGAGAAATTCCTCCTGTTCTGAAATCTGCAAAAGATGTTCCTGAATGTAGCCATCAATCTTGTTCAACAAACGTGAGTCTCCCATACAACTTGCAAAATTTCGGTAAGAGATGCAGCTCTGAACATCCATCTTGGAGAGCAAGTAGTCACCACAAACCTTTTAAAAAAGGAAGCTGCATCTTAATTTACACGATTTTTATATGTACAAATTATCCACCCCAACACACAGAAACAAGTTTGTTTAACTGCAGAACAGTGCCTGTTTGTCTGTTGTCATCTCCCCGCACTAGCTGCTGTAAATGAAGTGCCGCCTTCCATAAGAATATGCATACATTAGAAGAACGTCCTACACATAAAAGCTACTTACATATATGCGCTTCTTTGCAAACCTGTTCAAAACTGCCTACCTGCAATTAAGTGAAGACACAAATCCCAATTCCCTTGTCAAAGGTATCCCCATTTTCAGCAAGAGCAAGCATTTTGGAAACCAAGTTCAAAACTTACGTTCCGCAGTGTGTGGGTTATTCCTTTTTCACATACCACTGCCACAGAGTTACAGAGCCAATTATGCCCCCCGCAAAACAACCAAGCACATCAGTGCTCCCATGAACCTTAAGGTAATTAACCAGCTAAGATTCATAAGCCATTTTACTTACACGTGCACAAATAAAAACTTAGCTTCAGAGCGCCCTTCAGCACAAAGATAACACAAACCTAAGCAATACATCCTGATATCACTCAAATTAACACTATGCAAAAGCTTACCCGCTAAGCACTTTTTCCACAGAATCATTTTTTAGTCCCATTACCACCAAAAAGCATAACACTGTCTGACTGAGAAAACAGAACAGACCTCTGGAAGAGCTGAGAACTGTACCTGCTTAACTCTCTCCATCTTCAACTTCTTTGCTGCTGAGTATACATCTTTCACCAGTTCTTTATCAGCTTTTAACCTATTGAAGAAAGAAACGTAACTTCGTTACTTTGATTCTTTATAATTAAAACTTGCCCTCTCTCATTTCTCAGAAAAGTACTTACTGAGCAGTATAGGCATAGTTCAACAGAACTTCAACAGCATCTGGATTGAGATCATCGAATTTGACATGGGAAATTCCATGAGAATCACTATCACTATTGAAGATTTCAAACAGGTAGGGACTGCAGCAAGCCAGCACAGCTCTGTGCGCCAACATCTCATGTCCACACACCTGTATTTAAAAAACAGATAAAAAATCCACAGGGTTGTAAGATATTCTTAAAAAATACATTTATATTGTAACGCAGTATAAAGACCTTCCCAAGTGAATGGCCCCATTCAAATCAATTTATTAATCAATAAATTAATCAATACTGCCTTCAACTTACTTCATCTGAAAAAACTCATTAGTGTTGTATAGTGTTTCTCTCAAAGTAGTATCTTTCTTCTTTTAAATATGGAAAGTATAAAATTCCAGAAAAAAATATATATAGTACTACAAAACAATGAAAAAACACATTCAACCATAATACATGAGAGGAAAAAAGTTACCTGGAGTCGGACATCGCAGAACTGACCACTTTTACGTAAGGCATTTAGTTTGGCAACAGATGACTCGATGAAATTTTCATCTTCAAACATCAAATATCCATTAGGAATCATTTTGGAGTTGGTCTGGCTGAGAACAGAATGCGTATCATTTTCAGATATAACATTTTGCTTCCATATAGAAGTACAATTAACACATCACTTGCAAACATTCGTAAGAACTTTTTCAAAAAAAACATCCACCTCAAAAAAAAAAAAAAAAAAGAAAAACTACAAGAGTACTACTGCTGATGACTATGTGTTAACAACAATACTTCGGATTGACCAGATTAATGATTTTTCAAAGTGAGATGCTCCACAACTTCTTTTTTTTTTCCCTTTCAATTTTTCCACATCACTTCTGCAGGTACCAGCTCCAAAAACAGATGCTGAACCTGTGCTTGCTCTCTGTGAGCAAGTTGGAAACCTCTGGATTAGGCAAGAAGCTTTATTTCCCTCCACGAAGATCAGATCTGGAAGATTCATTGCTATTTTCTGCTCACTGCATAAAATGTCATATTGACCAGATTTATTTCTGCACAGACCTAAAAAGCACCTGCATCAAAAACGAAGAACTGAGAATTTAAAGTAAAAAGGGAAGTCAAATAGCCAGAGAAATTAAAAAAAAAAAAAAAAAGTTGCTTGATTTTATGAGTGTAATGGTTGAAATATTTCAGAGTAGCTGAAAACTATAAAAGAAAACAGACAGATTGAAATATATTCTGTATCACCACCATGTATTTTAAGTCCTCATGAAGCTAAAGCAACTTCCCCTGAACATCTTACCCATATACAAACATGTCACCTCATGCAACTTGGACCAAGACTGGAAAAATAACTTCAGGAAACTATCTATCTTTTGAATTTGAAAACTATTTTGTAAGTCATTTAACTCTCTCTCTCTTTATTTTTATTTTTATTTTTTTTTAAATCTAAGCACTTTAGAAAAAAGTCCTCTTAAGAAATAGGAAGCTAACTAAGAGTACTAAAACATGACCCTGAGATGACATACTGAATTTGTCTCTCTCTCAAATCTTTAAGTTTGAGTTGCCAACATATGCAAAAGTAAAATTTCCTCAACAATTTTAGAGGAAATAATACATGGAATGCTAGTAACATTATCAGCAATAATTTATATTTCCATCTGAAATTAAAAAAAATGCAAAAGATTAAACAACCCCCCCAGTAAAATACAAAAATTGGAAATAAAAAAACGGTACAAAAATAATAGCAAGCTCCACACAAATAACTCTAGCTTTACTCCACTTGTTTTTACCTTCACTTAATACAGACGGTATTTGACTGTAAACTGGCAACAGTCTTACTTCCAGATGTTTCTATTTGCATAGATTTTCAATTGTTACAATTTAAAATTAAAAAAAAAAAGAGGACAGGAAGTTTTTAAAGTCACAGAATGTCAGCAAAACTATTAATTATTGAATACACACCTACCAGTATTAACTTACCTAGCAAATATATTACTGTAAATTTTTAACTGGGAGGTCTTAAATTATTCCAATGGTATCCCTGTGTCAAAACAGAGCACTTCAGTTTCAGTATCCTCTGACAGGGAAGATGTTTGTTGAAATGCAAAAACAGACGTGTCTTTGCAGCTGCAATATGGATTCCAAAACTATCCAGGCTTGAAGATGATGTAATCAAGTCCTTAAGAGCTATAGACATGAATTTCTTCTGTGATAATCGTGCATCATAATCTGCAATAAAGAAATTATCAAGTAAGGCCAATATATAATGCTACCACATATTTCTGGTGAAATTTAGTCTCCTAAAGTAGAAGTTCTTGACCCCTCAAAAACAAGTTTTCTAGACAAAGAGAGAACAACCTGAGAAATTCCATATTGACACCACTACATCCTCATGTCTAACAACAGGTGCACCATACCAATTCCTATCCACACAGAGACAAGATAGTAGCTACAGCAATATTTAGAAAAAAAAAAAACAGCTGAATCCAATTTTCAGACAATTCCTTACCAATCCTGACTTTCAGCACTTCCTATATCTAGATATTACTGCTTGCTTACACAAGAAGACAAACTCTTAAGTAACAAAACAAAAACTACTAAACATATATAAAAAAAGAAGCCACTCCACATGCCTCCTACCTTTTACTTTACATGTACTTGTCTACTTGTATCCTTCTTCTCCTAAATGCCTAAAATGGACCGAAGATGGATTAAGGACACGTCTGAAAGGACTGGGCATGTCTCCAGTCTTAGGTACTTCCAAAAAAAACAACTATAAAGTCAGAAATTGTTGTTTTCTACGACAACCTCTTGGATAACAAGTCTCTTCACTACCCCCGAGCAGAACCCGTCAGCTGCAGCCAAGCCCCACGCTGACACTGCAGCCCGGGGTAGCTTTGGTGGGATCCTTCGTGCGGGGGCTGTTTATGCCGGCCTTTTCGGGGAGGGGAGAAGAGGAGGAGGAGCAGCAGCAGGGAGGGAGCAGGCAACAACCACCCACTCTGGAACTTTCCATGACCCTGCTGCCGCCTCGGGAAAACATTGATCACTTCATCCACTTGAGTTCCCCGCTGCAGTTCCCAAGCGATATTTGTAGCTACAGATTAAATGCCATGCTGGGAATCAGGTTTCCTCAAAATAGGTGCAGCCCATTTCTCCTCGTCAAAACTTAGAAGTCACCTACAGAGCAGGCAGAAGAGCCCCGTGGCTCTCCTGCCTGGCCACTGCCAGGATCATTTTGTCAGGAATTGGCCCTCCTTCGGACTCCAAGCAGATCAGCAGCAGCTCAAGCACGGGACTGATTCTCCCGGGCAGCAGGGGGCATTATCCCACAGCACAGCAGCTCCCCAGGGAAAGAAACCGCTTCCATCCACCCCTATCAGCTTCCCGCAACCCTGAGGAGAGGCCGTGGCAGTCAGCAGACAGCCAGGTAGCCAGAATTAGCGTTGACTACATTTGGCCGCTAGCAAAGGCACGAACACGAAGGGAACACCTGCGCTCAAGCAGCAGCGGTGCCTGTCTGCCAAGCAGGACCCCCAGCCCGGGGGACACCACGGCACCCCAAGGGACTACAGCTTCCCACAGTGCGCTCTCGTCCCAGCACACTTTGCTGGGAAAAGAATCTCTGTACATTAAACGTATGCTTTTTTAAAATGATCCTACAGGCGTGTTACAAAACTGAAACCGAACTCTATTTACCAAATATTATTCAACTGTAAGCATTTGGAAGTCAATGCTTCTTGCCTTATTGGTACAGCAGGGAAAACATCTCCAGTTTCTAAAGCAAACAAGGAGTTTCACTTCTTAAAAACAAAGCAAACAACCTGGTGTCCACACTACCCACGGAGATTCATCTCATTTGAAACATTCTCTTGTTCAAAGATGCAGAGATGCTATTTCAACACAAGCGTGGCAGTGAACTAGTTCAAAAAGAAGTTCTAAGAAAGTAGCAGAAGTTGGGCTTCATCAAGACTATTTTCAAATGTACAGGAGTTACAGCCATGAGACCTCCGCATTTGCAATTTCAGGTTTTAAACCTGCCTTCTCCTTCCCAGGGACCACCATCCAGCCACTGCTCACCTGCTCTGAGGTCCACAATTACCAAAGCAAATTAAATGTACATTGCTGCCATATCCAGACAAACAGGCTTCCAGCCTGCTTGCGCATCGCATTATGTACTCCCCTGTTCAATATTCACTGGAATTGCTGCTAATTACCAGTGTCAAGGCTTTGGGTAGATTTCAAGTTACACGACAACTATTCAAATAATTTCAATTAAACGCCAGAACCATCCCCATTCCGTCTGCATCTCCAGGCATGTTCTGCCATGTTCTGTTCTAACAGAACAACTTAATTTCATGGGCAGCGTTTCAACTTTGTCCTGTGTGCTCGCTTACAACCTTCAAGACCTATAAAGGGCATCCAAAATAACTCTGGACTTAAACAAAAGATCTGTCCTTCAAAGTGTTCCTTTGCACATGAATGAAAACTCTGCATTTATGCACCTAGCAGTATTTTCTAATGTTTTCTAAGAGTTTGAACATCTTAACTACTGCCAGTAAGTTTTAATACTGTTGTATGCAAACCACGGCTAATATTAGTATTCAAAAGTAGCATGAATGAATATGCTTGTGTTATTTGCATTCTGCGTTCTCTCTGTTTTGGTACGCCAATGGTAGAACAATTGTTTTCATCAGTTAAAAATCAACAAAAAGCCAAGAATGACAACATTTGCTACTTCAAAAGCTATAAAAAGGTACTGCAAACAAATTCCTTTCTGTGGTCACTTTGAAATTTAAGTAGCCCTTTAATTACCAATTTTTCTGATTTTTGCTTATATTCCCTTCTAGCTCACCATCAAGAACTGTCACCAGAACTATCAGCATTTTTTTTAATTATTATTTTAATTCTCCAGGATTTTTAGTTTTTTTTTAATCAAGTGTGACAGTCACAGATCACTGTAAGCTAGGTAAAGCATGAGGTCTGATACCTCTGAAATTACTTTTCAAGCTCCATCAAAATGGAATCATTTAAAGAGTTTAAAGCCACAGAACCAGCATTCCTGAGCAGGAACTGGGTGTCTCCATTTGAGAAAATTCTTTCTTGAGAGAAGGCCTATTTCCTGCACACAGTTTTAAACCAAAGCAAGAAGCGAATGATCTGGGTTTGCATTGTAGTTTTTGCCTTAAGGATTTTGACTGGTGCTGAGCCTGGAGGCATCACCCCACAGCCAGGAGCCAGCTCGAGGGCACTAAGCACTCCTGTCATGCTGCTGCAGCCGGGCAGAGAAACGCCACGACTCAGGTGCCTCCTTCTCGCTCGACTGAAACGTCACTGGCTTCCCGTAGCTGCGGTGCCCGAACACTTACCCATATGCACAGGCTGAGATCTCCATTTCCAGTGGTATATCTTCTTATGGAAGATTCACAGCTCAGATAAAATTTTCCACGATAAGTTCACTGCACTTAGCTGACTCCCAGAAGAGAAATTTTCTCCTCTTAAACTCATCTCGTCATTTCACTGCATATACACTTAAAGGTGCATTTTCAAAAAAGACTCATTTAAATAACAATGTCTTCTCATCTTTCACTACACTCTCCTCTTACACCTATCTTGCAATGCAAACACTACTGAAATATGATTAGGTCAGGCAGTTAGAAGAGCAATTAAATGTCATAATTAGTACATTTTACATTGTTGGTTGTGTTTAGTACTTACAATCCCCTAACACAGAAAACGTTCCAACATCAAAAATATTTTTAAAAGCCATTAAAGAAAACCTGCATTAAGATTACTGTTGAATTTCTCTGAGGTCTTAAACCCGTTGCCATGACCTAGGACTGTCCTCTACAGAGCCACTTTTGGGGACAGCACGTGCTGCAGCCTCGGCTGAGGTACCAGGCCGGCAGGTCACAGCGCTGAGGCTGCCCACAGCCAAACGCCACACGTGCTATTTATTTTTCCTCCCAGCTGAGAACTTGGGTCTAGTCCGGTGGTACTTCCACGTGCAGTACTTCAGTAAAAAATTAAAGTCGATGCTTTATGCCAATTTTGCACAAGATTTTTACCATATTAAGGTATTACCTCTTCGACTCAACGCTAAACCATTGATTTTTCAGTTAATGTTTTAGTTTAGGAGATACTTTTAAAACTTTTGATTACAAGTTGATGCCTGTTGATACAATGATTGACACTTGTTGATACAGTGGAACATAAATGGAATTTAACACCACAGTTGGTGTTCTTAAATGTTTTCTGCTCGCTGAGGGCTTTCCTGCTTTTCACAGCCTAGTTTAGAAGAAATGTAGGTCAGACCTATGAGTACTTGCAGTCCCTTACCCATATCATAATATATTTTCATGTCTGGGTTTGAATTTGGGTAAAATACTATGGGCTAAAACATATACCAACATAATTTACACCACTGAACAGACTCAACTTCTTTACACCAGTGATTTAATACAAGTAAAGACTCATAGATTATGTATCAACGTTGGTTTGCGTATTTACTTTTTGGTTATTTTCCACTACACATTTACTCTGGTTGGTAACTAACCTGTAAATGAAATTGTTGTGTTTTGCTGCAAATCAACCCACACCATGCCCCGTGTCCCCACAGTGAGGAGAAAGGGATAGAGCATTTGCTACCACCAGTTAAGGACTGAAGGGAAAGGAGAAAGTACTATGGACGTTTTCCAACACCTTTTACATGTAGTCCAAGAAAATGCAATACTTGGACTGCATTACAGAGAGCAAGGCTACAGAGCTCTGTATACACAAACGTGTGCTTGAAGACCTAGAAAAATTTACAAGAAGCAGGTTTTGTGCTAGAATGTTACTGCTCCTTCCACTACCACTCAGCTGCAACACACCAGCTGCCCAGTTAGGACTCATTTCCAGTGCTTTTCTGCCACGCTTCTGACACACTCTCTTTCACTGTCTCATGTTCCTTTTTCCATACCAGTTCTGCACTTCCTCTTCTCCTTTTTCACCTCGTTAAAACTTTTTTGTTGTTGTTCTCATTGTCTTCGTCTACTTTCTGCCTCATATGTAGTCTCTTAAAACCTGAACATTTCTCTCCCACCCCCCACCCCCACGGATTTCTACTAACACACTTCCTACAGTTCTTCAAATGTTTATCACACAACCAGCAAACTGTTTGGGTTTGTTTGTTGTCTCATCCCCCCCAGCTGCGCAGTTTTTGCCTTTAACACTCCCCACTTCTTAAACACTCAAACTGAGGAAAGAAATTATACCTATTTACAGTAGCTAAAGTACCATTTCCTAACTG
The DNA here is from genome assembly GCF_013377495.2 of Cygnus atratus. NCBI lineage: Eukaryota > Metazoa > Chordata > Aves > Anseriformes > Anatidae > Cygnus > Cygnus atratus. The sequence continues at coordinate 15,696,491 of NC_066369.1, read as the reverse complement.
GCATGTATTTGCTGACTGCTGCATCCTGTCTGTGCTTCAGGAGCTGGGTTTGCGGTGACAAAATCCACCTTCTAAAATTAAACCGATCTCACCATCGCAGCAGTACATCCTGCTTAGTTCCTTACTTTGTAGATCCCTGACGGAAAAGGATAAATGTGATGTCTACACACCCATCACTGAAAAAAAAAAAAAATTTCCCCTTCACAAACTGTGACGAATAAGGAGAGAGTTATATGATACTGAATTTCCACTAGTCTGTCACCACTCGGCCTTGCTATCCTTCCTTCGTAAGTAACTGGGATGCCTCGCCTCTCACTTTGTCAACATTTTTTCACCCTTCACAGAACTGCAACCAACTCGCTTTTTATGTTTCTGGGAGTCTTGGGAGCAGCAGTGAAACTGCCGAGGCCGGGGTGTTCCCCGTCTTGAAAAGCCTCTGAGGCGTTCCGAGAGGCCGCCGGCCAGGCGGGCTTGCAGGCACACAGCCCTGCCGTGGCTCTCCCCCTCCCCTCGAGCGTTAACGCCCAGAGGGCGTTTGATTTATCGCCCGCCTCCAGCAGCACCGACGGGCCCGCAGCCCGCTCCCAGAAGCGATGCGGGTGTCGGGGGGGCCGTGCCCGTGCCCGCACCCCTCCCTCGGCCCACGGCCGCGACCCGCCGCGCGCCAGGCCCGGCTCCGGGCGCTCGCCTCGGGCGGCCAGGCTGAGGCTGAGGGGCTCGGCCGGCGGCCTGACCTTGGGGCGCCGCCTGAGGGCGGATCACGCCTCTTCTCCTCAGCGCAACTTCGGGATTTGAGAAATGTTTCGAAAAAAGCAGAACGCCCCGGCCCGGCGGGGAGGCGGAGGGCTCCGCTCGCCCTGCCGGTCCCACGGCGCTGCCCGCCCCGCCCGCCGCCATGCCCCGCGCCGGGAACAAAGCGCCGCGGCCCCCCGCCGCCCCCCGGGCCCCGCCGCCACCCCACCTGGTGCCTCTGAGCGCAGACGACGCCGTTCATATTGGGAGGCTCCAGGCTGCGGGGGAAGCCGAGGCGGAGACGCAGCCCCAGCCAGCCGGGAAGAGGGAGCGGAGCGGAGCGGAGCGGGTCGAGGCGGCGGCGGAGAGACGGAGGGAGAAAGCGAGGGAGAAGGAAGGAGGCAGGCGGAGCGGAGCGGGAGCGCGGGCGCAGCGCCGAGGACCCGCTGCCGGAGCAGGAAGAGCCCGCGGCGCCCTCCGCCTCCCGCGGGGCGGGCGGGAGGCGGCGCTGGGGCGGGCGGCATCGCGCCCTCCCGGCCTCCGCCCTCCTTCCTGCCCTCTATCCTTCCGTCCTTCCCTGCCTCCCGAGGGGGTTAGGGCGAGGTGGCCAGCGGGAGGACGGGGGCGCTACCGCCGCCCGAGGGGAGCGGGAGCCGGTGGCGGCCGGCGGGCCGTGAGGAGAGGCGGGAGGCAGGAGGCCTTCCCCCGGCAAAGCACCCGAAGGGGAAGGAGGCGGTGGCGTGAGAGAAGGCAGAGGCTGGCCCTGGGCCGTGTCTGAGCGGATGCCCTCGCGCCCTTACTGGTAGCTCTTAGCTCAAGCACGCCCAGTTCGATGATTTTGTTTCTCACACCTAGTCACGCCTTTCCTCCCCAGCTATGGTGGCCTCCCTTCACCTGGGCCTGTAGCTGAAGACAGCCAGATACGTGGACAGGCATAACCTGAGGGCAGCTGGCGCAGTGCCGGACGCTCCCCGTGGCAGCCTGCCCTGTGTGGCAGCCGGCTCTGGCCTCAGACTCTGTGAGCCGCTCGGATAAAGGCATTTTCCCATCCGAATGTGAAATATGCCCCTGCTTTTCGAGATAAATCATATCTTCCTAGACAAAGGAGTTTTCAAACATCACTGCTGATAAATGAGGGGTGTGTGAAGTCTTGTCTGTTTTTTATGTGTTTGCATGGGAGATAGCGTAATGGGTTTCTGATTCATGGCTGGAGCCCTGAGTGCTACTGCAATATCATAATAAATAAAACATGTAGTTGGATGAAGTCTGAGATTCCTTGCTTATTTCCTAATTTAAAGCATCAAGGTCACCCGGAAGGCAGTGATATGCTTCCCCACACTATTTCCCCCTGTACTTTCTCGTGATTCTGAGGCTACCTTGTTCAGAAACTAGGGAATTTATAGGAGGTTATGTTAGACGCAGCTTCAGAATCTAAGCTGTCAAATATATAAGACATATATGATAATATTTCCCCATTTACCTAATATTCTTCAAGAGTCTCAGTAGTAGCATATTTTGAAACACTGGAGTTGGATGGTTATGAGGTTACAAGAAGAAAGTGCTTCAGTGTGCTGAAAGTAGTTGTCTTGTCTAATGAGAGGTGAACAGAGGCATTAAGCCACAGGTACAGTGCTCAGGTATACATATCTAACCACTCTCTGGAAATGTGTGTGGTAACGCAGCGCCCATGCTGGGCCCTCTTTCCAGATTCTCATGCTGCCTGCAGCAAACAGAACTGTCTTGGCTTCTCACCTCTCTCTGATATATTTCCAGTTCCTGCTCCTTTCAATTTTTAAATTACTAGCCACACCTCAGTGCCTACCTTCCCACTCTTTGCTTTCTTTTTGAATGAAGCTTCTTATTAAGGACATGCTAATCAAAGGCAGTTGTGGTAAAGCCGGGAAGGAGAGGGAGGTGAAGACAAGGCACAAGTACTGTGATCAAATGAAACAGTTCTGGGGATGTTCCTTAATTAAGTAAATCTCGGTATTACTCAAGCTGCTGTTACAGTATTCTTAGGAAAGGATACGTCTTTATGAATCACCATTAATTTTCATTATCAGCTACTCTTAGTGATGTCAAAGAGCAAGCATAGCATCTTCTTTACAGCACAGTTAACAGGTGGGTATTTCCAGTTCTTTTCACATACATCCTTGTGGCAAAGGAACATGTTTGTGCTTTTTGAGACTGGCTAGACTCTGATCTCGGGCATTGTCTTCTTGGGACCAGTTGCATTATGATCACCCAAACTCACAACCCCAGAAAGGTGCTTCTTGCTTTGTGATTCACATGAAATCAGTATACATTATTAAAGCACCGTTGTTACAGCTGATATGTGACTGTTTCCTGTGATGATGGAAAAGCCTTCTGTAACATGCAAATAAGTTTATTTAAATTTGCTGAATACTCTGGTATCTGTCTCTATGAAACTTACGCTAAATGTTAGACACAAGTATCACTCTTCTTATAAGAGAGAGCAGTAAAAGTGAGATACAAGTGTGCTCTCCTCAGCTGTCACTTTTGCTCAAGAAAGCAAGATCTCTCAGAAATACTCAGGTATTACTCTCTTGCTTTGTTTGTTCTTTCATATATAACAATCCAACAGTAGATTTAACATCGCACATATGAGTACATTTTCTGCTTGAGTTTCACGTAGCCTGCCCAATGGCTTAGCCAAAAGTGTATCTTGAGATCTTGAGCAGCTTTACATAAATATCATAATTTAAATGACCAAGCTCAGATAGCAGCTGCACCATTCCCCATGTTACTGAACTGTGGATGATACACGTTAAAAACTGGTAGTCAAAACTTGGCCACTGGCAAGCACTGAACGTCAGGAGATCTCTCTATCTAGATGAGGTCTCTGGATGGGAAAAATCTGTTTGGTGGAACAGAAGAGGCAAGTAGGCAGTATTGCATAGTTCTTGAAGCATGTCAATGAGTAGAATGCAGAAAGCTGTGACTGCAATTTTTTGTTTTCTAAGCGAGGTTGCTTGATTCATAAAGAAGAACACTTTATTGAAAGGGGCTGGTGGGATCAGGTTGATACCAGACAATTAAGTTACTGGGAGCTGAAGCAGAAGAAATAGTTAGCACACGTGCAAACATCAGAGCAGCAGTGATGGTGATGTTCATTAGGGTCCTAGAGCTCCTACTTTGACAGCTGTCCTATGCTGTAACAGTGATATTAAGATGTTGAGAACTCTTCTTTAACAGCACCATGACTTTAATAACACTGTATTTCAAGAAAAAAAAAAAGACTAAAGTTATGCTTGTGGAGGCTGAATTTGTAAATTTGTGGTACCAGGAAGGCTTATTGTCATAACATTAAACTCTATTTCCTCCACAGCTTAGTCACAAAGACCACCTGACATGAAAATATTTCATTTGGTGAGAGCAAAATATGTGGCTTGGATTGCTGCATTAAAATTGGAGAAAATGAAGAAAAAATACTTAAGTCCTAGAAGTAACAACAAATCCTGCTTTCAGGTAAGCAACTCAACGCTATATCTTTAAATCTAGCATCATGGAGCTTTTCTTTTTTGACACATACTAGTATAGCTCAGTGACATACACAGCCTTAGTGAGGCACATTACCAGGGTCAGGTCCATGATATTTAAGTTGTCTTCCTTTAAAAATACAAATAGCTTTTATGAATGAACAGAATGTTTTGTTAAGCTGAATAAAATTTAGTGAAACCTCACTTAATATCTATATATATTTAAAATATATATAGATAGGTATTGCAATTAAAGGTCTTTCATGTTCTCCCACATTATTATGTATACCAATTTACTGTTCCATAAGTTTTCCCTGCTACATTTTGGAAGGATTTTCAGCAATTCATTATGGTTGCAGAAATCCTTGTGTAGAACATGTTTTGTTAGTGTCTTGGCTCTTAGAATCCTTAACAGTGACATCTTTAATGGTGTTTGGGGTGTAGAGGCTGTGTTGGAATTAATGGTCTGTGTTGGACTGTTTCCTGTAAATTCTGGCACGTCGTTTGCCACCTGTCTGTCTGATAACAGCTACTCTGAGAAGTGCAGTTCATCTCCTTTCCTTATTTATTCTTAGGCAAAACATGATAATCTTGGATGAATTCTTTACTTAGGAGCAAAGATTATTAGAAATTTAGACACAGTATGGAAGAATAGTATTAATAACTGTGTCCTTACATTTTAAATGCCAGTTTTCTATCAAGTCTCTGTTCATCTTTCTTAAGGGGTGTAAACAACTTTGTTCCTTAATTTTAGGAGACACCACAATGAACTTCCTTGATTTCAAATAGTTTTGTCTTGGATGGAAAACCAGAGACTCTCTTCAAGAAATGTGTAGATGTAGATCTTAGTAACGTGGTTTAGTGGTGGACTTGCCAGTACTAGGTTAAAGGTTGGACTAGAGGATCTTAGAGGTCTTTTCCAACCTGAATGATTCTATGATTCCTCCACACCAAGATTATAAATTGTGTTTCATCCAATTTACATTAAATAAACTGAATTACTTTTAATTAATTACACTGGGTTAAACCAATAAGAAACATGCACAGGATTCTGACAGAGCCACTAGTTAGTGTCTTAAAAAAAATAGCTTCATCTAGCTACCCGTCCTTGAAGGATCATTCCTGCAGTCTCAGAAACACAGCTTTTATCATGAAGCATCATGGGAGCTCCAATCTGCAGATGTATCTTGCATAGAGAAAATAGCTACAATTTTTGAAAAAGTATAGCTCTTATAGCTCTTTCAAGACAATTCTTACCTGGTGACTGTCAGTGTATCCATTCAGTGCATGGAGATACCACCTTTATTTATGTTACAAGTCATCTTTATTTGGCCTGCAACATTTTTAACGGTGTTTAACCAAGGTGTAGTGCCAACCTGAAAGACTGGATTTGCATATGTAAACTGCGTAATAGTGTTCACGAAGCAGTATCTGCCATGCCATTGCTGTCTGGGGAAACAAATCAAAATTTGATACTGAAATCTGATTCCCCAGTAAAATGTGGTGGGACACCTACGAGAGACTTGCTTTAAGTTCAGTCCTTTGGACTATGCATGTTCAAGAGCTTCTCAAGAGCTGGATCAGGAATCCTCCTTTAAAGAAAAAATCTCCAGTTTATGGCTTTCCTGTAGAACATGGAATTTTGTTATTGGTTAAAATGAACCAATAACATTTCCTGAACTCTTTCCTGATTTCAAGCTATATTAATTTATGGTTGCTGGGCAATGATATTTGCAAATATATTGTACTTGATCATTATAAAAATGATGACTTGTTCCATATACCTGTACGTCTTTCTTGGTTCCATAAGGACAATAGTTTCTTTGGCAGAAACGTCCTGTTCAGAGTGTTACAATAAAAGGCTGTAAAACTGTTTGCTCTTAAATTGTTTGCCTTCATGACCCTTAAACTTTCTGCCAGCTTCTGACAGTGCATGCAAGTAAGAGCTTTGTACCATTTGTTCTTAGTGTTGCTTTCACAAAATATGTTTGTTGGCTGTACTGCAGCATGGTAGCTCCCAATTAGCTTTTTCCTTCTCTCTCTCTCTCTCTCTCTTTTTTTTCTTCCACCACATAAACTACATCATTACTTTCACTCAGGGATCTAATGAAAAATATCTAAAAAAGAAATCAGAAATCTTCAACTATGCGAATTTCTTCAAGCATTAGGATAGTAGCATTTGGAAATCTCTGGAAAACAAACAAACAAAAAAACACCTAATTGCCTCTAACCAGAAGAAAAGTTACATTATTGTGAGATCACACAGGCAAAAGAAAGCGAGACGTGCAAATCCAGCAGCTGCCTCTTGTGCCAAGAACCGGTGAATCCCATTATGGCACGGCAGCTAGAAAAGGCTGCTTCTTGCCAGTGGTGTCACTTGCACTTCTGCAGAATTTTACATCCCTAATCTGGTCTGTAACTGATGACTGTAATTAGAAGCACTAGCATACAACTTTGGTAGCAGGCATAGCACCCTCTTAACAGATTAGGAGATCATTCCTGCGCTGAGGACTGAGCTTCCAGACAGATTGCAGAATCACAGAATCATCTAGGTTGGAAGAGACCTCCAAGATCACCTAGTCCAACCTCTGACCTAACACTAACAAGTCCTCCACTAAACCATATCACTAAGCTCTACATCTAAACGTCTTTTAAAGACCTTCAGGGATGGTGACTCAACCACTTCCCTGGGCAGCCCATTCCAATGCCTAACAACCCTTTCAGTAAAGAAGTTCTTCCTAATATCCAACCTAAACCTCCCCTGGCGCAACTTTAGCCCATTCCCCCTCGTCCTGTCACCAGGCACGTGGGAGAATAGACCAACCCCCACCTTGCTACAGCCTCCTTTAAGGTATCTAGATTATTTTCATTCCAATGGTTGTGAGGAATACACTGTCCATCATCGCCATCTCGGGCTGGCTTTTAAAATAACACAAAGGCTGTAAGTTCACAAACAATCAGGTCATTTTATCTGCTTTTCTCATACGATAAAAGAGAATTAAGCATCCTCCTCCATTAAGGAACTGTTAATTAAGCTCAGCAACTGTTCCAGGCAGCAGTGAGCAAAGATTTGTACTAGTAGGTCTAAAGCTCCCATTTTGGTGCTTTTTTTCAAGCAAAGCTCCTTTTTCAGTGTTTCTACAATCTTGAAGAAGAACCTATTGCCTTTATTTATTTATTTTTTTAACATAGTGCTAACTTCTAAAGCCAATGTGAATAGAATTGATTTAAAACCCAGACTATGCATATATAATCTCTGCACAAGTAGAAGAGTAGCATTATTTCTAAAGTTTAACTCGGCTTATATGCATTAGCCACAGTAATGCTCTAAGAGATTTCATTTCAAAAAAGAAGAAAAATATAAATATCATTTTAGACCTGCAAAAGGAAAGCTATTCTCATTGTAGATCATCCTGAGAGGAAAGCAAAAGGTTAATGAGAGAGCCTCCTTTCAGGCTGTTTTTCAGATGTGCACAGGAACAAGCCAAAGATGAGCTATACTGTTTCTTGATCAATAGCAATGAATTAAACCTAAAAACTCATAATTTATTCCCTCTGTGGAATACAAAGAATACAGTTATTAGAACTGTGTCTTCATGCTGTATTATGCTGCAGCTTGGTAGTATCTGAAAAAATAACTCTCTTATACATGGACTTAGATCCTCTTTGACTTCATCCATGTCAGGAGTTCATAAAACGTGGTTTTTGTTTGTTTGTTTGTTTGTTCATTTAACATTTGTGAAATGTCTCTTTTACTGGTATGATTTTCCAAAAACATTGATGACTGCTACAACTGCACTATATTGTGGATTTCAATATGCCTGAGCAATGCTTTCACAGAAATGAGCTGTCTTTGAACCAAAGGTAGAGTTTAGCCAGCAGAGTATCTGTTGGAATGATTTCTTTCATGAGTCATGATACTTTGCAATTCTGGAATGCTTTCTGTTTGAAGACCTCAGAACGGTATGTAAATTAATTCAGCAGCATAGAAATGCATTGGAGAAGATAATTATTTTATATTTATTCTCTGCTTATTTTTTTTTTCTTCACAGATGAGTGGACTCCTTGAAGAGAACTGTCTGATTTGTGTGAGATCACAAAAGGAGTCTGTGTAACTGGCAACACTGAAAAGAAGTAGGTTGCCCAACTCCTGAATCTAGAGAGAATGCAAGAAAATGAAAATTGGGGCAATCTCCACTAATCAGGAGTTCTGTGGGACTTCTGCAAGCACGGGGTGTGGCATTTGTCACATGCATAGTGCTTCATGCTAGGGATGACCTAAAATTCCTGGGAGGGAGCAATGAGAGGGAGATGCAGCAGAAAGCAAATGGTGGAAATGATTTTTAAGAGGAGGTTGGAGAACTGCCTGTGATTTTCACAGGTGTTTGTACTGAGCTGTACCGAACCACTTCCAGCACAGCCTTGATTATAGCATTGTTAATTCCAGCCTATCAGCTGAAGGGTTCCCTCCTGAGATCTGTGTGGGGGCTGGATCTTTGCTGCCTGGATCTCCTCTGCTCTGCAGAGGTGGTAACTCCCTGTTTCTTTAGCAGCTCTGTTCTTTCTCAGGAGCTTGGAAGAGGCCAGGGCTCATCTTGAAGGATATGGCAGACAGGGGACATGTAAGGAAAGCTACAAAAACTTGGTGCTATAAGGATGTCACTGTATTTACTGCAGTAGGAATGTCTTCAGTGGTTGGGCTGAAAGGATAACTGAGGCACCTGAGGCTCCTTCTGCTTACATACTTCCTTTTCAAAACTGTGAAGGTCACTATTCTCAGTTCTGATTTTTTAAATATTAGGCTGGTAGCTTCTGATTGCAATGCTAGTATGAGGAAATATCTCACAATTTTAACGGGAGATGTTCATATTTAATGTCTGTAGTGTGACCTGATAATACCTAAGGAAACTGTCACCATTAAAATTAAAGGACACCGGTAGCTCCAAGTTTCTCCTTAGTGAGAGTTATTAATTTAAATACAAGTAAAGAGGAAGAAAGCAGGCTGATTTTACATTTAGTTTACCCACATATTGATTTAATCAAGGATCAGTTCATGCACAGAAGCAACTTTATGTTGCCAACACTATGTAATGCAGTCACAGAAAAAATGTGTAATGAAAATACCACGTACTTTGAAGGCTTGCACACAAATGTAAATAGGAGTAGTTCTTAAAGGTTTATGGAAGATAGAGCAGCACATGTGTAAAGGCACATGTCTGGAGCAAAAAAACAATTCTCCTGCAGCACCAGCGTCCCTCCAAAAATCTGCATTACAGCACAGACTTGAGAGAAGACAAAAAGGTTGCAGAAATTTAAAATTCCAGCATGCTGGCTGCCAATGGGAGTAAACTAAATGCAACACTCAGTGTCATGTATATCTGCTCTACTGAGGACTGCAAATTCCATTATAAGGTCATACATCTCACTTTTTGGCAATGTCCTTTTATCACAGAGAATGGTAACTGCTACAGGCTGCCTCATGTTTCACTGGAGTATTTGTAGTGTTGTTACCTGGCCAAACACATTGCAGTGAAATGATCAGTTTATTTCTTTAAATATATAATTTTATATAAATATATAAGTACATATATATATGACATACTGCTGTTCTTAGGTGTTGTTTATTAGCATACCAGCATGCTCAGGAGAGGAATTTAATTAATTCAGTCTTTATTAAAATGAAATACCACATTATGACCTTCATGCTAAGGACTGTTATGTTATTATCATACCTAAGATTAAGTGTTTGCAATGTGATGGTATAAAAATGTGTCTGGTGCCAAGATGATTATTGATGTGTGATAGCTATGTATATCTTGTTCCAGCTTTAAAGCTCATCAGCCATCCCAGCCTGGCAACATCAAGTTTCTACTCCTGTGATAGCTGAAAGCATGTTTACCTTTGAACTCTGCTGGACCAAGAACTGGCCTCTTGGGTAATTGCGTGAAATAATAGACTTTAGTAACACTTACTTCACCCATCCGATCAGTCTTACACATTGATTTTAGCCAATTTACTAAAGTAATTGCAGCATGATTTACATTTTTAATTATCTTGTAAGTTTCTAATATTAGAAAGGGAAAGATATGTATTTAGGAAAAGGAGAGAAAGTTATTAGTGTTTTTCTACCAGCAGTCTTCAGATAATGCATGGAGACCAAACATAACATACAGCCTCTCCAAAATATACAGTGTGTATTCAGCCTTTGTGAATTCTAGTGGTCACTACAGCAAACAAGGCAGATGCTCATTTTATATCAGTCCACAGAAACATTTTCACTTTGTATGGCTGGGGCCTGAATTCCGAAGAGAAACTGGGAATGTTCTCTTGTTTTTCTCCAAAGAAGTTAATGAAGATCATGTATCTTCATCTATTAATTTTTGTCTCTTGTTCATTTCTCTTTTTTGTCTTGTTCATTTATGGTCTGTCTTCTGAATGTTCTTCAGAAATTTTCATTGTCTTCTTTTATGTCACTTGGCAAAAAACAAAGTGATAAATTACAAATTCTCTGTTAAAGATATCCAGTTACTTGACTGTTGTTGTACTTTTATGGGATGTCTTTTCCTTTTGCTTACAAATGACAGCAAGAATGAGATGTGAAAATGTGCTTGATAGGAAAAGGGAAGTGGCGTAACTACAAGTTGCAGCCACAATGTATAGAAGGAAAACACATTTCAAATCTTTAAATGAAAGTTCAGTCTCTTTCAGTTTTGTAATCGTTCCCTTTTTATGAGCTGATCAGGATTATGCCCTGTCATTACTTGGAATTCTACTATGCTATATAGTATATTATATTATATACAGTAACCATAGTTACTTTTCTTAAAGTTTTCCCCACTGTAGTTTCTGATCCCATAACCAAGATTAATGACTGTAGTCTCAAAATGACTCAGATTTGTAGACTCATTTTACATTTTAAGCAACTGAGGCTTAACAAAGCTAAGCCATTGGTTTAAATCACAAGGGAATTACGTAGCAAAATTATGAATTAAATTCAGATTACCCAATTCCTCTATCAACACTTTCACCATACAACTATTGTTCTGTTGTGAAGAAAGAATAAAGCAAATGACTCATGCATGCATGCTTCTTTTTCTCTTCTATGTAACTATAACCAGAAGAGCACCACCTTAAGAATCTGAATAACTCAGCCTGATCTTAAGGAGGAAATACCCAGAAATCAGTCTGGCTAAGATTAAAAACCTGAGATTTTTTTAAAGTCATCAGTGAAGACTGATGGCCAAAATAACTGGCTACCTGCAGGTATTGTGCGGTATTCCTAGCCACCACTTTGAAAAATAAAACATTGGGACTGGGAAAGTGTATGTTTGGTCAAAGAATCCTGGTAACAGCAGGATCGTAGCAAAAAGGCTGGGGGAGGAGGGAAAGAAAGAAACATTCTGAAGCTTTCCAGGATTTCTGAATTAAACAAACAAACAAAAACAGACAACAAACTGAAATGGACGTGGTATTATTTGACATTTTGTGGTGTTTTTCCTTTTTCAGATGCAGTCCTTATATCACTTTCCTTTACCCTTCTCCACCTACAGACTCAATTCATCTTCATCCTAAAATTAACTCTCTTCATGAATTTGACTTTGCCAGTTCTGACTCCACCTTAGCTTAGGACTTGTTTAGCTCATCGTGGTCCCCAGTCATTTTCTCCAGTCTCCCTTTACATTCGCAGGCACACATCTAGGTCTGCTGCCTGAAAACCCTTCATTTATTATCGAACTTCTCGTCACCTCTCACTTCTGAACGCTCTCTGCTTGCTCCCAAGCTCATTGTTGTCTCCCTCCCTTACCCAGAATTTAGGTTAGAGAAGCAGGTGGTGAAGTGAGATCCATTCCTTCGCAAACCCCCTGACAGATGCAGAAACACTTGCTTTCCTATCTCAGACCACTGGTACACTGTGCATGCAGCTGCTGCTGTATCTAAAGGAACAGGAGATCAGACAGCAAGAGAACTATTCCTAGATATGGAAAACATGTCCTGAGTTTATGTGGCAGAAGAAAGTCAGCTCTGCACAGAGTCCTGCCTACTTAGCCTTTGCCTCCTCTCAGTGCTGTGGTACTAGAAATACTGGATGAGAATCAGGTGTGCTGCAGATTTCAGGGACTACAGCAACTGTGGTACACCACCAAAAGGAGTTGCAAGGCACAAAGTGAAGACAGAAACAGACCTGTAGGATCGCCTGCCCCACAGCAACTTGTCTCCAAGTTTTGTGATGTTGGGCACAGCACCGCCATGAGCTTTTGGACAGGTGCTTCACTATCTTGGGGTTATAAGTTTGCTGGTGGATATATGATTCAAATGGATAAAATACAGAAAATGAGCTACAGAGGAAGACATAACAGCTGCAGCTGTACTCACTTTCTGTTCAGGAGAATGGGAAAGGATAAGAATATGAGCTGTTCCATGAAGGGATCCATCTCTTGCTGCTGTACAGGACTGCAGGTTCTCCTGCAGTGGAGATAATCTACAACAGTTTATTGCACAGCCCACTGGATTACTTGGAATGTCTTTTTATTCTCCAGGAGCAGATCCAAAAACTGCAGTAAAGGAACAGTTTTGAGAGATTTGATAGGACAAGCACATCAGCCCATACCTCCAGTAGACATGGAGTTAAAGGGTTCTGCAAATTAGGGTGAAAAAAAGGACCAAAGGGGATGTATTCTACGTGAAATCTCTGTGAGTCTGGAAGGAAAGAGGTTATTTTCACAAGGATCTGGATCTGCTTCTAACAGAAAATCGGAATATGATAAACGTGTTCCTTCATTAAATGTTACTAACATTGCTGTAGTTCTGCAAATCCAGCTGAAGAAATAAGCTACTGGGAAGAGTAACCCCAGTGGTTTTTATCCCCCCCGTGTTGCGCCAAGGCAATTGTTTGCTGGGACATGCTGTAACGTAGGATAAGGAAATTACCTAGGCCAAGAAACAAGTTTTTCTAGGGAGATTTTTCTGTTTTTCAACCTGAGTTATTTCAGAGATCGAGTTTGCAGGGGTATGGACAGCTGACTGGAATTTCTTGCACCTACTTTTGCCACTACAGCTGGCACACAAGGGGATCCAGTGTGAGGACAGCAGTACTGCGTGCAGTGTAATCCTAGGTGTCACTAACCTGATATTTAAGAAGACCAGTAGAAGGCAGAGGCAGTGCCTTATCATAAAGCAGCTAGTTGTATTTGTTTTGTAAGTTGTATGGCAAAATGAGTAAAAAGTAATGGCGGCTAGATGAATACAGAACTGCTAGTCACTAAATCCTTCAACAGAAGGGGGCATGTGTTGAAACTAGTAAGAAGCAGTTAAAACTAAAGAAAGTACTTCTTGTAAAGAGTGTAACAAATGTCTGGAATTGGTATCCACAGGAGGTGATGAAGGTAAATAGTAAGTGCAAATCTCAAATGGAATTAGACAAATTCATGGATGAATTTGCATTTCCTGTTGTCACTGTTGGAGGTGGAAACCTGGTCTAAGGGCATTCCTTATACCACTTATATAAGCAGGCCTGGGGTAGCTAAATATATATCTCAGATACATGGATTTGCTGTAGCTTTTAGTACAGTGCTCAATAGAATCTGATCAGAATACCATAGCAATAAAAACAAGATTAAAAATTGTTAGGGGTACTGGGCAACAAAATACAGCCAGATACAAAAATAACCATTTGAAATACATACTGAAGAAAAAGTTACTCGTTCACGACCCAGCACTTTTGGTATCAGATAGAATCTGTGCCTAAGAGAGTCAAGCAGCATTCCTGCTCTGATTTTCAGAGTACTTGGGAAGTGTGGAAATGAGCGGTTTTGAGAACCCTGTACAGAGATCTCTGGAGATTGAAGTCCAGAGAAAGGTAGGTGCTATACAGATGCATTTGCCTGGTGGTTCCATATAACCCTTTTTATCTCTATGAAGATGTCTGCAGTTAGACTAGGTGCAACTTGGTGTTTTGTCATTTTTTTTTATTGATCAACAAGCCTTATGTTCTTAAACAATCCTGATATAGCAGTGATTAACCCTGAACCCATCCTCATCTGTGGTGCTCCCCGGTGACCCAATCTACCACAAACACGTCACTCATTCTTTTCTCTGGAAACGAGAGTAAGATATTTGGAGAGACAAGAGCCCTCTTTTAAAGATATAAGATTGGACAGCTTGTATTATTTTTAAAATTTGGGGTTAAATTCCTTTCTGGCTCAGTACGTTTGCAGCATATTGATTTTGCCGAAGTTACGTAAGGCATAAAAACAGCCCTTTGTTACCAAAAGCAGTACAGCTGTTTCCAGGACCATGAGTCATGTGTATGACTTCTCTTTTTAACTTCCCACTGACTTTTTAAAAATATACTTTAAATCAGTTTTGCTTTTCGACACTGAAGAGAAACAGCAATAAATTCTTCCAAGAACTGGAGATTTGGCCAAAGCATTAAGTTTTCATGTGCTAAGAATGCAAAGTCGTTTTAAACTCTGACATTTACACGATGCTATAGAATATGAGAGAAGTATATATGATTGCATATATCTAAAATTCAGATTGGAGGTACTAGGAGTATCTTATTTAATCAATGGTGGAACACAGCTACTGAGTGGCTGCTGAAGTTATTTTAGATAAGCAAGCAGTCTAGACCATGTCGGACCAAGATAGCATCAGACTGGTTAAAATATTGGTTGCTGGAATACCTTGTAAAAATGAATTCATGTTAGCAGCAGTGGAAAAAATATGAGAAGTTTAGGCTACAGTCCCACTCTTGTGGCAATGTATTCATATATCGTTAATTAACTATTAAAGCTTAGTAAGGTGGGTAGTCTGAAAAAATAATAAACACAGATACAGGGGAAGACTGCAATGCTCACTGAAGTATATTGTATAATCCTGTCTGGATTAATGAGACAACCCCTGATGATTTACCCTAGCTTTTCCTTGTCCTCTTTCTATAGTACTTCAAACAGAGTTTTAACAACCTGGCCTTAGTACCACAACAATGTGAGAGTGTTTGCTTCTGAAGCTTGTTTCATTTTGCTCCAACTTTTTTACCAGGGATCTAACCTGAGCTAAGTGCTACTGGCATGTACCTCCAAATTAATCATGCTCTTCTGAAGTAATATCATCCCATTCTTCTTCTGTGTCCATGGGATTGCATACAGGGGCTCATTTCAACAAAACTGTGGCCCCAGCCTTTGTTTGATGCCGAAAGATTCTCCAGTTGTACAAAGAAGCTGCAGTCATAGAATAGAATCATAGAATCATTAAGGTTGGAAAAGACCTCTAAGTTCATCTAGTCCTTGTTAGTGTTAGGTCAGAGGTAGGACTAGGTGATCTTGGAGGTCTCTTCCAACCTAGATGATTCTGTGATTCTGAGATTCTGTGGTCTTCTACAGTCTTCTGTTTCTTATAAAAGTAACAGGGAAAGAGTGAGGCAGAAGCCTGTTTAAAAAAAAAAAAAAAGAAAAACAACCTTGTTCCTTGTCAGATGTGACTACACTTTAAAATGTTCACATCCATGTCATTTAATACTCATGACTGCATGATTTGCCACAAAAATGCAGATGCTGGTGGAGGAAAGAGAGAACACGGTGATCTGCAGACAGTTATCTAAACACATGTGCATGTGTGTAGCCCTGTAATGATCCAGAGCTGTCCCGCACATGTATGTTGCCTGGTTTGCTACAACACTATCTCCCCTGTGCCACAACGCTGAGCCAGAGCAGTGCATTATACACACAAAGAAAACAACATGTGGATTGCCCCAAGAAAACAACATGTGGTTTGCCCCAAGTCACCTGGCAGCCTGTGCCAGATCTGGGGGATTTTATGAGTTAGTTTTATGGATTGCAGTCCAGCCTATTTACCACAAGGCTCACGAAGCACGGAATTTATGACACCTCTGCTCAATCCAACCCACTGTTTAACACAGTCACTGCAGTGCTTTAGCTCCCCTAGTTCTGCACAAGCACCCAGATACCTGACTCACCTCTCAAGGGCACTACTGAGGATTAGGTAAAGCATACAAAGCAGCCTGAAGATTAAAAACACACCAGTTCTCGTTACTATATGGAATGGTGGCTTTCCAGTGTTTAGGTTACATTTGGTAAAGTTACTTCACCTGCACATCTAAAATTAATTCATGTATTTGCACTCACCTCTCTAAGGCTTTTGGTCTGTTTTATGAGATGAAAATAACAGCATGAATTTTCCTGACTGCTGTGTTCAAGACCAAATGTAAAAACTCAGTGAAGAATTAATGAGTGAAATCTCCAAATGCTATTACTGAGTCATGCATCTTGCACACTTGCATAAATTTCAGGAAATGAGAGAAATTTCCAAATGATATTACACTTGTGCATCTTGCACACTTGCATAAATTTCAGGAAATGAGTGATTTTTAGTAAAAATAATGTCAGAGACACGACAATGCACTAATGGCTGAGACATTACTTGATAGTTCTCGTATATATTATGAACCTCGTTTGTTTGCTTCAAAGATTTTCAGTTCTGTGTTTGAAGTCTGGCAAGAAGCTCACAAGAAAAAGCTGATGCAAGGCTTTTGTGATGGATCGTTTGAAGGCACAAGTCAGTGGATCTGCTGCATACCACCACCACAATTACAGGCAATTAGTTATTCATTTAATAGCACAGCTACTAGGTTTTAAGTCAAATTGTACCAATGCACCCAGAAA
Organism: Cygnus atratus; assembly: GCF_013377495.2. Classification (NCBI taxonomy): domain Eukaryota; kingdom Metazoa; phylum Chordata; class Aves; order Anseriformes; family Anatidae; genus Cygnus; species Cygnus atratus. Next base: position 15,679,579 of record NC_066369.1, on the reverse strand, counting down.
TGCATATCACACAAACACCGTTTCTTTTTCTCTCTCTGGGTACATGTATATACACGCATGTACACACCTGTGTCAGTTGTACAGAGACATACGTTAGTGTGTAGGTGGCAAGTATGCATAAGCTGCTTTTTTCCCATTCCTTGGGCACAAGCCTGTGAATAAGCACATGTATGAGTTGGTGCAGGATCAGGCCCTGGGTCTGCCTTTTCAAAAGCAATGCTGCTGCTTAGCAACCACTTTCTGCCCAGATGAAAGCAGCAACCTTGCAAATCAGAAGCAAGTATGCAGGTCCATGCAAAGGCCAAGTGAAATAAAGTGGTATCCCTTACCCTAACTCAGCCTGCTCCTCTTTGGTCATGGTAAAAATTTCCATGAAGAAGAAGAGGCAGTATAGGGCACAGAACTTTAAAGGAGGGATTTAAATTAAAAAAAAAAAAAAGAAAAAAAAATATGATGCATGGAGAGTTTTCAGCCACTATGGAAAATAAAAGCAGACATCCAGATGAGATAAAAATAAATTAATTTGCACTTTTAAAGCCAAAACCTAAAGTGGATTTTTTCTTTCTCTTTAGAGTACAAATATCTGTTCTTTTTCCCATAAAACTTAATGTGGAATGGACAGGACATGGAATTACTTTTGATGTCTTTACTGTTATTTTTATTCATGTCAGTCAGACATACTCATGCACTGAAATTTCATTAATGCTTAAGGCTTCAAAAAGAGAGCCACAATCACTAGGCTGCAGAGCTAGTACTCTTCAGTTTGCTCACTGACATACTAGGTGCTCACTGGCAAACTGCTAGCAGTCAAATTTGCAAAGATTGTTGGATTTCCAGAAATGCAGCTGGCACCCAGACATCACATTTTCAAATGAAGATCTAATGAAAAAAAATGAGGTGCATAAATCTCAGGGCAACGAGATGCCTAATCTATTAAGGTACTTTTGAAAATCCCATTAGACGTTTAAATATCTTCGGAAAATCTGGTGCTCTGAGGTTGAGCAAAATCCCCTTGAAATCTTTGGGTGTCACTCCACAAACAAAAAAGGAAGTTTTGCATTAGGCTGTTGTATTTTACCAGTTTTGTATCTCTCAACAGCAAACACTAATCCTACAGCTGCTGCATGGAAGTGGTGTGCCTACCCTTGATTATCAGCTCAAACCAGAGAGAACAGCGAGATACGTAACCAGGTAATTTCTTACTCTATGTTAGTTTATATGATATAGAAATAACGTGAGTCCTTGAACGTAAGTGGCTACAGAAGAGTGGATGAGCCTCTTGGTTTGTGATCTGTGGGATGGAGAGCTTGCAGGGAAGAGGTCTCAGCCACCTTTTCTCAAAGTGATGCCTGAGCACCCCAGCCTGGCACAGGCTGACTCCCATTACACACACAGCTGTTTCACCACTTTCATTCACCACCCCACTTACGTGCCATCCCCTGTATGGAGAAAATCCCTGGTTCTGATCTGATCACCTATGAATGCGTACTACCCATACTCATATATCATTTTCAATGTCTGTTTTGTAATGTGGAAGTTTAAAGCCTGCAGAAAAAAAAGTTTCATTGTACTAATGCTCCCCCTTCACATCCTGTTTCCTGATCAGGCTGTAGAGTAGATCTGTACGTGTCTCTGTATTCATCTCTATTTCTCTAACTGCAGCACACAATCATGGCCCAATACCCATCTAAAGAAGCAGAATTTCTGCCCAGATGATGAATGAGACAGAAAAGCCTCACTGTCTTCTACATCTCTTCATCTAGAGATGCTGGGGTGAAGAGACTAACCCCTGTGTCTCTTCCAACAGAAAAGGCTGCTGCTTAAGCATGTGAAAAATACAGAGGCCTGATGATATTTTCAAAAGCACCTGAAGCTTTTCATTTTCTTCAGGACTTAGGTACTTCCAAAAAACTAGTATTGGGGATTTAATGTTAAAGAAAACCAAATTTGAATGCTAAAACTGTGGCCTTACTTTGAAAATCCAATCAGCAGGGAATGGATTATTTTGCTATACCATTCCAGTAACAAATAAAAAAATAAAAATAAAAATATAAAAATAAAATCATTTTAGAATGCCACAGAATGCCTCGGTGCTGATTTTTTTATCGTTTGATCACAGGTTACCTTCAAGCAACGAGCCCAGCTTTGCAAGGTGTCCAGATACCTTAGTTCCCATAGCAGGAGGATCTCAGCAGGGTTGGCCTTGCAGGGATTAGAGAAGTGAGAGCTGAGATCAGATGGGATTGAATGCACAAATTTTCTTGACATTCTTTGACTCTGTCCATTCCTTGGCAGGGAAATCTCTTGTCTGATTAACTCTGCGTGGTCTTGTTCTTGGAACCCAAAGGCAAGCAGGTTGGCTCCTGCAGCTACAGCGAAAAGAAAAACAGGAGAACTGCCCGGCAAGTGGAAGGGAAGTCAGAATTTGTTGTGGAGAAGCTTTAGAAAATTGCTAAAACTCAGGAATCTTTAGGAACATGGTAACAACATTCCCTTAAAAAAAAAGGGAACCAAAAATATTTGCAAATTCTTAATATAATGATATTTTATAGCTTATAGTAAGAATAAAGTGACACACTCATAACTGTAAGACCTTTCAGCACAGAATTGCAAACCTTACTAGCATCATGTTTTGGTCCTGGAGGCTGCTTTTGTACTAACTGATGTTGACATATTCACTAATATTTGGAGGGCTTTGAGCAAGGAAATAATACATAAGCTGGAGGCATGTCTGAAGAAAGCATTCTGTGTACATAATGACATCATAAACAAAATTAAATGTTACAAAAATACATTTATTTTCTCTGGTTATCTTCCTATTTTGAAACCTTAATATGAAATGGTATAAAAATCTTCAGGAATGCAGCAACTAGTGCTGTTATTTTTAAGAAAGAGTAGTTGGTATTGTCACTAAATATTTGGTGGACTTTGGTTAGACACAAATGAGTGCTATGAATACTGTTTAGGAAACACTGCCAAACAATGTTTTTGATATCATGGCTCTTAGAGAAGAAGTAAATCTCTAAAGAAAAGCAAACTCTTAACTACTTTCTGGTTAAAATAGAGCTAGAAAATCTATTTTCTGGGATGTATCTTTTCAGGGAGAAGTTATGGGGCTGTGTGGAAGGGAAAGAGTGCTTCTTGATTTCTAACAGTGGCAACAGTTTTCAGTTTTATAAGGATTTTCCACAAGATTAATGCTATCTTTGGGTATGAAAATGACTGGCAAAAGACTTAGGGACATGCCTGTGGAAAAATGTTATGATTAACAGGGAGCTTTCTCTCTCAGGCAGAGTAAGTCCATCTCTGAGACAACTGATCCTTGACATGTGCAAACAGGGTAAAACTGAAAGCAACTGCACTCAGAATAAAAATGGGAAATTGTGTCAATTAACTTTGCTTGCATTTTCATGAATGTTTATCAAGGGAAATCACTCCAAGATGAAAGAGGACGTAAAGTACAGGACACTCAGTAAATCACCACCAAAGTTTAATATTTATGAAAATTTAATAGGACTTGTAAATTACAATGGTGTCTTTCAAGGCTGCCTACCATGGAATAGAGAGAGAAGTCATATGATGGGAAATAAAGTTTACAACCCTGGTCCATGTGAGTTGATTGCAGCCAGATAACAAAATTTTATCTCTCTCAGCCTTCCTGTATATTATACTCTAACTGCAATTAATAGCTCTGTGTGCATAAAGTCTCTTTGCAATTAGCTTGTTCTCCTTAAGCTTGAAACCAAGAGTGTAATTTGGAAATAATTGTTAATCTGGGAAAGGTCTATGAGTCAAAAGCAATCTGAGAATAAACAAACACGCCTCCTTTTCTGAAAGCAACGTGCTTGTAAAGTCTTGTGCAAATATTTCCTGAAAATTAATATTAAAAAAAAAATCTGTAAAGCCTGAGAAACATCACACTAGCAAGGCTTTCACATTCAGAGTTGTGACAGAGTGAGAAAAGTAATCTGTAACAGCAAAACTCAGAAAAGAGCTGGGCTGCCTCATGTGTGGTGCATTATGTAGTGCACAATTCATGGGAGCTACTTAACCTGGCATCAGTTTTTCCTTTGGAGTAGAGGTTTTAAAGTTTGAATGCTCAGGTACATCCTACTAATTGTACCTTTGTGTCTGAGTGAATCAGTGGGTCACTAAAGCCCAACAACCCCTCCTTTGGACTGCAAAATGTGAGTCTTACGCTGGTCAGTGGTGCAGGAGGATAATTTACAAGAAGCAGCAAAACCTCCCTCACTTCACAAAGTCAATGTCCTTCACTCAACAAACTTTACAAAAAGCTAATAAACCTTGTCCCATCTTTGCATGAAGGAGGCAGATGTTAGCAATCTCATCTCATGAAAGCTGACATCTTGGAGAGATATGAAGTGACTTGACCAGTTGAGCTGAATCCCTGTCTTAATCATTAGGTAACAACCTTACTATAAAATAATATTAGTTTTAAATATTAAAACTTCAAAACAGGAAATCTGTCTCCAGATGAAAAATAAGCTCCTTAAAAGGGAATAAATACAGTGCAAATTCCTTTGAAGTGCAAAAATGGCTTTAGTTATAGCACATACATTAGTAAGTATTAAAAGTGCTTCTTATTAATAAACCTCAGATATTCACTGACCAAAACTGGATGCACAGCTGTTGATGGCCTCAACACATCACACTGACACTGTTGTAGCTGGAACATTGTCTTTGTAATCTAAATTATGTAGAATCATGGAATATCTCCAGCTGGAAGGGATGCACAAGGATCACAGCATCCAACTTCTGCCTCTACACAGGACAACCTAAAAAGTAAACCACATTTCTAAGAGCATTGTCCAAACGCTTGAACTCCGGCAGGATTGGGGCTGTGACCACTGCCCTGGGCAGCCTGTCCCAGTGCCCAAACACCTCTCGGTGCAGAACCTTTCCCTAACACCCAGCCTGACCCTCTCCTGTCCCAGCTCCACGCAGTTCCCTCAGGTCCTGTCGCTGTCCCCAGAGAGCAGAGCTCAGCACCTGCCCCTCTGCTCCCCTTGTGAGGGAGCTGCAGGCCGCCATGAGGCCTAGAAAAGCAGTCTAGGGATTCATGGTTTTTACATTTCCTCTCTGCTTTGAGTGTTGTGGTACAGAACATAGTATTCACACTTTGCAGACAAAAAAATCTTGAAAATTGTAGGAATTCTCTCAGGAGAGCTTCTGTGCCCACATACTGCTCCCTTACTGTGTACTTCTGTATCTGAAAGCAGGAGAATTGAATTGGAGGGATGGTGGGGTAAGCAGAGGGAAAGAGGGTCGCCTTCCTCAACCTTTCTCCCTCCCCGTTTCCACCATCTTTCCCCATACCTTTCCCCATACCATCAGCAATCATATCTAGAACATGAGCCATGGAGTACTTTAGGATAAACATAGCTACAGGTAAAAAGAAACTGGTATTTGTATAATAATACATGCTCCAGAGGGGTACTATAAACCCCCACTACAAACCTGTTTACCTCTGTAGAAATGTTTTTGCATGTCTTTGCAGAATGCCCGTAACAGAAGATAAGCTGTTGTTTACTGGTGAGCTCATTGTGTTTGACATTAAAATCATTCCTCAAGGTAGTGAGACTTATTTCTGTAACATTTGAAATTTGAAATTTATATTTTAATTTGGCAATAGTATTTAACATACAACATAACAATAAAGTAGGGACTGAAAAAGTCGATTATTATGTGCAGTGTTTTGTGGAAAGACATTATTCACTTGTTTGCTTCATTCCAATATTCACCGTTCTAAATGTCAGCACTGTGGGGTTCAACGGCCTCTCTCATAATTCAGATAATTTTATGTTTTTCAGGAGTCGTTCTTATTTCACAGTAATAACAAACGCTGCCACATTTATAAACAGCTATTATCTCCCTTCACAAATCATTTTCACTGAGAAAAATATATAAAAAGGGGTGAATTCATGAACAGGAGGATATGGTTTCGAATGTTTCATGTTAACTCTTACCTTGTCCCTCTTTGTCCTTTAACAGTTCATCTAGGGCTTGGGTCTTCAGTCAACTGGCAGCATCTAGCTACTAAAGAGAGATGGCAGATGCTTGCCAATGCACAGAGTCAGTCTGACCATGCTTCACCCCTCGAAAGCGGAAAAGATGCAGCTGGGAAGCACCAGTGGGGTCCATGGCTCCACCACACACAACGTTCATGGCCACTAAATTAATTTCTGGCCTTATGCAAATGGAAGAGCTGGGAGCAATCTGCCCTTGCTTCACGTTTTGCTGAGTCTGGGCTGCTGAGGATCGGGTAGCAGCAAATCCTTCCTGGTAACCGCCGCTCTCCACAACCTCCTAGCACTGCAGTGCTGTAAAACCTGGTAGAGAGCTTGAGTCATAATTTTGATACTCAGTTTCTCACCTACAGAAAGGTGGTAAATACAGTATTTCTGTAAGTGGCAGATAGGTCAGAGAGCAATTACACACCCCAGAATGAAACACTTCACACTAATAAGGCTCAGTTTAATGCTAGGGATTCAGTGGAAGACTACATTTAACTCCAGGGGCTATAGAACAGGCCCTAAATACAAAACATTATTACTTTATTTTTTGCTTCTTAAAATATGCTGCTTTTACTGAGAATTATGTAAATAAAAGTATAATTTATTTTTCAACGCAACAGAAGGCTGCAGCAAGCATATATTTTTGTATTAGAGAAGTAGAATTTAATATGGTTACTTAACACTGGGAAGCTTAACATTACCTGGGTTATTTTGTTACTCATAATGTATTAATCAAATGAACTTTAGCTAGGTTTCCTTATTCTCTGTCTTTACTAATAGTATTCCCTTGTCTTCTAAAATTTGTTTTTATATTCTTTGCTTAATGTATAGCCTTTTTAAATGAAGAACCTCAATGTTACCACAAACATGATTTCTTACTCTTTGTAGTTATGGGAACTGTCGTGCAGAGGAACGGCTGGGCCTAACATCTGATACCCTTCTTCACTTGAGGAAACAGATCAAGTTCAGCCACTAAAAAAAGCCGATAATCTGACTCTAGTCTAAGCAACATAATTTTCTCAAAGGGTGGTTCCACTTCAGATGTTGCTAGTATTAAACATTATTTTCTAAAAATCCACATTTCGGGTGAGTTACTGCTGTCTTTTAAGTAAATATAAAAGTATGTAGAACTTTAACAGATTCTACTTCAGCATGTCATTGATGACTATTATTCACATTTTAAGGACCAGCCTTGTTACAGGATGGTTCTAGATACACAGTGATAGTTCTATTAGATAGTAATGCTGCAGAGAGTTTTATATAAGGAGGAAACAAATGGGTGCTACCATGTTTCACACTCACCAAGTGGTAACAGCTTCAGTCTGACCCATGCTATATGGAAGCTATCAGAAAGGGCTTCATAGCAATTACGTGTATCCCCAAATGCCAGTCACACACAGTCTTAACAGCACAGAATAATTAAACTTTTTCAGCTGCTTTGCTTCCTTCTGGAAGATCTGAGGAAGCAACAACATAAACTTTGGGAAGACTATTTTTTCCATAGAATGCAGAACACAGGAAGACCTCAGGACTTCTGCTGATGTGGCCAAGGTTTATTTTTCAGGAAACTTATCCCTACATGAAATACCATTTGCAAATATGAAAGCTGTAGCATATGAGTTAAAAAGCCAGCTTATAGTGCTGAGGCAGTGCTCTGTAGGGATTGAAATATATACTCTCCAAGCAGAATCCGTAATAGCTCACAAAGTCCCTAAGTAAAGAGTGTAGCAGGTTTACGACCGCTAAGAAAACAAGAGCAGGAAATCTAGAGGAGATCATAAATGCAAGCATAAAATGAAATAGATGAAAATGCTGAGAGGAATATATCTTCTTATGTTCATAAATGCAGTAGAGTCTCTATCATGCAAATCATTTTTATTTTGAGTCTTGATTTTTACCTGGGGCTTTAACAGCTACTGCAGTTTTGCATCATTTGTCAGAATAGAACAATTTATCTGAAATAATTTATATCACATTATCTCTGCTGACTCCACTGGTATTATGTCTTTATCTCTCTCCTTCTCTCAAATAAGAGGTTCACGAATTTTCATTCTTACTTAAAACACTGAAAGAAATACCATATTCTCCTCTCTGTTCATGTAAGCAGAGTTATACACTTTTAGAATCAAATCCAATTTTCAAGTCAATACAAGGTTTTTCATTTCTTTCTGTGGGAACTGGATCAGAATTTCATAGCGTAAACTAAATTAGGTATCACATCATAGTATATAAGTTGTAAATTTCTGGGAGATTTCATGCACTGAGGCAGTTTGAAAGCTGAAGCTAACATAAAACATATTTAATAGATGGAGTAAGAGCTTCTTATTTAAAATTCATTAAAAATAATTTAACATGAAAATGGCCTGGCTCCAGATTATATCCAGAACATATCAGGCAGTTAGTGATACACAGTCAGATCTCATATGACACCATGGGGGAGGGAGAAAAAATGGAAGATAAAGACAAGTTGTAAAATTTTTTAAGGCTATAATTATTCAAGATGTAAGAAACATTAGCTGTTAACAAAATCAGTAGAAAGTATTATCTATAGTGAGCAAGTGTTGTTTTCTGGATTCTGGAAAGAATTTAGCCTGTATGTTTCTCCAGGAAACACTGGATAGCTTGTGAATCTGCAGGGCAACAGTAATTAATTGGAGGCACTTAAAACCAAAAAATCCCTAGTGTGAGATAAGTTTTTTTCAAAATTTTAAGGAAGAACTTGGTAGGCTCTGCATCCCTCTTGGGGGATAGCAATTATTCATGTTGCTACCATCATAAATGCTGTTATCATTTGTGAAACTGAGAGCTTGTATGAATATATGAAAATACCACTAGCCTCCAGAGGCAAAACTTGTAAGCAAAGAAAAGAAAAATAAACTATTATAGTGTGTAAGGAATGGCTGATGAAGCATTACTGAATTTGCAGAAGTATTTTCTGATCATTGAGTATCACAAAAAGAATGACTTAAGTCACTATAACTCTATTATGTAGTACATACAATTGAGTGCCCACGGTTGAAGAACAAAGGTATCTAACTATCAGTATCATTCTATGTTGAAAAAAGGAAACTGTGCTAGGATGAAGGGGCCACACTTGAGGACAAACAAAAATTGTGAACATAGCTTGGGATACAGAGTAATTAGCCAAATGTTTTTTTTGAGTAGAAGCTACCTCATACCGATGAAGCAAAAACCTGCCGGGTCTTTCTAGCAAAAGAAAATTTCTGCCTCGTTACTACAGCCTTTTCTTTTCATTACTTGAATGTAGTGGGTTTTGACAAAGATATCACAGAATCACAGAATGATTGAGGTTGGAAGGGACCTCCAGAGATCATCTAGTCCAACTCCCTTGCTCAAGCAGGGTCATGTATGCATGATGAAAAATGAATTGAAAGCATATGTTACAAAACAGCCTTGGTATATGGCAGACTCAAAATAAGCTTGAGGCTTCCTTATTTTATACAAAGGAGTGGACAAGTGACTGAATCTGAAGACAAAAGGCAGGGAAATAAGTGTTTTATCTCAGTGTTTGCTTCCCACATAGATCTCTGCACTGACCTGTGGCAGACCAAATCTTTTTTAAGGCAAACCATATGGGGTATATGAATTAAGATCACATATGATTAGCTTTGCATCTTTGTGCTTCTAAGTTTATAAGTTCATACTCTTGTAAGTTTATAAGTACAATATTTATTTATTACAACATAGACAGTAAGTGGGCTGGGAGACCTCATGACCGTTAGGACTTCATACTTTAAGAGATGCATTTGTATTTGGAAAGACATGACAAATCCCTATCCTGTGAACTTCTTTTAGCGATTTTTTAAGAATAGTGAAGCAAAGTAAAACCAATTCAAAAAGATGTTTAATAGAAAAACATTATTCAGGAAGACATGATGAAGTACAACAGGGTAAGGAAGTTGGAAATTTAAATTTTAACATCTAGTGTTAACAATTAGCTTAAGATATTTACTGAGTGACAAAGTTTTCAGAATATTTTCACTCCATGTATAATAAAGCTGTAATGTAAATACTGTCCATGTATTTGGGAAATAGCAGATCTAATTGTGAAGTGGTTATCCAGTAATAAGTACAATGTGTCGGTCCTTCTGTATTTACTCTGCTTTGTTTCAGTAGTAGCTACCAAATATTTCTTTTTTCCTTGAAATAACGACACTTATGTGTTTTTTTTGTTTTGTTTTGTTTTTTTTAATCTACAAGGGCATGTTTGGTTTGGAAATTCTGGTATCATATAATGGAAGATTTCTGTCATTTTGACTTGCAAAACAGGATTTGATTACTGAAGTCATAGATCAGCACTAGTACTTACAACTTTTAATTCCTGTGGGAGAAATGTGCAAAACTCAATGATATAATCGTATTGAGTAGTTGAAAATGTAATGTCCAGTGGTAAAGAATCAGTTTGGTTTGAAGAATGGGATTTTATTACTTTCATCTATGAAGTTATCAGTTCACGTCAAGGTTGGCATGGGCTAAAAACTGTACAATTTTTGCTGGCTGGCTAGAAATGTGATGTTTCTTCTATTCCAGAGGGAGAAATATTTCTATTACCCAATGTTTCAGTAAAAAGGACAAGGATTGAAGAGATTTGAAGACCGAACTCTTTCTTTCCTTCCATGGCCACTCAATCAACTTTTTTTATGTCAAAGTTGTGGCTGACAGACTGCTCTAGTGTAAGTATTGCTCAGTTCTAGCCAGGATGCCACTCTTCTGGGGTTAGAGAAATGACAACATGAATGGTACCTAACCTGATACCTGTGAAAAAATAAAACTGCGCTGGAGACTGTATGTTGAAGAAGAACGAGTTTGTTATAGGAGGTTATTTAAGAAAACAAAGCATAAATCATAACACCTATATGCATGCTAAAGGAGAAAACTACTCAAACATGCCTTCCTGGATAAACAAAGCAAGAAGGTGAAAATAGTAGGAGTGTCTGTCTGAATAATGAGAGGTTTGGCTATATGGACAAACAAGACTACTCAGGAGCAATGAAGAGGTTTCAGAGCAGACCTATTTTCTCTTGCCATCTCCAGCATGCAGATAGTGCAAGTAACAGTGGAAAATGCAAACTGTGCTGCAAGATCTGTTCTTCATTTTTATTCTACTTGATGTTTTTAAGGAAGGGAACATCTTCTACTCTCCTGGCTGGCTCAGTTTCAGTTTCTGTGACAGTTTTTAAACTGCGCTTCCTAAAAAACGTCACCGTATTAAATGGAGATGAGCAAGATACAGTAGTATTAAAAACAAAATATTAGAGATGAACAGCAACATAATTATCTGACTTAAAAGTGATTTCTAGGTAGTCAGTGCATAACTAATAAACTAAAATTCAAGTGTCATTATACCAGAGTTGACATGCAAATGCCCACCCCACCTCCTCCTGAATTTCAAGATCTGCTTCAGCTATCTGGCTAGCCAAGGCTTTTCTGTGCAAATTTACATCTGGTGTTAGCGTGTAGAGGTGATGGCCAGCACAACTGCCTGCAAATGGGATATTTCTATATGATCTTCTGCATTTAGGGAAAATTTAGTCATTAAAAAAAAAGAAAAAGATCACCCTAACCCCCCCCCCCCCCCCCCCCCCGCCAATTTGAAAAGGAAGGAGCACCATAAACAAGTTGTCAAGATAGAAAAAAAAGACAAAGTACCCCCTCATTTTGGCTTTATCCAAGGCTTCTTTTGCCTTTGTTCTGCTCTAGCTCTGGAATACCAAGGCCAGTGTTTACTAATTACCAGGAAATGAAAAGTGTTTGCTGAATAGTGCTAAGAGCAGATTCTCACATTTAAAGCCTACGTTGACTTAACATGTTCCAGAAAAAGCTCACCCAGAACTGTAAGAAAATATTGCATTACTAGATAATTGGAGCTCAAGGTGGGTGCATTATGTAATAGCACTTTGAGATCCAGCTGCATTTTACCTATTTACCCATCCCTCTGAGCACAAGAGACAGTAATTCTTACCACACCTTAGAAACTTGCCATTGAAAGGTGTGGCCTATTGTTGTCAGAATTACATCAGATCTCAAACTTGCATGTGCACAGTGAAGAAGTAGCTAGAGCCTGCCAGTTAAAGCAGAAAGAAAGAAGAAATTTGTAAAAAGAATCTGGGAGAAATGCAGCTTAAAGTTTACCATAAATAACCTTCCTTGCCCACCCTTCCCCCCTTCAGCTTACTAAAAACTTAACTGCCTAAAAATTTATTTGGAGAACTGGAAATAGGTGAGGATAAGGGTGCTGGCATACCACCAGCTATCAAGAGTATGCAGAATGTATGTCTAAAATGAAGATTTACTAATGCTTCAGGCAAAACTATATAGGAAAGGAAAGTCTATGGGAGCTGGAATAACTCATGTTACTGGCAGTGAGTGGTGTGCAGTCTTCTGAAAACTGATCACCAGTTTAAATCCTAGCCAGGCAGGGTTAGAGATCGCTGCTGTCAACAAAGATGTCAATTGATTTGGGCAAGATATTGTTAGTTGGACATTTGATAAATTAATGCCTATATAGAATATTAACTTTACTTCTCTAGCTGACAGATTGAGCTCAAATGTATGAATTAGCATTGTTAAAGTCATGTCTGTTTTCTGAGATGGTTGTTGAATTAGGAAGTGTTAGAGTGCATTGAAACTATGTTGTTTTCCTAAAGATACTTTTAAAAAGATTTAAAATGAGAAGTACTCTGAGTATATTTCAATTTTCTAAAGGGGAAAAAAATGCTAAGTAGTCTGCAGAAGTTATTGTACTGCTAGGTTTATCAGTAGGTTTGCAATAAATCCATGTTTTATATATAGAAACAAAACTGTATTAGCATTCAGTGAGAAAAAGGCTATTTTAGTCTGTTCATCCACTAAGGAGATAAAGCAGAATGTTATGTCAGCTTTGACAGCAACTCTGAGTTTTCCTGGATATGTCTAAGAAAAAGGTTTTATAACTATCACCATATGGAGGTATAACATGCGTTGCAGCCTAAAGCTATTTCCTTTGAAAGCAGAGCTCTAGATTCCTGTAATAAAACCGCAGATATAAAAGCCTGTTGTTAACTTGACAAAACAAGGTATCTGACATGGTTAAGTTATAGCATTTTTCACCAGAATAAATTTGCAATTTCCTATTAGTACCTGCAGCAGGATATAGACTAAGCACACATTTTAATTTTCCTGTGATTTTTTTGGCCAAGGGTCTCTAAAAACGGCTTTAGGTAGTAACTCCGGTCCTTTGGGTATCTGGTTAGTTCAGAGCCACATAGGACCTTATCCTTCCAGGTAGAAAAACCCACCCAAACAGACACTGTAGCTGTGTGACTATTTCAAGCCATTATGGGGAGAGAAAGGACACAGGTCTGGTAAACTGTCTAAATCAAACAAGGTTTGTTGAGTTCATGGGATTTTTTCTGAGCAGAAAAATATGGTGTGCTGTGGTGCCCTGGAGCTTGTCCAGCTCCTTTAGGCACATACATTCTTCAGACAAGAAGGTAACGTATACTCCAAAGGAGTGCAGAATTTCTGTTGCTTCTACGCTACTGTCCATTAAAGCAATATATAAAGACCAGGTGGGTAGTTTTAATGGAGAAGACATCTGCTGCCTTTTATCTTTTCCACATCTTTTTCCTATGAGGGATAGCTGAGAGAACAGGCTTTGACTGTCTTTGTCATGAGTGCACAGATAGTTCCACTGCTTCTTTTTGCTTTATCTTTGTTTCCAGTCCAGGAAAGAAAACTGCTCTGAGAAGTCTTTTTCTGCTTTCTGTCAAACTGCTTGAGTGGGGATGCAGCAGCACAAAGGGTTATCTTTTACATTGCATGAGCAACATAAAAAATTTTTCTTTCTCTACAACCTGGCATATGTGCTCCTTTGTCTGCTTTTCTTACATCTCACCACAGAAGATGATGCAGTGTGTAGGGCAACATGCACCCACTAGTACAGGTGAACTCCCTCTCTGTTTTGAACCACTTTTAACTAGTGAGCAGAAGGGAAAATATTCATAAAAGCAAACATTAAAGCAGCCTGTTGGAAAGTATGGTGATTGTTACAGGTTACAACAAGACCAAGAATCTTAGTTGTTTGTTACATGTTCTAGCCAGATCTCTGTGTTTGTTTAAAATACAATACATCTATACTTATTTTGAATAAAAGACCATAGCCATACTGCTGTTTAACGTGAGTGTGTTCACATGTCAGGGCTTAAATTCAAGAAAGAATGAGTAAAATAGTTGTTGGCCCTCTTTTTTTTGACAAGAAGTCATCATCTTATTAACTGTCGGACGCAGGTTTATACAAGGTGTTCTGAGTAATAGCAGAGGTAATCACCGATGTTATGCAAAATAATGCTGTGATGTTAATGAAAAGATTTTTTAAATTAACAGTCTTTAGGGAATAAGAATAACGGTCATAACTCTGAAGGCATTTGCAAGTAAATAAATGTACTGTATATAACCAAAGTAAATCTAAACCTCTGGAGCACAGCAGAGAGCAACAAGTTTTAGGAATTCAACTTGAGATAGAACATTGTCATAAAAAGGTAATCCTCCCTATGTAGAATGCTATTTCCGTCAGCACCTCAGGAAAATCATAGACGTTAGATCACCATACATCAGTAGGTTAATGCCATTTTATCAGATAAAACCATTGCCAGCAAGACTCAAAGTGTTTGGTGCAGGCTTTCTATAGCACTTGATGGAAAACCAATTCTTGTGATTACCTGCAATGTGATTATTTGCTACTTTCAGTTTTTATTTATAGGCTTAGAGTATATGTCTGCATAAGCATATTCACATTAATAAAATAACAAGTTGACAACGATTGACATTATGAATGATTAAACTAGAGGTAGTAGGTAACTAATATCTGTTGTACAACTGTTAAGATCTGGAAATGCTTTGATTCATAGATTAGATATAACTCTCCCTACTGTTGACACTGAGCAAATCCCCTCTTCTCTGTCATTCATTGGAATAAGGGGAAAAGTGCACTCGTCTTAGGACAGGTTTGTACCACCACCCACCAGTCAGTAGTAAGCATACTGTCTGTGTATCAAGACAAGCATGTGATGGAAGATTTTGGGGACATGGCATGGAAACTGAGGGGAACAGAACAGTCATCAATCGCCTTGCTGTGTTTGTGTTGTGTCTGTTTAGGTAATGTCCCTCCTGTCAACTGGCACACAATCAACACCTCACTCGCATAAAATGTGAAAGGAAGATATCATTAATTAAAACTCAGTGGAGAGGGCAACCTGAAGCATCTGCTTTGTTGTAAAATTCACTGAGGACTGAATATGAATTTTCTTGCTTAAAAAAAAAAATCCAGAAAAAATCCTGAAAATATTTCTGTAGTTTCTTTCATAAGAAACTAGTCCAGCAGCTACATTAAGTGTCAGATGTGCTGACAAGCAAAAGGGAAAGGGAGAATGTGAAGAATGGCTTCTTTTGGCCCACAGGAGGAGAAAACCATTATCTGAGTTAGTATCCAAGAACATGTTACCTCCTCCTCCCACCTACCCTCAAGGGCCTGCATCTTCATCTGAACAAAATGTCTGTGGTTTTAGACTTTAAGTTGCTGTGTGAATGCTTTGCATAGCTGCCTTGATGCCAGGAATGCATTTCCCTTCTCCAGAGAAGCTTGTCCTCCTTTGCCTGACACCAGGATGGAGCCCCTCCTGTACCATGGCCAGTGTTTAGGTCCTGCTGAGGTGAGGGGACAATGGTGGGTGCCCTCATGGTGTCAGTGGTGAACCCCCAAAAGGGACTTTTTCTCCTCAGATTGGGGAATTTGGAAAGGGGACGAAGTCACTCTACCTTCCTTCCGGTCACAGTCTCCAGCTGCTCTCCATGGTGCGCTGAATGGTCTTTCAGTAATGGTCACTCCAGTCCTTTTTGGCTTATTTTTCCTTATCCATTTTTAGGTCCCTTTAGTATCTGCATAATAGCAAAGCTTCTTCCTCCCCCAGCACTGGCTGCAGCATGGTGCCATGCTTGCTGTTTGCCTTAGTGGCATCCATTTTGTGTTCAGCCCCAGCCTCTCCTCACCTCAGGGGACAGGCTGGTGGGCGCCATTTTGGCTATTCAAGGGGGCTGACATCTCCCCTGCCCGATATCTGGCCATGCAGATGCCTCAGGGAGGGAGCAGAGAGGTGGCCACATGCCCAGGTGACCAAAGAAAAGCAAATCTTTGGTAAATCTGCAGTTTGGTTGACCCTGGATGGATGGGAATGCAAGAACAGTGTGGCCCCAGGGCCAGAGGTGGGTTTCACCCCTTCACTGAGGGCTGCGGTACTGGGGAGCGTCACCACAGCTGGGGTTTCTGGCAGCCCCCACACTCGACAATGGCTTATTGTCATATTTTTCCTCATTGTCATGCTTTCATTATGTGTAAGCTTGAGCCAAACTGAATTTCCAGGTGTGTGAGAAGAAGCAGTACTGTGACTGCCATTTATGTCTCCATTGGGAGGAGAAGGGGAGGTTGTAAAAAATTGGAGCCCCCCCCCAGGTAAAATTGCTTTTGATTTCTCAATGTATACTTTCAATTTTTAGGAGAAAGGGATTGGTAATATGAAAGAATGGGTAGTGTTTGTGATTCATGAGTTTGTATGTCTCATGCTGCCAACAGAGACTTACCGTAACTGTGTGAATAATCGTTTTGCTTTAGGGGAGGGGCTACTTAGGCGTTGCAAATCAGTCATAGAGCTGAACTTTGCTGAACTGAGACACTTGCAAACACAGTGTGCTCACTAAAAAAAGGCCCTTGAACCAAAATCTAAGATGGGGGAGACAATTCCTGACTTTAAGCAAACTTTCTGTTATGTGAGAGAGGAAAATGGGATTTGGGACCTAAACTTTTCTAGCCTTAATATTTACAAACTCATCCAAAGCCCAACAAAATTGGTCTCAACATCTTATCATAAAGAATTTTCAGAATAGAGTAGGAGGAGGGAAAAAAAGTCAGTCCAAGCTAAAAGTACATGATGCACTTCTCTGTGATGAAAAAATGAATAATAAAAGCTGTTCTAGCATACTAAGTCTCCCCCCAGTTTGTAATTGCATTACATTTTTATCTTCTAGTATTGCTATTCAAGATTATATTTAAAAATAATTATGTTATATAAATTCAGGAGCCATGATCCACACAATTTGGTTGAATAGTTGTGTTTGTTTTCTCCTTGGTGAAAGGAGTGAGAGACCAGAGCTCAGGCATTGCAGTGGGATAGGAATGTGGTCCTGTTAAAGTAGGGTATAAAAAGAAGGAATATGTAATGTGTATAAACATGAGGAGAGGTAGGAGAGGCTGCTGGAAATTATATACATCTAGAAATATAAATATAAGCTAAATCCTAATACAGGAAGCTGGTCATACCAGCTGCAGGTTTGCTGCAGTTTCCATTATAACAACAT
Organism: Cygnus atratus; assembly: GCF_013377495.2. Classification (NCBI taxonomy): domain Eukaryota; kingdom Metazoa; phylum Chordata; class Aves; order Anseriformes; family Anatidae; genus Cygnus; species Cygnus atratus. Next base: position 15,662,135 of record NC_066369.1, on the reverse strand, counting down.
GTTTACATGTGCATCATTTTGGGGCAGAAGTCCTGCATGACCTGTTGCTGCCTGAAGATTAGTGTGTTGCAAAAACTAAGGGAAAATCCCTTTGCTTCTTCATGAAAGCATTGAAGGAAAGTAGAATAAATATACATTTCTACTGTAAAAACACTTTGGTTGTGTTCCTTAAAGTGCTAGTGCAAAAAATTTAAAAAAAAATACTGAGAAAAAAAGGTAAAATTGGAAATGTGAATGACTTGTTCAGGATTCCAGCCGTAACTAAAGAAGGCTTATATTCTCTTCTGAAATTACTCATTCAATATCTGAAAATGTTTACTTAAACGCTTCATCCTGCAAACACTTAAAGGTATTAATTTCATACTTGTGAATGGTTATTAAATTCAATCAATGTGAGATCACAGTCTAAATTCTGCTAAATTACTGCATGTTTCTTTACTAAAACTAGGAGGTCTAGAGTTGTCTGGTTGCTGTTGAGAGAATTTACCTAGGAAGGATTACAAGCCTAACAATCAAAAAATTTGCAAAAAATAAAAAATAAAATTAAGAAATCAAATACAATTGCTTTAACATCTGGAAGTGGGAGACTGCCCGTTTTTGCTGAAAAGATTTTGTTACAGTAAAACAGATCTGATGCTGTGTTGGTTAAAATATTTCCTCCAAAAGATGGCTTCTGATTTTATCATAATAGCCAAAATCATTTCTCTGTTAAGCTTAGCTTTCCTGCAAAGACAGCAGGAAGATTGACCCTGAATAATCATCCTATTTATATATAGATGCTTTCCAGACTGCTCTCTGTAACAGAAACACTATGCTCTGCAGAAGGAGCTTAAATGTTTTCTGGAGGCAAGGTTTACCACAGAGGCGCTACATCAGTGGCAAAGATGCTTCTTCTGACACCTTTTTTTTTCCCCTTGTATATTGGCTTCTGTTGATAAACAAATGACAAACATTACCATCTCCTACAAAATTTTAAATGCCTGCCAGATGATACAGATTTAGTGAAAACACTGCCTTCCCCAAGGGACGATGGGAAGAGAAAAGTAAGAGTCTGTCAATCGAGTAGTTGGATTCTAAGTCATGTGGTAAAAAGGTCAGCGTAAATTGGGCATGTGCTTAATAATTAGTTTCCAGAGATTAGTGATATGCTAATGACCCAAATTCCAAGAATTGTTCTTAATGCACAGAGGGCATGCAGGTGTGTATGGGATTTTTAGTCTCAGCAGTAAAGTGGTGCATATAGACTATAGAACGAAAGAAAACAGAACTAAGGCTATTTTAAAGTAGACTGTAGTTTTGAAAGTTGAAAAGGGAATATATTAAAACATGAAAAAGAAAATTAAGTGTGAACAACACAAACTAGCCTGAGTACACTAAAAAGTGACAAGCCAAATGTGCAAAATTTTACATGTGTACTGGCTTTTGCTTCTCATATAAGCGGTTATATTGCTCAGTTTTCCTATGGTAGAAAAAGCTTTCCCAGTTGCTTGCATTTGCCATATGAAAGTACCTGGTGGGTACTGTAACATTGTAGAAATGGAGCACATTTTTCTCCCTCAGCTCAACACCACAAGGATTCTCCTGCCTCCCAAAAAGGCATGGCAGGGGCAGAAGGGAAAGAAATCCCACAGGATTAGATCAGTGTCAGAGCATTAACACTTACCTGATGACAACTGTAAGGATTAATTCAAGCTGGTTAAATCCTTCTTAGCTAGAATAGGAACTAGCAAACCATCTGGTGGAAAGAGCAGTATGACAGGGCTAAAAGGAAATACTGTCTGAGTTGTCAAAGGAAAAATAAACCTCTCTGCAGACTTTTGGGAACTGCTATGTCTCCAAAGCATCTGGCCACAGCAAGGGACAGTTTTGCTCACAGTAGTTTAAATGAATAGTGGGGAAAAATATTGTGTTTCCATCTCAGAAAAAAAAAACCACACATTTTATGCTTTTGAATTACTGTAGTAATGCACAACTCTTGTGTAGAAAGGCTACTTGAAAAGTCATACATTCTATGAAAAAATATGCTAACATCTGTTCTGCTGTCAGACTGCATTATTATATTACTTCATTGTATGCATTTTCAAATGATTTTTATAGGTAAATCCCTTTTTGCTCATGTTGTTCTCAGCCACCCTTTCCTGCTTTCTTCCTTTGAGGGAGGTGCTGTTGGTCTCTGTGCACACTTTGTTTTTCTGTAAGGTAGAGTAAATGAAGTGTGTGTAATCACAAAGACAAAATACAAGTGACCCAAAATGACAGGTGAGTGTAGGAGCACAATTCCTGGGGCTAGTAAAGAAGGCCTGGCCTACAAAGACAAGGTGATCAGGCTGATAAACTGCTTTCAGGTTACCTCTCCTGGAATTAAGAGTGTTTGTCTCTGGAGAAGATCAGACAATGTAAATTGGATTTATGGTGAAGTCTTTCTCCCCATTGCGATGTCACTTCACTAATGTTTATACTAGGAATAAGGTTTTCCTTCTGATAAGTTTAAGCTTGGTTCACTTGTTTTAGTCTTATTCTAAATGAAGGAATCTGGAGAAACCTTGTAAGAATTAAATTTACAGCCTGTATTTTATGAGGTGCATGCTGCCATTGACTTGTACATAACAGTAATTGGCTTACAGTGAATTACTGGTAGTGACTGCATGCAGTCTCACAGGAAGGAAGTTTTGAAAGCGCATTTAGTAAATACATTTTTCATCCGTTTTGATTTGATTATTTTTGCCTTTTTAATTCTAGAAATTCTCTTGCTTACTTATCACAGTCTTGAAATGTAAAAATATTTATGCAGCTTATGTTGTTGTTCTATAGCAAGGTTTTACAACTTGGTTATTCAGAACTCGTTTGTCTGTGGAAAAGCTTTCTTTGTGCTTCTCCCTAAATATTGCTATGTGAAAGAATTTATAAATGCAGCAGACTGGCATGTAAGCTAACTTAGCAAATGCTTTGCAAATACAAGAACTGAGCAAAACTGTTTGATTTCCAATGGAAAAATGCTGAAGCATTGGTCCACACTCTTCTTTTGAATATGAAAATTCTCAGTGTGTAAATGGCAAGGTAAATCTGAACAGGAGAGCCCAAGATCTGTAAGGCTTCTCTGGTATTTGCAATGAACCTGTTCTGTGCAGGACTAGATGTAATAAACATGCTTTGAGCCTGTGTTGCTACATCAGAGAACCACATTTTCTGTAAAAATTCTGTCAAGGACTTTAGTAGTGCTGTTCTTGAGCCCACCCTTGCCCTCTGAATGCTGCTGCTGGGTTTGAAAAAAACAGAATACATTGTTTCATCACTGTTCAGAAGTTTAATGGATTTTAAAAGATAGTTTTTGCTCAGAGTACTAGCCTAAAATGAGGATAAATAGGGATTTTTTGGACCCAGTTTTGAAATAGGAGGATCAAAGGAATCAAAATATCAGCATAGAGAAAAGAGTTTGTTTGCCAATGTCAGGTCTTACTGCTGGATGTAATGGGCTCTTTAGATCCACAGCAATATCAAGCGGGAAGCAACTGCATGTGCTTATCAGCTATCGTACAACGCAGAATCACACATTTCTGGCCTTTGCGTTATCAAAGACAGGGAGTAAGGTACCACTTAACAACTTCTGTGTGTCAGAATGTTGGACATACCCCAAAATCTGGAGTGATGTGGTTTGTGTCTTTTAGATCAGTTTATAAGCGATCTGTCTAATAACATCAGAATTGTGTGAAAGGTTGAAGCTGTCCATTCCCCTTTGTTTTGATCATGATGATAATCCATCAGTCTGGTCAGTGATCCTCACAAAATAGCCATGCCCTTAGCAGGAAGAATAAATAACAGGAATGAGTCACCAGGGCAAGCTTACAGGAGTCCTGAAGGGAAAAAATATCCTGGAAAAATGAGTCGTGAAAAAGTATCTTGGCAAAGCATCTTGATAAATCATGAACTGTACAGCAATATTCCTAATGCTATCAATATTTTTTATTAATTACTATTTATTAATTATTGTTACTTCTAAGCACAGTGATGTGGCACACTACTTTGACTCCAGCGTTTGCCAGAAGTAGATGGATGGCACGAGAAGAGTAAAAACAGCGTAAGTGTACGACACCTCTCCCTCTACCTCCCTTCTTCCTATCTACCCCTATGTTCTCTCCCACCCCCAGCTGTTTTCAAATAAGGGATTTCTGGAGTCTGATGTATCATCAATTTTGTAAAGCCAGCTGCACGTATTTCCTAGGCATTTGCCCAGTTGCTTGCAATCTTATGTAAGTTTGTTGCGTATTAAAACCGGAAACGGCAATGAATGGAAAGGGCAGCAAAGGTATGGAACAACTTCCATGTGACGTTTCATTGAGGAGAACTCTACAGCCAAAACACAAAAGGAGACAGTTCTTCACACAATTTGTGGTAGATCTGCACAACTCTTCACCAAAGGATGCTGTAGCTGCAGATTACAGGCCCTTGAAATACAGCTGAACACATGCTTTGGAAAGAGCCAACAAGATTAGTTTGTTCTAAACCTGTGTCCTGCAAGATTTCCTTTCTTTTGCAGTGCACGAACTAGCTCATGAGATGAAGCTGATTCTTATTCACCTGCTCCAGGCTGTTAAAGTGTATATAAACCTCCTTTAAGACAAGTCGTTTCTGTACTGTAGTTTCCACTCAATCATTCCTCATATGGGAGTTGTTTCATACATCTGATCATCCTCATTGTTCTCTCATGAACCTTTTCAATTTTTTTATGTTTTGCATGTGACCAAAGCTTCACAAGGTATGTGGAGTGAAAGAGTCATGGATGTGTATAATGTTCTTAATAATTCCTGAGGTTTGTCTATTCTTTTTGGCAGCTACCAAGCACTGAGTTGATGATTTTATGAAAGTTTTTGATTTAACCCTAGTTCCTGCAGTATCCATTTTTCTCTAGCTGATGTTATTTTAGCAATTCCAAAACTAGTAAGTAATATTTTTCATAATAGGTATTTGCAAGATCGTACTTGTATATGCATACTGAATTTAATCAGCATTAGTAGTTTGAGTTATTTCAATCTGCATCTTTAGGCATATTATTATCTTTTTTACATTTGGCCTGAAATGAGTGTTAAATATCTTGTAGTGGCAGTTTGAGGTCACCATAATCATAGTTGCGTAACAAAAATATGTGAAACAGCTATGCCATCTGCAATTACATATGCTTTGTAATGGATAATTAATGAGATACCTTCAAGTTACTGAAAATATTCTCATATGGGTATGATTAATTATAGAAATCTGAAACTGAAATGCAATATTAGTGTTTCCTTTTTTGTCATTCTGTCACTAAAGGATTTATCGTAACTTCCTTTTCCTAGTCTGACTACCAAGGTCTGGGACTCTTCCTACAGCAAAAACTTACTGGTTTTAAAGGAGAAGCTTTTGTCTTTGCATAAGTCAAAAGAGATATTCTGTTTGCAGTGTTTGAGGAATGCATTTTGAGAATACGGTAGATCTTTTGCAAACAGTCCAGACAAGAGTGATGTGAGTTATCTGGGATATGGAAAATAAGGTGTATGAGGCAACCTGAAAGCATGAAGATTGTGTAGCTTAAGGAAGAGGAGACTGAAAAAGGATGTACAGTTTCATGGAATATAAAGCTGCTATAAAGGCAAAAGGACTAATTTGTTTTCCATGTCTATGAAATCTCTAGTACACAACCTCAAGAAAAATTGAGTTTGCAAAAGTTTCTCTAGGAAAGTGCCATACCTCCACACTGAGACCTTCAATTAAAGGCCCGTTGCTCCGGTTACAAAGCCAGCCAGCAGCTGAGGAGTGGGGGATGTAGTTACAACCTCAGCAGGACCTGGGAGTCAGGAACAGCTGCCTCTTGAGAAGTGAGACCAAATAAGACCCCGTCGATCCTCACACTCAGCAGGAACTTGTGCATTCACTCAGTCCTGGCAGCTGAGGGAAGGGGGGGGTCCCTTGCCGCTATTGCCACTACTGATCTGTTATGTCTTGTCCGTGTGAAAGGCAAGGGTTATGCTGATTGCAAGGAGTTTCTTGCAGCTTGGAGAGCTATATGCTCATCTGTAGTGCCTGAAGGAACTCTGTGGAAATGATGGCTCGAGGACTGCTGCTGCTGGTCCTTTAGGGAAGCTCTGGCTGTAGAAGAGCTTTGGGATGCTCTTCTTAGTGAGAGAGGGGTAGTTTTAATGTGCATCTGATATTATGGCATGCTTCTGCAGACTTTCAATGTTGAATGCTAGGTGAAGTTGAACATATTTTGAGTATGAAAGTGTCCTTCCTTAGATTCTTCCCAGTCCTACCTGTAGCTGGCAAAAGTAGTCAAGTAATAGTTTACAAAAACATTTTTACACAGAAAAATCACTCATATACCTAGGCTTACTGTCTGGTAAGAACACCACTATTTTGGGCAGGTTTTTCTCTTTAGTTGTTTGCACTGTAATTCCTTTATTTCAAACAGGTCTAATTCCCTGAAATTTCATTATCTATGAGATTTATAAATCGTTCTACAAATCTCGTCATACTTTGTTCTTTACCAGCTTAATATTGTTTCTTTTAAATCCAGTAGCAAAATCTCTTGAGAAGCTGGAAAAAAAAATTTAGCGCAAGCCAGCTCAAATTAATTTCACTGTCTAGAGCACAGTACTTTTACAGATGTAAATAATCAAATGCTTAGAAAATCTATGAAATCTTCACAGTTTGTCAGCCTCTATTAAAACACTCTCACGGAAAAGTTATCCAGAATTTAATGAGGATGAACCAGTTGGAGATTCTGTGATAATCAAAGCTGTTAAAGAGTTTAATGGAAAGTGATATGCTTTTAAATAGGCTCTTTAATGAACCCATTTAGTTCTGTAGCAGATACATATACCAGAAGACGTATAGCAGTATCATGTTATGTTAGGTTGTAATAATGCAAAGACTTATGCATGTGTTAATTAGCTATCTTGTTGCAAGGAATGTAAAAATATATGCATAAATCTTAAGACAACATTCTCTGAAATGCATACTGAAAAAAAATACTGTAAGAACCTGTGTAAGCCTACAAAGTTTTTCCCTGATCCAGCTGTTATATTGTTGAAATGAGATATTTCTGAAGTTTGTACAGGTGGTGCAGCCAGGAGGACTATTCCAAAAATGTAAGTCGATTGACAATAACAGCATACAGCACAAGTACAAAAAAAAAAAAAAAGGGTACTCATGAGTAACCTGATTTTTATATTTATTTTTAGAGCCACGTTATTTGATTTTTTATCATATTCATTTTTACATCTTTGCTAGAGTCCAGAGGAGTAACAACTTTTTGGAGTTGTAGTGTTGGGTCATAGTTAATTTCAGCATTTATAGCCACATGCATGCCATAAAATTCTTTGGGACTTCAGAATAGGCTGAAGCCTATGCAGCAGATATGCCCGTGGGAATGTACGGGGCCAAAGGGAAGGTACCATTAAGAAAAAAATAATCTGAGGGAAAGGCTGGCAGTGGCAGGAGCTTGGAGCAGCAATGGCAGCTGGTGCAGGGGAAGTGGCTAGGTGGAGGAATGGTCCTTTTCCTGGGAATTTCAGCAAAGATGGAACTGGGGGAGAATTCGTCTCACATCCTGAATGGTGCAACAACACAGAAAGAGGAGCCATAGGGCTGTTCTGGTGGGACAGGCAAAGTCCTAGGATATCAGCGCTGATGGCCTTTTTATCCTACAGCTCTTTTGTTGAGAGAAATGGGTATAACAAGCAAAGAATTTAATTTTAGGGACATGGTTTAGTGGGTGATATTGGTGGTAGGGGGATGGTTGGACCAGATGATCTTGGAGGTCTTTTCTAACCTTAATGATTCTGTGATTCATGCTGCCATCTGGGTGAGCTTGCAGGCAAAGAGCTTGCTCCTGTTGGCACAGATGAGGAATAAGCTGATTTTGATCTGTTGCAAAGGTTTTTGGCAAGCTGGTTATCACTGCAGGCAGGAAGCTATTCTAATTTACCACTATGGTTTTGAACCTTTTTAGTTTCTTTAATTGCCTTATTTCGAAGAGCTGTGTCTTCCATTATTAAATAGTCGTGGATATCAAGCATTGCACTCCCTTCTCCTTTCCCATTTTTGCTTTTTTTTGGGGTGGGTCTTTTTTTTTTCTTTTTTTTTTTTTTCTCTGTATAAAAATCAGCACCAGAGACTCAATCGCACTAATTAGATGGTTCAGTGACCTGAGAATAGAACCAAAGCTAGATATGTGTTGAGTTTTGATCCTACTGCTGGCCTAAACTTATATGACATTGTCTGTTCACGTCATAGTTAAAATGGTTTGTGGAGCATGGGACCGAGCCATGGCTTATCCGTGGTGCTTCAGTGTGGGTAAACTTTAGTTCTTACGTCTACATTTGTTTTCCACATCTGTACTACATGGTCAGTAATGCTCCCTACCCCTTGGGGTATGACTGTGTGTGCTATTTAATGCATATGTAACACTTCAAACAGCCATACAAGGGATGTTCAGGCTGGTCGTGACATAGTTTTAAGCTCCTGATTCTGATCTTGTGCTTTGTGTAAGACAGTTGCAGTTCTTCTGCACTTATTAGCAGTAAGGAACTATCACAAGGGTGAACTGTGACACCAGAACCAGGCTCCAGGACTGCTTTCTATATAGTGTGATTCTGTATTTGATTTCCAAACAACCATTACTGCCATTTCTTGAAAATGCGAATGCTGCCAAGAAATCAGTGCTTTATGCTTGAAGTATCTCTGTAAGAGGACTACGGAAATAGAATTTGCCAGCTTGTGTTTAAGGCAAAGTTTCTGAAAGGCTGCAGTTGCAGTAGCTACAGAGAAATGCAAGTTGGCACGTTTAGCACACCTCAGAGCTGTGGAAGAGATAAACAGCACTTCCAGACTAAAGAAAAATAATTGGAAGAAAAGGATGAATTGCAGCACGAAGACAGCTTCATTTCTCAGCTGTAAGATACTGTTTATTTTTTAACCAAAGGCCAGGCAGCAGAGATTATTTCTATAGCTGTTTTTTTCTAAGACTATTGCAGTGTGGTTACAGAAGAGTTCAATACACTGTTTATTTTCCATAGTCATGTGGCTTAATTCTGTCTCTAAATGTTTGCTTTAAAACTCTGCTTTAAAACACTGGTAGCGTTCCTTGCAAGTTTGGAAAAATGAGTAGCAATAGTGCCTTTTAATACATGCAGTGGAAATGTTTCATCCCCTGCTGTGTCTTCGTGACTTATGGCTGTAGTTCACAATCGATCAGACATACCTTAAGCTTTGTGCTTGAGGTGAAACGTGGCCACTGCGGTAAGACTCATTGATGGGTGAGTCAGAAGGGATGTCAGCAAAAATGCACCTCCCACCAAAAGGGCCTAAACTTTGGGAAATATGAGGGAGAAGAATGCTTTAAAGAAAGGTGATAGTCAGCTTCCCCAAAGAACTCCTAAACAAGGTGAAAAGTGAAGTTCTCTCCAGATCCGGATGCAGAACAACAAAGTACTTCTCTCATGTGAGACCTGTTTTGTCTTTCACAAATGAAGACAACATATGCACAGTATGCAGAAATCAAGGGTAATTTATCTGTCAGGTTCAGCAAGTCTGTTGCATTTCAAATTTCTGCTTGGTTTACAACCTCTGTTGCTCTCTACAACAGCAAAACCCAGCCTCTGCTTCCCCCTTCCTGCTGGAGCTGCCTGGTTAGCGTCTCTTCCATGTTTACTTTAGGTGTAAACTAGTTTGTCTGCTTGCATGCGTGGCTAATCAAATAGACTGTATGCCAACTGATGTGCTCCTGCTCAATTTCCTTACCAGCAGGGGATAATGCGCAGCACTGTTTTTTGTAACCCTTTCAGCAGACATTTTCAAATATCTCCCCTACTTTCAGCAACGTGCTGGTTGCAGCTAGTCAGAAATTGTTCCCCTTAGTCTGTAAGACACCAGCAGTGACTCTTCCAAACTCCACTGGCTGGCCTGCATTACGTTTTTCTCTGGAATAGCTTTTACTGCCACTATCTAGAATAGTAAACATCACCACCATTTCTGCTCTTGTCTTTTCAGTAATATTTGGCCATATGAGAGTCCTAAGGACAGTTTGGCATGCTTTTTCACAGAATCACAGAATCATCTAGGTTGGAAGAGACCTCCAAGATCACCTAGTCCAACCTCTGACCTAACACTAACAAGTCCTCCACTAAACCATATCACTAAGCTCAACATCCAAACATCTTTTAAAGACCTCCAGGGATGGTGACTCAGCCACTTCCCTGGGCAGCCCATTCCAATGCCTAACAACCCTTTCGGTAAAGAAGTTTTTCCTAATATCCAACCTAAACCTCCCCTAGTGCAACTTTAGCCCATTCCCTCTCATCCTGTCACCAGGCACGTGGGAGAATAGACCAATCCGCACCTCGCTACAGCCTCCTTTAAGGTACCTATAGAGTGCGATAAGGTCACCCCTGAGCCTGCTCTTCTCCAGGCTGAACAATCCCAGCTCCCTCAGCCGCTCCTCACAAGACTTTTTGATCAACATTCTCTTGGTATACAACATGAATTGGTTGTCTCTGTACTGGTCATAAAACTTGCTTCTCAGAAAACTAATGATGAGTCTAGCATCTTAATCTGTGTTTACCTCTCCTCTTGTGCCATTTTTAATTGGGAGTGTTAGCCTCTTCTTAAAGAAATACTCATCTGTAAACTCAGTATTTATTTAGGGCTTTTTTGCTAGTCTCCTGTTGAAGGAAATGCCTCTTATACCATACAGAACTGCTTAGAAATGCTGTTTCATTGCTAGCAAAATTGGTGATAGACTCTAGCTTTGGTAAGCTTAATTAAGGTAAAAAAAATAGGCTTTGCATTTGAAAACATGGTAGAAGCTGATAAAAACTCTTCTCCTGAGATTATTTTTTTGGGTATATATTGGTAATTTTCTTCCCCAGAAATCACTCATCCCTGCGCCCAGGCTATTAATCAGCTATTCCCTGGGCTTGGTTTGTTTTCCTAGGGTGTTAAGGCTGGCCCAGTGCTGTGCAGCTCATGTACCTAGGACGTAATATTCTTGGCACCTCTGCTCCCTGTGAAATTTTGGAAAACAGACAAAGAAAAAATGCAGCTAGCACCTTACTGTGATGTTGCTACCTGGTCAGTTTAAGAAACATGGTCAATAAAAGCTAATTAAGATAGGCTTTTTGTTGCCCTGCTTTTCTTTTTTTTTCCGTGTATCCCTTGTCAGATGTAGGTCATGTTCATCTCTACTTGTCAATGCTGGTTTGCCGCTGCTGTCTCTAAATCAATGAAAATGCAGTGGTATTTTCTGTGTCTGTATCTCCTGGGGCATTGTTGGGCTTGGTGATACCATCATGTCAGTAATTGTACTGGGAGGTAGTATGGAGAGTGTGGGATGTTCAGTGTATGAATATCATCCTGTGTTTCACAAAGTGCCTCACTGCATTCATAGAAAACCTGTTTGTGTTATTAAAGTCCTGTTTTCCCGAAACGCTCCACGTCTGCCTTGTGTGCCATTACAGTTAAACATTAGTTACAATTAAAGAGATGTTACTAAGTGTTTTGTTTTTTGTTTTAATCACATAGGTTAAAACTGGATTGCATTTAATGACCTCACATTATTTTATTTTTTTTCAAATTTTGAGTGCATTATTTCCTAGTGACAGGTTAATCAACTTCCCAGTCACCTTGGTTCACTGAGAGTCTCTGCTTAAATGTTCCTAAGGTATGACTGAAGAGCAAGAAGCAAACACATAAATATCTACATCACTAACATTTCCCACTGAATTATCATTTGTTGCATTAGAAATGGTCAACGTTGGTAAACCTTTACTTGGAATAACGTCTCTTACTGTTTTATGTTGAGCAGTTAAAAATAGGTGAATGGCTTTGGACTTCTTGAGTTCTGCTCCTGTGCTTACAGTTGGCATTTTACAGGACTACAGAGATGGATTTGCAGTGGTGGCTCTATTTCTGTGTGCTCTGCTTCTCTTAGTGCTTCCAGGTGTCCCTTGTCAGATGTAAGGTACATACACTTCTTGATGCAATACTCTCCCAGAATCAATAGCAAAGAGTTTGTATTTTGTTTCTGTGTTCCCCATGCATACTGTGGCCCTATATAGGCTAAATCTCAGTGATTCTCCTAGTGCCCTTTTTTTTCCTTTTTAGTCCTCAGTTTTTAATATGGACATATAATACATGGAATACTTGATTCATCATTGCAAGTCCTAATACTAGCCATGAAACTAACGATGTCATCTTTGGGACAAATTCAGTTTCAGGGCAAATTTTTGGTTAACTCGGTTGACTTAAATGGCATTGGTCATTCTAGGGCTGGTGAGGTACAGGTTCTGATCTTGCTTGTACTGTTTTATGGAGACCTGATGCAGAGGCTCGTCTTACTCCTGTTTTATGTCTGTAACCTTCTACATTGAACAGACAACTTGCAAATCCATTTTAGGCAAATTGACAGAAGATAGACAGTAGAGATCATGGTTTCTGAAACAAAGCATTTTGGAATGAGTCTTAGGCTGTTCCTCAGTCATGCTTACTAAAAACAGAGAATACGCTCTTGTTTGGAACCACTTAAGAAACTAAAGATGTTGACATTTTTTCAGGGTTTTCATTCTTTCTGCTCCAAGTAGAAATACAATCAGTATCATCCACAAATTGCTCTCATGTACTGGGTCAGATTCAGCATCCAATTCAAAGTCAAACCAGTGGGAAAATCTGTGAAGCTGCTGTACACCAAAATTAAAAGTGTGATTTTCTGATTATCAATGTTCATAAGGTTATAAACAGGGGGGAAGGGACAGCACAAAAGGCAAGTAAAATATGAAACAGCAAAAAGCACTTGCTGGATCAAGCAGTTGAAAATTGCCAACTTTCTTCTTTCCCAAAACTGATCTCTGAAGATTTTGATGTGCATATTTGTCATATTTTCTGTGTTAGATTTCAAGCTTGGATGAAGTGAAGGAATGAAAGAATCATATCAGTTGCACCTCCTGATACCAACAGTTCTGACAACATGAAAGCAAGCTTGTGGTTTCATTGGAGCAAAACTCTTGCAGCTGTGCTTATAATATACTGTGAGTATATAAGGAAGAGGGAATCAATGGCCTGGTTAAGAAAATTAATCTTTGCCTGTGTTTCCAAGGCAACACAGACAGGGGAAGTGGTAGCTTCCATGCTTAGAAAGCAAGTTCATCATATTCAAGGGGAAATTTGCTCTAGCAAAATCAAGAGATACCTGTTGTCTTTTTTAAACCCTGGTGAAATTACCCATATAAAGAAAAGTAAACACAGTGAAACTCAACACTTACCCAGGTGGGAAAGTTATTCTGGAGTTAAATTATTTACCATGGGGATACTCTTAATCACGTGTGAGTTAGTTTACTTTTAGTATAGAGGATAAATACGGTGTCTTGTATTTACCGTGGTCAAAGACTATGTCCTCATGGAAATTTAGGTGAATTCACCAGCATATAAGTTTTGTTGTTTGAGTATAATCTTAAAAATTAAAACATCTACAAAAATATTTGCTCATCTTTTTACAGGTTCACAGTATTTTAGGATCAAACTGAAATAGGCAATATCAAAAGGGAAGGGAAGATCTTTCTATTGTAGCTCAATAAGGGTCAGTAATAAGGGTCCTTCCTGCTAAGATGATTTGTTTAGTGTACATAGATACTTACAAATCTTGGTCAGCAGGTTGGCTTTCATATGCAAAAGAGTGTATTCGGGAAAAGCTGCACTGTTGCTAACATCAGCGCATCTGCTTGGTTAGTGGGAAATTAGTGGAAATACCACAAGCTAATATAGTAATTGTTACCACTGATGCAGTGCTGCTGCTAGCAGCAGTTCACCACTCAAAGTCTCACTGGTAAACTCTTGCTGATCTGGTTTTTAAGGTAAGCTCATTGTTTCATTCTGTTTTCATTGTGTTTTTGTTTGTTTGTTTGTTTGCTTTTGACCTTCCTGTGCTTATTTTATTTTTGTTGGTGCATATTTCTAGACCAAGATAAGCTTCTGATCTTAATTTTTTTCAAAAGGTCTGTTCCAAAGCAGTACCATAAAATCGGTGACAGCAGGATCCAATGCCTAAAGTTTTAAGTATAAGTGAAAGGTTCTAAGGGGAAAGGAAGTTGTTATAAATTTAGTTGATTTGTGCTTATAGACTACTCACCCTGTTCTTCCGTAGTTTCTTCAACAGATACTATCTGAGCCAATGTCCCCTGCTTTTTCAGGTTTTTTGAATTGGACCACTCTACTGTATCAATTTCTCTAGGTTATACTTTTGCATGGTTTTCTACAACAGAAAGATGAAGAAAGCTAATAGCGATTCTGCTTGTTACCTGTTGATTTAAGATTGTGCAATGGAACACTAGCAATAGCAGTGATGAGTGATTTTGAAGCTTAAAAAGAAAAAATAAATGAATTTTTCCTGTGTCTGATGGAGTAAGTTGGGTGAATATAACAGGTTCTGTTATATGTACTCTTTTCTTGGGCATTGCAGTTTGTGGCTATTAGTCCCTGAAAAATTATTTTTCTTCTGCTGAGGTAAGAATGAAGGATTCTTGGTGGAAACTTCTACTTTCCCATGTGAATTTTTATGATAAAACAACGGTCTGAAAGTGAATTGGATGTGTTTATGTTTGTAAAATCAAATTACTATCTTTTTTATTAACAAGGTGATATTTAGGACCCTTACATGTTTTCCTTTTGACATTATTACTTTTCCAGATTTGAAAAGGCAATTGGAAAAGTTTTTGGGGAAAGAGAGGTGGGTGAAGAAGTGAGGAACCGACACTTTCATTATACTTCAGGGCAAAAAAGATTTAAATGGAAATCTGAATATCTTTCAGGTTTTGCTTGATGCAAAGCTTAGTGTATTTTAAAATGTCTGGATGTGTTAGCATGGTTTTCCATCTCCTCAGCAGACGCTTAGAGATGTTAGTCCAGTGGAGGTCAACAGTGGATTCCTAGAAAGCTGTCATTCCAGCCTTCCCTCTCCTGCACTATTAACACTCCATTTTGTGCTCGCACTGACAAATTGTCAGCCTCCTGGAGCTGACAGCAGCTGAATTGCTCTTTTACCTGTAAAAGGCTGGACCATAACAACAGAGCAATGTGGAAATGCTTATGTTCATATACAACACCCTTCTGTAGATAAATATAAGATCAGGGTCCTGTGTGGTCTCATTCTGAAAGCACCTTTAATAGCAAAAATCGATTTTAAGCAGGAAGGGTGAGAAATGAAAGCCTGACTTGGGACGTGGAGGTGTTGGGCTATTTTGCATGCTTGTTTATTTTTAATTGAAATCCCATTTGTAATGGGATTATAGTATTTGCCAAGATTTCCTGTGGGCTTTTAAAACATTGACTTCTTGACATCACTGAAAATGGGATGCTAGCTTTCTGTGGTTTGTGGAACCTAAGGCTGAATAATTGAGTCTTTAATGAGGGTTATTATTATCTGTCGCTGGTAAGATACATGGTGGAGATGGAAGGGAGAAGGAAGAGACAGAGAAAGAGGAGGAGAGAGTGCAAGAGAGAAATAGAGAAAAGAAAGAATGAAAGTTAAGAAAGGAAGGGGGTGAGGGGAAAAAAAAAAGGGTAATTTTGTGCATTTCCTTGCATGTTTAAAGACCAGGCGAGGGGAGGAAATCTCTTGGCTAATGCAGTTTAATGCCTTGTAAGGGACTCCAAACAATACTCTTTGAAACAACAGCAAGGTAATAGATCTAAAGATTCAGATTACCTTACTTGACCCGGATGACATAGCTGTTTTGCCAAGAGCTTAGGGATCAAAGGAGAAGCCAGCTGTACAAAGGTCTTCCTGAAAGACCGGAGGGGAGAGGTTGTTGGCTCCAGTGAGATGACACGTACTGATTGAATAAAGTTCCTTGGTAAGCAGGGTGTCACTTTGATTCAAAAAAGATCAGGATTAGTCAGGTTTATGCAGGTGCTTGAAGGAAATATCACTCACATGGAAGATGCTGTGAGTGTGCCTCTTGGTGTTGCATTAATCTTTCTGAGCACTATCTTCATTTTGGTAGGCTAACTCTATGTTGCAATGATGAAACCCCTGGGGTAAATCTGCAAACTCCTTCTGCCTACAACAGTATTTTAGATTCCGGCAAACTGTCACAACTATACCACTGACTAAAGCTTATAACCACCTGTGTCATTTGGCCTTCCCCTGGAAAAGTGGAGGTGTGGGCTTCTGACTTTAGAGCCCTCAACTTCTAGCTTGATTTCAAGAGGTCATTTTGTTGGCATGGAGGAAGCTGTTGCACCGAGGAAGCTACAGCAAAGAAATGGAGGCCAGCAGAAGGAATCACAAATCAAATGCTAAGCAGCAATGGTCTGCTGCTATGGAGAAGGTAATATTGTAACAGAGTGTGAAATGAGGAGGGTTATTTGAAAAAGAGTAGTAATGTGCCTACTCTGCTCAGCATTAGTAAGATCTTGACTGGAGAGCTGGGTCCAGCTTTGGATGCTGCTTTTCAGGAGAGGCACGGGCTGATCAGAGAGCATCAGGAGGAAAGCAGTGAGTGTGATCAAAGATCTAATATAATATAAATATAATTTTTAGGGAAAAAGTAAAACAACCCCAATTCTTCCAATTTAAAGACAGCCAAAGGAAGAACTGTGGGACATAAATCTGTAAACCCTTAAAAAAACCCTCAGATTGCAGTAGGGGAGATTTTGTTTATTTTTTTGGAAAGCTCTTCTAGCATTAAGTGTAGTAAAGCCCTGGGGGAAAAATAAATACAGAGTACGTGGAAATTTGACCACTAGAGGATTTTAAGAACTAGTGTGACAGAAAAATTGAAGTAGTTCTGTTGGTACAACCGATCCTGTGGGTCAGACAGGGTAGATAAGCTCTTTGGGGTCCTGTTTCTTTTCTTTTTGATCTCCTTTTCAATTTGTTGTGCCAACTTTCAGTTCTTATCCTGTCCTCCAAAGTATCTGCAATTGCGTTGCAAATTTTATAAGCACACTTCCTCTATTCTCACCCAAGTTATTGCATTAAGATATGAGTTCTAGACTTGCCCTAAACGTGATATGGTCCCACTTGCAATACCCTCCAGGTCTGATATTAATCTTTCATTGATGGCTGCATTTGGAGAGGAATTTGTTTCAGCGTGTTGCACATCCATGATTTGGTAGTTATACTCTGGGTGGCAGTTCCTTGTGGGAATGTCCCTTTCTACCTCGAGGGAAGAAACCTTTAGCCACTAGAGCACTTGCCCCATCCAGGCAGGAAGGTATACTGCTTTGACAACTTGTTGCCTTATTTTAATTAGCCTGTATTCTTGGTTCACATTTGTTTAAGCATGACTTTTCAAAGGATTAAAGGTTGGCTGACTGACACACTACTCAGATTCTCTTTTCAGACAGCGGTATATTTCCTCAACATACTGCAGTTCAAATCCTGTTTTAGCAAGCTTAGGTAAACAGCCCATACCTCTGCAAGGACATAGCACATATTGTGTTTTATTGGAGAGGTCCAATCTAGTGATCTGTGTAAAATAAGGGAACAGTTTAGCCCAGCTCTTTGTAGAAAGCACTGCATAAAGCAATGTCCTGGGTGGGTGTGAGGCAAGTGTAAGACTGCACTAGTGTTGTAACTACACAGTAGTCATACATACTCCTGCGGCAAAGTGACCAAAACTTGTCCTGTTTTCTTTCTGCTGTAAATATTTAAAAGAGAATATGATTGTTTACAGGTTTGTGGAGTGGATCTGACGCTTTCGAGAGTGCAATCTTGATTCAAACTGAAAACAACATACAAGGAGGAAGGGCAGTTCTAGCTGTCCTCCTGACTGCGGGAAAAATAACCTTTCCAGATGACGGGTCTCTGCCTCCTTGCCCATTTCCCAGGCAGGTAGCCCACTTTGACAGCAGGCTTTCAAGTACTCCTGGCAGGAAGGGGTTGTCTGCTCAGCCTTGTGTAAACAAGATGCAACCATTGTTCCCTGGAAGCTGGCCAGCACGACCCTAAACCAGGCAAAACAGAAATGCCTGCCTTTGAACTTGTACCTTCTGTGTCCCAGTACTTTTATGAACTTATTTTTGTGGCCAGGTTGACATCAGGATATGGGTCATTAAAACAAATATATTTCAGGTGGTTAAAAACATCAGCACAATGTTAGCACAAGGAGTAGGTTAAGTGTGAACCTGAGGGAACACTCTGTGCAGCTTTGAGAAGGGAAACAGAAATAAACTATTCCCAGAGTAACTCCACAAAACTACTTGTACTATTTATCTATTGTATACAAAACAAGGGGTGGCAGGTAGCACAGTTCAATTAGTGCTAAAGTAAATCCAATTTTATTTAATACTACAGATTATTGCTGTGTTTGGGACACTTTGAAAGTAGCTAAAGTAAATTAAAGTAGCTGGCTAAAAACATGGAATTCAAGATTTCCATCCATCTTGCTGGTTAGCTGTATAAAGGAGCCTTGTATAAACTCCTAGAGAACAAAACAAACCTGCTAGTGGGTTTGAGAAATTTTTCCAACAGACAGGATAAAACATATTTCTGCTCAGTTTTCATTCAAGACAGAAATATTACAGTAGTGTCCAGGAATACCTATAGGATGATCTATGATAGATGCACAAAGAGCAAACTTCTGATTTACTTTGAGGAGTCTGTGTTCATATTTTCCCTTGCCTGTTGTAGATCCGTTTATGCTTGTGTCACTCATTTTAATAACACTTCTTGCTGTAATATGTAGGTGTTTTGATGGTACGGTTTTGGTATGCCCAGATCCTTCTCCCTTTCTGCTCAGAGCTCAGTCACGTAAGGACAAACCAGACAAGCTGTATCCCCACAAGGTGCATAGAGTGTCCTTAGGGCCACCCAGTTTTAGCTCCAAGGTTGCTGAAGGAAGCACACTGCAAGTGTTGTGGAAACTTCCTGATGCTCCCAGCCTGGGAGATAGTGCTGCGTATCCCTGCTGCCTGGCACACCCTCTGCCCTGCTTCCTGTCCTTCAGTGCTGCACCTTCACTGCATTTCCTCAGTGTTCCCTACATCTCAGGATGGTGGGGAGTGAGGATGGCTCTCTGTTGAGAGTTTTATGTGTATTGGGTACATCAGTTGATTGCCTGCTTTGACACAGTAGTTCCCACTGGTATTGAGGATACCATCTGCTGCCAGATGCCGGAAGAGCTAAGCAGCATTTCGGGGGAGTGTGTGCAACTGTACAACTGGGTCCCCGTTTTTTGGAAAGTGAAACCAGCTACAGATATGCATCTCTACAGAAAGCACTGGGACAAGAGGTGAGTGCAGGCATGCCTGAAAGACCTCTTAGGAGAAACAGGGACTGAATTCAGCCTGGATCCAGAGGAAATCATGCGAGACACAGCTAGATATACCTGCAACAGAGTGATGACTGTCTGGAGGGAGACTGGACCAGGCTCAGCTAGAGAAGGTAGTTACCATGCATGCTCAGGATGGCTTTCAGTACGGTCAGCTATTGGCAGGGTATGCTGTTGGCTGAATTTCATATGAAATGCTTCCATGGATCACTGATCTTGTTCTGGAGTGACCTATCAATATGTAAACCAAACCTGGACTGTACTTTGAATGCTCCAAAGGAGGTCACTAAGACTGCAGTTGATTAAAAATTGACTTTTAGAAAACACATAATACATTATAAGGCCATGTGTATTGGCCAGATAAGGCAGAAAACCAGAACACATGGGGCTTTCAGACTTAGGAAATATATCAATATTTGGGTTTGTTGTTCTTGCTGTTGATTTCATGAACTGAATTGTTGCAAAGCATATGAATGTAATCAGGTATATATAGATTTTTTTTTACTATATCAATGCAAATCTAAAGCAAACTGAGGATTATAGAGGAAGTCTTTTAATTTGCAAATGGAACCTTTGGCATGCTGCTTCATTTAGATGTTATACAAATATATTGGTCAGTAGATGAATGTTAACACCACCTTTTGAATTTTTTTCTTCCCTGCTTGCCCTTCTTTGACAGAGTTTGATATCAGAGTTTGAAAACATGCCAGTAGGTACTTCATGACAGACAGTGGCTTGACAAAAGAAAAAGCCTGGGTGTCAATTTCTTCCATGTTTGTAAATAGGATGCCTTAAAAGGCTTGTGTCCTGTTGCCTAAATTCCAGTTCATCCTCTCCACCTGCTATTTCCTATTTGCTGGCTCTGAGCCTATTAGGTGCTGATAATGAACAGTAGATTGGTGACTGGAGTGGCAAGCAGGCACAGACAGCTCACAGCTTGGTTTCTGTCAAGTCACTGATAATTCCAAACTGGTTTCTCTGCAAACTGACTTCTCGGGGTGGAAGTGGCCCCACTGGAGCTGTATTTTTTGTAGAAACAGGAGTGAAGTGTTATGGAGCTCACGCTGACTTGCATTCCTTGAGACTGAAAATTGCGCCTGAGGCTGGCAGTAGCTCCCGAAATGGTACTGCTTGGTGGTATTTGTGCATCTACTTTCTGCAGAGGCAGATGATAATCTCATTAAAAACCCTGCATTTGCTGTGAAAGGGTCAAAAAGATGTGGATGTAGATCTGAATTCAATATCAAAACTGCCACTGACTTGAATCATGTTAGGAGCTTTATCTTAACTTCTTAAGATTTGTCTGTCACTAAAGAGCCTGATAATGGGAGGAAGGCCCACACCAAAAGCCCTGTACTGGGCACTCCTGATATTAGGGGCAGTTCAAATCTCACTCTTCAGTTGGTAACCCAGGCCCCTTTTCTGTTTACAGTGGGTAAATAGAAAGAGGTATGTGTGGGAGTTTTTGGTCTTAATGCATTAATGTCCTCATAGGAAGAACAAATCATTAGAGTTCAGACAAATTAAATGTTTGTGGATTTATTTTAGTGGCCTAAATGAGGCTAGAATTCCAAATGGCCAGTTTTAATTTATTATATTCATAATACAGTGAAGGCTTTTTCTCACAGCAAATGCTTTCTTTGTTATATTGATATAAACGAGTGTGTTGAACCCAGAAGGAAAATATCTTCAAAGTTTGATGCTTTCTTTTAGAATACTGCATTGAAATCTCTCATGGGATTACTCTGCTGCTAAGCCATGCTGTGTTTGAGAAGAAATTATTAGTTCAGGTGAAGCACGAGTCCAGAAAGATAGTCTATGAACAGTTTCTTTGAACCAAATTTAGCTGAATTTAAATATTATTGACAGAGAAAGGGAAAGAACATGGTGGTCAGTTTTCCACCAACTATTTTGAGCTGAAATGATACAGGCATCACAGATTTCAGGAGATCTGTTGTCTTGCTCTCGTCCCGCTTCCTACAGTGAAGCTGTTTGCAATTTTCAGAGAAATTTAGGCTTGGAAAGATGATCTTTTTCAGGGAAACCTTTTCATTCTGGATCACATTTTCCTAACTGGAAATACAAACGACTTGAATTAGAAAGAATTTAATGTGCAAAGCTTGTGGTTTTTACAAAATGTTTGTTTTTTGTCCTGTTAAGATCTCTCTGTTTAGCTGTTGATTATTAATTTTATTATGGATGGATGACAGTGTTAATACTTTGCAAGATTACCTGATGACTGGAATAGATGTTTCAACTTAACATATTGAAAAGAAAACAAAACAAATCAACATTAGAGACTTTGATATATAGGGTCATTGATTCATTTGACAATAAACAAGTGACTCATGCAAAAATGCAATAGCTCACTTCAAACATTTGGCCAATTTGGCCAACTGCTCAAGCAGTGGTGGTCTGCATGCAAGTGTCCCTAGATGGATGGTGGACCTGCTGCACTGCTTCTTGAGTCCCAAGTACATCATCAAAGGTATTGTTTTAAGCCATGATCCTTCAAAAGAGGGTACTTTCCCATTTGTGCTATGAAATATTTTTCCACATTTACTTTGTTTTATTTTTTTCTCTCATTTACATGTAAAATATTGCCATTTGGGGCTGAGTTACAGCTTTTAAAGCTTTAAAAAAAATCACAAAAATAAAATCAAATGCTGAGTAGTTGAGAAAAGAAACTCCCAAGTACTTGTTCTTGACCCTTTTGCAGGCGCATTCTGTGGCACTGATCAGTTGCCTAAATGACTGTGTTCATTTTGGGGCTCACAGTGGTTTGTGCAAACATAAACCATTGCTTATCACTAAAATGGTCCTTGGAGAACATGGGAGAAATAGGAATTGTTCATTCTCCTACTTTCCCCCTTTAAGAAGCTGGACAATGAGCAAAATCCAAGAGCAAAGTGCATTTCCTATCAAGCAGGCTCAGCTGGGGTGATTTGTTAGAAGGCCTCCAGCTCTTACTATCAACCTTTTTCTGGAATTAAAAGCTTCAGGGAAAGATGATGGTGGTAGCGCTTTGGACTTCTCAGGAGAAGGGTGTTGTGAAGCACACCATGAATCTGAGCCTCAGCAGAGATGCTTATTTTGCAGGAGTCTGCATCCTCTGTCTGTCATCTGTCTGTGACGTGTTTCATGATACTGGATGATGCATTCTGTGAAAGATGAGACTTTTTACCCTTCTAAACCCATTAAAAATCATGGCATTTTTAGTTATGCTTTCATCATTCTCACACACATATACCTTCATTTTAGCTTTAATACTGTGGCTCACTGTTCAACAGTCTTAAATAAGTAGGGTGTAAGTACATGCAACTTTGACCTAAAGTCTAATCTCAATTTAGCAATGACTTTTTAATGAAAATCAGGACCAGAGCATGAGGACATCTAGCTTGCATCTAGCTTTGGATTCCAATTTCAGTTAGGTTCCATTTGTGTTTTCTTGAGCTGTTAGAAAGTAAAACCCCTGCATCTGGTTAGGGTTAGCTCTAAGCAGCCCTCTTATCACATGAAATGTGTTAAGTATTATCTGGAACAGTAGACTGTGTGCTGAATGCTCCTTTCTGCACATGTGCATTTTTAACAGAGAAGTCGGTGCGTTTGGTTGCAGGTGCAAGGATGAAGCCTTGCTACATTTTACTCCCACCGAATTAGCCAACATTTACATTGTTTGCTATTATATACCAATGCTACAGCAGAAGTCACTCCTCCTGCAGGTCAAAAAAATGGCCCTATGTGCATCTGGTTTAAGAACAACAAGTAAACCTGAAGCAGCACAGGGAACCCAGCTGATACGGAAAAAGGCCGCTAAATGAGAATGGTTTTCCTCCTGCTTGTACTGAAACTAGGATCCAGTGTTGCAGTGGTGGAGACTTTTATACCAGAAGCTCACGTTAGGAGGGATAAGGATTTGTGCCAGCTGAGTTCCTTCTAGATAGGAACCGGGGAAAAAAAATAAACAAACAAACATAAAAGATGCTAAACACCTTGTTGTTACTCTTCCGACTTGTTCTTAGCTTGGATTGTGTACGTCTCTTCACTTAGCAAAGGAGTTACCACATTTGACACAAAACTAAAAAGAATATTAACTCAAGCAGAAAACTTTAATTGTTGTGCGGTTCATTCTTTTTGTAAAAACAACATTGTGATTGAAGTTTCCTTGATATTTATTCCTGACTTGTAAATATGGAAGGGAATGCCAAGTTCCATGGGGCATTGCAGAGGGACAGGACCAAGGAAGGGTGAAGGGGATGGGAGAAGTACAGCACTGTGCTGCAGGCTGCTTCACTTCCAAGGGGTGGTTTGCTTTCAGCTCCATCCCCGTGAGCTGCCATCCTCAAATCTGTTTGCAATTCAGGTTCCAAAATCTTTGGTTACTGGAAGAAAAGGCTCTTTCACCTTCATTCTGCACCTCATTTCCCCATCCCTTCACCAAGAGGAAGACAACCCAAACCCTAATAACGCAGAAGCAATGTAACTATAATCTCTGTAGTGTTGCTTTTTGATAATGCATGGTTTATTGATACATGTGAAAGATTGCCCTGCTGACAGCGCTTGGTGTGCTTGGTGCTCTGGCTACTGTGTTCACCTATTCTTGCAGGAAACTTTGGCAAATTAACATTGAAAAATGTCACAGCTAAATTCAAAGATCAAGTAAATTAGTAATAGTACAGCAGCTGTCTGGAGCAGTACCACAATCCTAGGAAAGTGACTGTTTTTCAGAAATAATGTTTCTCAGATGGTAGATATAATGTTTTTTGTTTGTTTTTTTCTCTGTCTTGATACAAGGCAAAAATAAGTGTATTTTTTAAAAGTGTGGCATTGGATTTCTTGATTTCACTTATAATGGGAGAACAAAAGAGGTTGTCTGTTTTTTTGTGTTTTTTTGGTCTTGTTAACTTCCTGTCTGGATATTTTTTCTCAGCATCATTTCCTTCCACCAAGTAAGATTGAAATAAAGGAAGGAGTGAGGAAAAGGATACTACTAGGAAGATGTTCAGGTAAACATCCACAGAAATTACTTCCATGCACCACCAAGGTAAGATTTGATTTTTTCAACAGACATCTTTGAAATTTTCATATCCACTGAAAAAAGGGATTTTCACCAGGGAATTGTTCTGATGGTCTGACACCCTGCCTTGGTGTTGTAAACCTTAGTATTGTTCACAGAATCACAGAATCGTCTAGGTTGGAAGAGACCTCCAAGATCATCTAGTCCAACCTCTGTCCTAACACTAACAAGACCTCCACTAAACCATATCACTAAGGGCTACATCTAAACGTCTCTTAAAGACCTCCAGGGATGGCGACTCAACCACTTCCCTGGGCAGCCCATTCCAATGCCTAACAACCTTTTCAGTAAAGAAGTTCTTCCTAATATCCAACCTAAACCTCCCCTGGCGCAACTTTCGCCCATTCCCCCTCGTCCTGCCACCAGGCACATGTGAGAATAGACCAACCCCCAGTTCTCTACAGCCTCCTTTAAGGCACCTATAGAGAGCGATGAGGTCTCCCCTGAGCCTCCTCTTCTCCAGGCTAAACAACCCCAGCTCCCTCAGCCGCTCCTCGTAAGACTTGTTCTCCAGACCCCTCACCAGCTTGGTCGCCCTTCTCTGGACTCTCTCGAGCACCTCCATGTCCTTCTTGTAGTGAGGGGCCCAAAACTGAACACAGTACTCAAGGTGCGGCCTCACCAGAGCCGAGTACAGGGGGACAATCACCTCCCTAGATCTTCTGGCCACACTGCTTCTTATACAAGCCAGGATGGCCTTCTTGGCCACCTGAGCACACTGCTGGCTCATATTCAGCTGCCTATCAACCAGTACTCCCAGGTCCTTCTCGGCCAGGCAGCTTTCCAACCACTCATCTCCCAGCCTGTAGCGCTGCTTGGGGTTGTTGTGCCCCAGGTGCAGGACCCGGCACTTGGCCTTGTTGAACTTCATACAGTTGGCCTCAGCCCATCGGTCCAGCCTATCCAGATCCTCCTGCAGAGCCTTCCTGCCCTCGAGCAGATCGACACACGCACCTAACTTGGTGTCACCTGCAAACTTACTGAGGGTGCACTCGATCCCCTCGTCCAGGTCATCGATAAAGATATTAAAGAGGACCGGCCCCAGCACTGAGCCCTGGGGGATTCCACTAGTGACCGGCCTCCAACTGGATTTGACTCCATTCACCACAACTCTTTGGGCCCGGCCATCCAGCCAGTTTTTAACCCAACGAAACGTACACCAGTCCAAGCCTGTTTCTGTTTAGGTATAAAAGCTGTATTTGAAGCATCTACGGCTTTTTTTTTTTTTTTTTGGTCATTGTGGAAATGGTTGATTACCTAAACCCACAGAACGAATTCTGTACCTTCAAAATAAAAAATCTGGAGTCTGAATCCTCTTCAGCTTAATACTTCCAAAACAGCAGAATTTTCTGGCAGCTCAGTGTCTGCTTATATGTTAGGTCTGGAAACAGTGTTAGGTATGGTATAACAGAGTATTTCTAACTGCAAGTCTGGTGTACAGCTCTCTATTTGTCACTTTGATCAGAGTTTCTCTGTTGTAGGCCTAAATTGTATCAATCCTATAGTCAGTGCTAATCTGGAAACCTGAGTTGTGTCTGTCTTGAACTTGATCAACAATTTTTTGTGTGTGGCCACGGGGAATAATGGAGTTCAGATGATGACCTAACTGGTAAGAGATGCTTTTATCTTTGTATGCTTTTTTCTTTGTATCTAGATTAAAACAAAACAGCCCTCAAGAGGCCGTTTTCCCCTGCCCCATGTACAGTGTATTATGGAAGATCTACCAGAGCAGATGTTTTCTTCTGCATGCTTTAAAATTGGCTCTGGCAGCACTTCTTCTCTTTCTTACTAGTGTGAGGTCTGGGTTTCTCTCTAGCATCTTAAACTTGGCAGTGGGAAATTAAATGCTGGGATTACAGCAAGAGACAAAAGAGTGCCCCATTTCTGGGTAAACTGGTGCATTTGAGAGCACAGCACAGAGGCACATAAACTTGTGCATATCCTCATATGCTTTTATTGCTTAAGATAAAGCAATAAAGGTTTGAATAACTTTGAATAAGGTTTGAATAAGGTTCAAGGTGCCATAGTGTAAACACTTCAATATTGCTCACTCTGTTATAGTATTCTGGTAGATGAATAATTTAATACACTCAATTTTAAGGGCCAACACTAAATTTCAACAATTGTCCAAGAAGGTAGTTTCTAAATTAAAAACCCTACTTTCTCTTTTCCATTGTGCATAATGTGAATCATTTATACTTGAGCTGATATTGTGGTAATGATCTTCTAAATGTACTGCTTTCTAATTCATAATAAAATAGTGTGAGGTTGGACAGGGTTAAAAATTCAGTAGAAACAAGTGTTGATATGATATGTGACTTTATTATGATAATACATTACTGAAATATGTTAAATGCTGTTACAATACAGCCTTTTTGTACTATAGAGGCATAATATAATTGAAATTATATGGGAAAGGGAGACTTTCTTTTTTGTCATTTATATATTAAAAGCTTTAAAGCCTTCTGCAAGTTGGATTTCTTGATTTCTAATGTAATAATTTGACACAGAAATCTTGTATCAAATAATTCTAATGGAAATAGAGATACTGGCATTTTCTGAAATCAGTGAGTGGCAGTATATAAACTCTGATCCTAGGTAATGCTGAACTAAAGCCAGACTTGTCTTATTTTACTGTAAACTAATCTTGCAATGAGTTTACCTTTTGCTGCCAAATTAAACCTCAGGTTCAAATCATTATGTCTGCAAGAAAGTAACCAAAACCCAATAGAAAGGTAATAGAAAACACAGAGGATAAATTGAATTTATCAGAAGGAATTTCAGATGAATGACTGCTTTACAAAGGGTAAAATAATTAAAATAATCTTGAAGACATGATCTTTCTGAAAAAATGTTTGGATGTAATCCTGCAAGCCCTCGGTCACATAAGTAATCCTGCCTCACAGAAGGAGCATATCTTGATGTCAGTAAAACTGTTTGCAGGGGAAAGGTTTACTCACATGACTTAGGGTTTGTATGTTTGTACTGTAATTAGTCTCCCTCACTCCCTCTCTCTCTCTCTCTCTTTTTTTTTTATGTCAGGAGTAACTTCCACAGTATTTATCTTCCCACACCCCTTTTCTTTGAAATAGCAGTTGAGATATATACAGTCACAAACACAATTATAGTGCATTTTCATTCTGTGCAATTATAACAGCTATTAAAATTGTTTACACACAGTCACAAGGAGGACTATAAAAGGACCCAGGTGCTCTCAACATCCTGGATGTAGCCACACAGCTCTTCTGTTGAACAAGTTCATACTTCTCCTCCCATAACAGATTGCAGTTCATACACATAAAATCAAGAAAATTCAAGTATAACTCGGCAGAATAGATGAGCATGTTTTCATATTGATATCTAGCATCTTCCAATAGGGAAGAGAAAACTATAAATTGACCTGTCTTCATGGATCAAGCCTGTTATGAATTTTAAATTGGGCAACAGAGGAAGACTTGATCAAGTGTCATTGAACTCTGTTGTCCTAGATTCTGACTTAGAAAGCAAGCCTACGTCATCTTGGGTCCATATCTAACTACTCAAATGTTTGCAGTATAGCTACTGAATGGACTTGTTTCCAACTCTTCCTTATCCTTGTGAGCATATGTCTAATTCTGTGCAATAGTCATGCAGATGAATACTTTCACCCAGCAACAGTAAGAGTTAACTTTGAATGTTCTTCCTGGATGATTACAGCAATCAGGGCTGGAACAAAGTGCAAAAGGAGAATTGATGCTTTGTTCTAACTTGTGGGGATCAGACTCCAATCAGAGTGAATTAAATATGAAATATATTGGTTAAGTGCATGTAATTGTCTTACACATAATGTGAAGGGGGGCAGCCACCACAGACGAGAGGTATGCAAGAGCCGTGTGATCACAGGGACCTAGGGGCCTTACACCGAGTTAATCAGACTTCGGTTTCTCTGGAAGATCTTAGTCCTGAAATCAAATCTTTAGAGTCTCTCCAACCAATCATATTTATATAAGTATTCACTGTAAAAACTGTATCTTTTACAGCAGATGAAATTTGCCTAATTTAGATACCAGGTTTCCTGGTCTGTAGTTTTCCAGACTTCTCTTAATACTTGTATTAAAAGTTGGTTAAGTTACTTGCCACTTCCCAGACTTCCAGTTTCAAGACAGCCTTTCCATGGCATAGGTAGTAACCCATCGGTCATGTCACTGAAGTCCTGCAGAATCCATCACCAGTCTTTTAGAAACTCTTGGATCTGATCCCAATGTTCACTTCTGCCTTAGCGCAGTAACCTTTCTACTGACAATTTAGTTGAAGCGGGTCCTCATAAGAGTTCCTCAAAAAGGAGGATCCCAGCACCAGAACCTCATCAATCTCTTTTGGAATGAGTACATTAACATGTCAGTTGTTCTCCCATATAAATTTGATCTTAGAGAGTACATTTTATAGACACTCACCTTAACAGCCACCCTGTTCTTGATGTTTGCAAAAGTATTAGTATTATTTTTGTCTTTTATGGATTGTTCCTCAAAAATTTTGTTTTGGCCTGCCTTACTATTTTCTCTGCTTGTATGTGTTTTTTTTTTTAATTACTTTTTTTTAGGTTTAACCTGTCAGAGTTTTGCAGTCTTTCCTGTCTTCATTTGTACTTAACTTCAGCTTTTTGAAGGGTATCTGCTTAATAACTTCTGTCATTCTGTTTGGCCATGCCTCTTTCTTTTTGCTTTTTCTCAAATCTTTTTGATGAACATTTGCTTTCTATTTCCAGTGTGGGGCTCTTAAGAAGTCAGAAAACTTGCAAGGATTTCTCTTAGCTGCTGTCTCTTACTATTTTTACCAAGTTTACACACTTTTATGTAGCTTTCTTACTTCAAGCTGCAGTGATTACTTTGGCATTTGCTCCTGGCAGGATGCTGGCCGTGCGTATGCTGCTGCTGCTGCTGCAGAGCAGCTCTTAGGTGAAACACACTCAACGGGGCTTACTCATTACAGGGGAAAAAAAATCGCAACACCTTCCCATGGGCCCCCTATGCTGCTGCTCCACAGATACATTAATATTTGGCAGTGTCAGGTTGATCATTGGACTTGATGATCTTAAGGGTCTTCTCCAACATACATGATTCTGTGATTCTGTGAGTCTATTGCTGAACTGGTAGTTTGAGGAGATTTGCAATGAGAGAAGATTTTCTCTAAAATCTAAGACTAAAATCAAAGACCTACTGCAGAACTGGAATAACAAAATTGCTTGGAGAATTGAATTGCTACTTGGTCTGTTTCATTACACTGGTGCCTAAGCTTTGTGGGTAAGGCACAGATCTTTTGTTGAATGTCTTGTGTCATTCTGGAAATGGCAAATTAGCAAATGAACTGTTTAAAATGAATTTTAAAAAAAGGCTCCCCCAAAACCAGACAAATACAAATTTTTGTGTGTGTGGAGTCCCTGCTGTGAGCTTGTAAAGCTGTGGCCTCCTTAAAACAAAAAAAAAAAAGGGGGGGGGGAAACAAAGACCCAAACCCTCTCCAGAAACAATAGCACATCTGATGTTTGTGATCTTTCCAAGCATGTGAGATGGGGATGTACAAACAACCAAACACCAGGAATTTCTGTTGATTTTCTTTCTTATCTTTTAATGGAATAACCTTTCTGTGTGCTGTTTATTTGGAGACTATGAAGGAAAAGGGACATTGAAGTCCGATAGTTATTTCTTCAAACATACACCTGGGACCTCAAATATGTTACGAATCTCTATAGAAGCATTACATTTACTTGACAACTTCTTAAAAAGAAAGCTGAAATACAGACTGTCAGTGTTAGTATCTTCTTGGCTTTAAGTCAGGGGCCCAGGGCTTACGAACGTTTCATTATCTTTGGCTACTCTGCTGGCATCATGAATTTCTATTTAAAAATAAAAATCCTACTATGACAGGAAATTAATTTTCTTATCAGACCAGACAGGTAAATAGATTGCCCTGCTTTTAATATGTGTATGCAAATCCCTGCAAAAACTTAAGGAATAAAGAAACTGAAGGAGGTCAAACTGAAAGGTATTCCAAAAAACTACTTTATGTGGAAAGCATTGCTGTAACCTACGAACCAAGATACCCTTTCTCAGCAGAAGGAGAGAGGTCTTTAAGATGTTTTGAGAAGCTCTGGAGACTGCAAGGGTTATACAGAGACCTTCAGCTCCTAAGTTAAGCTTAATGAAAGCCTGGTTTGTGTAACAAGGAGATATTCTGTAGCCTTTTGTTCTTTCTGTAATTTAGTCCAGAATTTTGGTCAACAAGAAAGGACTTATTTTCTCCTCATGGGAAACTGCTATAGAAAAGCTTGCCCTGGATTCTACCACGAAGTAGATTTTATTTTATGTTTTTTCCCCAGCTGTACTCTAGCTCAACCATTAAGTAGAATAACAACTGGTTCTTTTTAGAAACAGATGCAGCTTCTAGCAGATTAGCAAACCACTCCTTGGGGCAGGTGGTAAAAGAAACAACATACCCTTGTCTTTTGATGAAATGAAAGTTAGGTGAGGGTAATTCATTGCTCTACACCAGGCTCTCAGCTGTGTGCCACACAGTTCTAGTTCTGTCGTCATTTTCCACTTTCCATGACTGTTCTTATTGACACTAGTAATTCAACAGGTGTCACCTACTGCCATTACCTTCTTTTGTTTGAATAAGGAATATGTATTAGCAAAGGAGGGGCTGTTTTGTTTTTTTTTTTAGCCTTTGTTAGCAGCAAGCCTTTGAAGTTCCATCCCATTCACAGCTACTATAGCAGAGGGTTGATTCAGTAGACAAAACTGATAAGCTGAATGTAGGTAGGTAATTTTACTATATGTTTGAATGCAGACTATTATGTGGTTTATTAGTCCTTAGGACGCCATTTAACAAAAGCTACTCTCTTTGCCAAGCATTGTGGTGTAAGTAGCCGTGCGTGCCCAGTCCTTCCTGTGCTGGGGCTTCATGGAAACAATTCAGAATGACTTTGTCTGCAAAGGAAAATGAAATCTGTTACTTGCTGTCTCCTGAAAAGCTCTTTGGAAGATCTCTTCTTTCAATGCTAGTGCCTTAGTAGCATTAGGCAGTAGCTACTGCTTTAGGTCTATAAAAAGGGAAAATGCATAGATTGGGATTTATATGTACTCTCCAGATGTCCGTAGTTATTCTGCCAGTTCTTGCCTGGGACAGCAGCTGTTAAATCACTGTTGAATGATGCCTTTTCCCTTATTGCTTAAGGCTCACCTGTGTCCTTGGCACCGGCATGCTCTGGATGTGATTATTGCCCTGAACAGCCTCTGGGAGTCGGAAGACCTTCAAGTTCCCAGTTGGCAGGCACGACCTTGCCGTCAGACACTTGGCTGGGAATTGCAACGCGGGCCAGTCTACGTGCACAGCGAGAAAACTACCCACTGCACTGGGGGCAGGTGAAAGGAGAAGCCACGAAGCCTCTTCTCTCAGTCTTCTCAGGAAGTAATTTGCTCAATGAGAGCAATTGTGAGAGATATCCCTACTTTGCAGCTGCCCCACAGATACACATGTGCTGTCCTCAGGCTTCCACTGCTCTGCTGTGTAATCACAGATCAGGTGAAACTGGTCAGGACCTGGGCCTTCAACTTTCAGGGCTTGATAACAGAGCTGAAATGATGCTCATATGTTGCAAGTTACTGCTGGTGACATCCTCAGTTTTTTAACTTGCTGAAGATAGCAGGAGTTGTTACCTGAACCTGCTATTTTGGTTTTTGCTTTTGTAGAAAAAGAGTGCCTGTTGAGCAAGATAAAGCAGTATATTGTACTGATAACTTAAATTACAGTGCTGACTTTCTTTTTAACCCACTTAGATAGAATTGTTTGATTCCAGCACTGTCAGGAACTCTGTTTCATTTTTTTTCCTCTTCAAAATTTGATTCACTGAACTACATAGGAAGTTACTTATTTTCAAAACCATAATAACAAAATATATTGTAAAAGCTGCAATGACCTTGAAGTTCATTTTTTAACGAGTAACAAAAGTCAACAAAATACTAGCTCTTAATAATCTGTAGAAGTCATCAAAAAAAAAAAGTGTATGGTAAGGGAGGCACATAAAAACAGGTAATAATCACTTAAAGACTTCTGTTACTAATTATACTATTACTAGGAGCTAAACAAAATTAATGTAGCCATTCAGTCCTTTCAAAATGAAGGTATGCATTCTTTTTTTGTTGTTGTTGTTTTTTTTTTCTTCTTAAATACAGAGAAGGACAAAGATAAGCAAAATGAAGAAAGTCAAATCAAGGTCAGAGATTTAATCCAATATAAAGAGAACATCACTGCGTAGGATATTGAATGGCATGTGCTAAGAAGGGAGAGGATATGCGTCCATGCAGATATTAAGAAAAAAATGAAAACGTAAGCAGAAATGTTTTCTTTATAAACTTGCTTTAATATGCATGCCCATTTCTTGCTTCCTTTCCATACTCTAGGTTTAACTGGTTAAGTACTGTACATGCTGGTTGCCTGTGGCTTTGCTCTTGTGGTCGACTGCATTTCTAATTGTCAAGGGCACCTACAACACTGTTCAGGTACTGTTTTGCTCTGGTTTTTGTTGTTGTTTTAAATAAATAACCTAAGTGGATGTTGTACTTGAGAAAATTGATGTTTGCAGAAAATGAATTTACAAACTTTGCTCTTGAATAAGTTTGAGAAATTAAGTCTGAATTTGCATTCTGCAGCATTTCTTGTGAATTACTTATATCAGGAAACAAGAGTGATTGTAAAAGACTTGTAACCAAACTTACTTAAATTGTTGCTTGAGAATAGCTTGATTAGCAAGACATTATATAAGGCAAAAAAAAAAGCAAAAAAATTATATATATATATATATATATATATATATATATATAAATTTAAAACGTCCAAGAAAATATCCGACTGCAAGCACCCAGCAGAGAGGAGTGATGTTGTTGGATGAGCTGTGCAGTAGGTGTTTTGCTGAGCTGTGTGTAGCGCTGGGCACGCGGCTGAGTCTGATACCAGGCTGGACGTTTGCTGAGCCCCCATGATCTGCACTGAGTTTGAGGACAATGTAGCAACGTACCGATTTACATGTACATATGCTATGCACTCCCTCTTCTGGATAATTTTGTAGTGGCTGTGCTGGGGGAATTTTCTCCCTACAGGGCTGAGCCTTAAAAACTCATTGGGGCTGAAATTAGTGCTGCATGTGGGCTATTACTGCACTGTGCCTGTTCAAAATAGGTCTGGGATGTCTTGCGACCAGCTCCCAGACATATGGGTTGTTACCCCTTGTTTGGAATGATTGAAGGCAATGGTGGCACAAAGGGGACCTCACCGCATCTGGGCAGGCGCTATCAGAGCCAGAGGTTCAGTACTGACCACTTCAAAAATTAAGAATTTATATTTGAGTGAGGTGGCCTCATCCTTTGTAATGAATCACGCTGAAGGAATGTTTTGAATGCCCTAGATACCAGACATCCACAGCTTTGGTTCCAATTTGGACACTGCAGCTCAGACTCATCAGTATGAAAATATGATTTTCATTTTTAGGAAAGGAACTGTGGTGTTGCAGTTACAGCATCTAAAAGAGAGAGACATCTGGCTCATTCCCACCTGCACCAGAGACATGCTGGCTGATCTGGGGCACATCATCCGGTCTCTCTCTTTTTTGCTGTTGTTTTTCCCAATAATTCCCTTTCTGTAAAACAAGGGTTACATTTCTGCTTGTCTTGTGAAGAAAACAAGCCACGTACTTGAGGTGATTTGATCTATGACATTACTGTGAGACACAAACACTCTTGAATAGACTAAATTAGGCAAAATTATTGCCTAATTAATTCCTTAGTGCTGGACAATATGCAAACCAGATTCTTCTGCATCCAGATGTTTTTTACTTCCTGTCTCAGCACCTTTAGCTTCTTCCACTCTGAGACCTCTGGAAAAGTTAGTCTTAACGTTAATTGGTTAATTAGTTAGTCTTAATATTAAGTTAATATTAGTCTTAATATTAGTTAGTTATACCTGAAAAAGAACAGAGTTTGGGGGTCATCTGGTGTCTTTATCTGGTGTCTTGCTTCCCACACCCCTTATCTGATGTGGAGGTATTAAGGCTCTTGTATCTCATATACCTCTCCCCCCCAATAACAAAAGTTATTAATAACAATCTATTTTTAAACTATGGTTGAGGTCTCAAAATCCTGTTTGGGCCATGGAATTTCATTGCTAAGCAATGTGCTGCTGGCAGAAGAGAATGCATCAATTTGAAGCCAGTGAGATTTACAGGAATAAAGTAAAGCTTTGCTTTAGGTTTTCAAAAGCTCAAACTGTGCCTGTGCATCCATTATCCATGACAGAATGATTATACTACAAAAAAAAAAAAAATACGTATCCAATCTTTTGTATTTTGGCTGCAGGCAGTTTGGCTGTGTCTGGTTGAGTGCACATTGTGTGTTCTTCCTTTTGATGCACAAACATCTCTAGGTTAGCGACGAAAGGGGCAGGGGTCCGAAATCACATTAGACTGTTCTCTCATTGTATTTAAACCAAACAAGACCACGCACTGCATAAAGGGGAATCTCTGTGGATCACCAGTTCCTGTAGGCAAACTCAGCCTCCTATTGTTCTGATGTGAAATTAAAAATATTGGTCCATAATATGTTGGAAAGGTTCCATACATCCTGAAAAGAATGAGCGATACATCTGATATGCCTTGGTTAAAAGCAAATCCACATATATCCATCCCCTGCAGTTGTGTATCAGCCCCAGCTAAACCCATCCAATCTCCAGCATAAAGTGCTCATAGTTTGGTGAGGGTTATACTGATGAAATCGAACTGTTATTACCTGCCTGCTGTGTGTTTTTATCTGGGACAAGTCTTTATATTTGAGTAAGTGAATTGCTTGATACTTTTAGCACAATGGGACTAGCAATTAAAACACAAGCCTTGGAAGAACCAGCCACCTCTTTCTATCCATTTCAATTGAGATGTTCTGGTGTTTGAAAAGTTATAGCTGGTACAGCTGAGGACGTATCCTAGACAGACACTCTGGGATCTTACAGGTCGGCAGAGTTGAAAGAAGTTTGTGATCGAGTCAGGGACATCCTTGTGAAGTAGCAAGGTGGCACTCAGCTATGCAGGTCCATTTTCCAGAGTGCAGGAAGATCACTTCCTTGTTTATTCTTTCAGCTGGTCCTACTGATCCATAACACGCTGCTGAGCCATTCCAAGGTCTTCCCAAAGTTGTTCTTCACTCTCAGCCCTCACACATACCAGCCTTGCACACAAACGTGCATAGGTGACGTGTTTATTTACTGTATCTTCTACCTGTGTCCCCAGCAATGCTGCTCATCTGCAAGATTTAAAGTCCCAAATGGGACATGTAGGGTTTTCTGCTATTTATTTCAACCAGCTGCTTCTGTAAAAGTATTTAATGGTGTCTTGC
The DNA here is from genome assembly GCF_013377495.2 of Cygnus atratus. Lineage (NCBI taxonomy): Eukaryota > Metazoa > Chordata > Aves > Anseriformes > Anatidae > Cygnus > Cygnus atratus. The sequence continues at coordinate 15,626,346 of NC_066369.1, read as the reverse complement.
ACCTATGGTAAATGAAGGGCAAGGGTAACACTTGGTAGCCTTGATAGGGCTTGAAATGTTTTACAAGGAAAAGCTGGTTTTATTCCACATTTACTGTTATCTCTTGCTTACGTTGTTGCACATCTTTAAAGTGTTTCAAAATACACTAACAAAAGTAAAGAAGAAGAAGAACTGCAGTTACTGTTAGTTGAATCACAGAATGTAGCATGTATGCTACAAATCACACCACTGTAGTCGCAGCTGCACAGGTAATATAGTGAACTGCTTTCTCCTTGTCTATTTTGTTACCTGGAATATGATTTTTTTCCACTTCTTCCTTTTTCCACCCTTCCACACACCCCTGCCCCCAAAGCATTTTGACTTACTTAGCTCTGCTCTGTCTCTGGGGTCTACCCCATTTTCTGTTGAGGAACAGGATACCAAACCAGGCTACAGGATACCAAACCATTCCTCACCCAAGGAAATGCTGGAAAATACAAAACCTTTCTGAATACGGTCTTTGCCCTCTGAAGTCAATTGGAGGCTAGCTACTGACACCCATAGGACCAAGTCTCAACCTCTTCAGGCCCTCAGCATCTTGTCAGGCGTTATTCCTTCAGCTGCCTGAGAGCTCAGGGCATGGATAGCTGCCTTTCTGACCTCCCAGAACATAACAGTGGTGGAGGGAAAACCAAAGCCCTATGCTAAGGAAGGGGGAGGAAGTTCAGGCTGCTTATGTGTGGTTATGGTTTCCTTTGTTTTTTCCTATTCTGCATTAGTGCAATTTTTTTTTCAAGTTGCAGAAAGCAGACTTCACAGTGCTGGCAATAGTATTCACCAAATATGCCAGGAAATATTTGTATCTTATTTTCTAGGGGTGCAGGGCTGTACTCACCTGTTTTTGAAATCTGGGCTTCTCTAAGAGGTACTAAGGCCTATTATAGCATAGAAATAGAAGAGAAGAGAATTTTATACAATACAAAATATGTTTTGGTGGCTTAAGTGGATAATTTCAGTGCTCAAAAGGTAAAGACCCATTTCAAACTGAATTAGGTGTTCTCAAGCAGTGAATAAATCAACTGGTGGCTGTGTGGGAAGGGTGAGGTGCACACTTACATGGACACAGCTTTTCTGTCCAGCTTGCTCTTTCTTTGCTGGGTCCAATTTTAGATGTTTTTCTCTCCTGGCACACTCTCTTTATAGCTCTTTCATGCCTGTGGTCAAAGGCCTCTTCTCCCACTTTGCTGTCAAGTCCATGACATGTTTAGTCTAATTTCCAGATACTTCCTGGATCTGCATCTCCAAAAGAGACGTACGATACTGCAAACAATATGCTGGTCTTCAGAAATATATGTCTTTTCTTTTTCTGGGTTCCTCTTTAGGGGAGGGAGACCAAGGGTTTCTTTTTGGACTCTTCAAGCAAAGCTCAAGCAAAATAAGTCACTGTTATCTTCTGAGACACAATTAGGTACATTTTTATCATTGTCTTTAGATCTGAAATTTGCTTTCTCTAAAAATGCTAGTCATGCCTCTCCTTGTGTCAGCAGCAGTAATGATTATATGAGTTCATTGCCAGCCAGATGAGTGCCTGGAAAGCAATTTATATACATTTTATTCCTCTGTTAATTGCCAGATGGATCTACTGACTTGCCCTACTCGGAGGGCAGGAATTGGGAAAAGTGGGTGCATGCATTTTTGCAGCACAGAATTTGAATTGGCTTAAGCCATTTTTAAAAACTTACCTTTCTCATTCATAAATTTCCTCTTTTTAAAGAAAAGGATGGAAAATTGGTCGCAGGTGCATTCACAGTGCTTTACCCAGAAATCAGCTCATGTTTATTCCCTTCATGGAGGAGAGGGATTTCTGCATTCCATTGCTGAAGGTTAAGAGGTTATGACTGTCAAGTCAACGATTAAGTGAGTCCTTTATCTTTTCATGTTCTTTTTTCAATCTCATATTTTGAGAAGTGAGGCTACAGTATAAATTTTTCAATGTAAATGGAGATTCTGTGTTGTTCCAAAAGCTGGGAGCAGGTGAAAAGCAGGGTAGACTGCAGTAGCTAGAACATGTAGTAACACTGAGGTATTGTGATGCTATTTGTAGTCTATGAGGAGGATGGTGATGTGACACCCAAGCAGAAGAGACAGACTTGATTTGGCTGAAACAAAGAGAGACGGGCCAGGTAGATAGTATAGCCAGCACTTCTGAGCAGCCTTGTCAGGGTGGCATGAGCCTGCATCTTTCAATCTCTTGTAATTACATGTGTGCATCATATTTTGCTGCAGCCTGGTTTTTAGAAGGAGGGTTAAAGAAGAGCTTAGCACCTATGTGAGCAAGGTGGTCACTTAAAAAAATAATTTAATTTCAAAATTTGCCATATGTGTTAAATACATGAAACCTGGGGAGATACACTTGGGTCTTTTTGCCTCTCCCAATACTTGTCTTGAGAAATTCACTCTGTTTTGCTACTGTTTTCTGATGTTTTGCACACCAAAAGCTGGGTAGAGATGGCTTAAGGCATGGCTTGGAGCCCTTGCACGCTGGCATGACCTCAGTGGGGAGGAGTGTGGGATGCAGGTTTGCAAAGGTCTCAAAAGAGCTCTCGCTTCTTGCAATGCGTTTGGCTTTCTGATGACCTAAAGCCATTCTCCACCCATCTATGAAGTAATCTGTCTCTGAGTTATTTGCTTGGATGCCAGTTAAAGTCAGTAATACCCTGGTGGTCTAATTGTTTAGGAGATTTGTTGAGATAACTCAGAAAGATTTTATTAGCATGGTGCTCGTAATAAAGCATTTTAACAGAAGTGGAAGGAACTAAGTTAAGTCAGAGCTGTACCGGGATCACCTAACTCATTTTCTCTTGAGGTTACAATGTGTGGTGTGTGTTTTCTGCCTAAGGATATTAGACCCATTTTTCATGTTTTAGGGTATTGTTTTCTTAAGGTGAAATAGAGATGTGCCTGGATAAGTATTTCCAGTGGGTCTAGGCATCTTCTAGGCATCTGGGCATCTTCTTAGAGCATCTTCTAGTAATAATGCCTGTCCCTTTGGTTTGGGAGCGAGCTTAACACACACTTCATCCCTTTTGTCTGTATGTTTGCAGTGTCTTCCTAGGCAGTGCTGGTTAGATGCTTGCCACCAACTGTGCAATTAAAACATACTATGTGTTTGTATAAAAAGTCAATGACCTAGAGCATTACAGAGCATTATTGTGCTCTTTAAAATTAATCTGTATGCTCTGAAGACTATTTCTATAGCACAAATTGTCCTCCTTGTATTATCTGTGCATGCTCTGAAGCAGTGCCAGTCTTCAGTGTTGGAGCTACAAAGCAATCTCTCATTATTTTGAGGCGTTCTGTAATTGTACTGTTGTTAGTGTAAGTCATGAATGAAAATCCCAGCAAAAGTAAAGCTGTAACTCTTACAATTGTGCAATGGCCAAACTTATTTTTCCCTGGGGATAATCTGAAAGAAAAGAAATGTTTATATTGGCTTTGGAATGTTTCAGACCGGTCCCAAACCACTGACCTCCTAAAAACAAAATGGAAATATGCCAACACCACCTTGAAAAAAGGCTGTTCCCCAAGCATGTGCTATCACCAGCTAGTTTGCCTGAATATTCACAAATAATAAATAAAAAGAGCCACACGTTTAGCTGAACCAGAGAGCAATTAGGAACCTTGAATGAAAGTTTGCAGATGCTGGCTTTGAATCTTACGGCTTGTACGTTCCTGTCCCAACATTTCTAGAAGACTAAACGAGTGCTAGATCAATGAGGGCTGTCAGCATAACCTAGTTGTCCTAACATCCTTACTTTTAGCTGTTAATGTTATTCTCCATGAGTTCTATGTTAAGTATGTTTAAACACTGAAGAAGAAAAATTTCATGCCTTCTTGCTGAATCAGCAAACCTTGAAATCTGTTACTTCTCTTTTCCAGTTATTTGTGGGTAGAGTTGTCTCCTCCCCAACACTTCACTCATGGATCCTGTAAATCCAGCAAAGAATCATGCAAGACAAAATAAGTCTTGATTACTTACAAAAGCCGCCGATGGAGGCAGAAACTTCTGGTTTTAGACTTCTATTGTCTATTTTACTTTGTTACCTTTTCCCCTTTCCTCTTGCTCCACTTGCCTTAGTTCTCCTCTGCCTGACCTAACCTAATATGTTTCCTCTTTCCCTCTGTTCTGAAGGCTGCCGGACAGTAGATCTGCTCTTGTGTAGTACAAGTGTCCCGCATTCAAGTGTTGCAGCCCATGGCTGCTTTTCCTGTAAGTTTACATGTTTTAAGTAACAATCAGCCATGAATCTTTGTTCTGCCCTAACAGACTGGGTTAAATAGTGGCCTAATAAAATGTTAATTGGAGTAGTGACCGCTTATTGAACAGAGTTAAAATGCAAACGGAAGAGTGTTCTCTAAAATTTGCGTTATTTTTATTTTTATTTCTTACCCTGAGTGACTAAATCCCTGTCTATGATTTACACCTGATGAATGTGGGCAGGAGGTGGAAAGAAAGCTTCCAGCAAAGGCTGGGAAAAAGGGCCTCAAGTACAAGGAACTCCCAGCAGGAATGGAGGCAAATCTGCTAAGTGTGGCTCCAAGCCCTGGAGTGATCCAGCGTGTGTATTGCACAAGAGCTCTGCTGCTGGAAATTGTCAGCTCTTCAGCTGGTGTGGATTTGCATGTGTGAATTGTTCAGGTGTACTCTTCTTGCATACTCTCACAGGTGCTTCTAAAAGAAGAGAGAAAAGTTCACTTGTGGGTGTAGGAGTGTTCTTTAAGTCCCTGATATTTTCCTACCTGCAAATCAAGGTATAGTTTCAGATTTTGTTTTCTTATCTACTCACAGGGTTGTTCCCTAACGCAATGTTTAACATACTTTCAGGGTGATCCAGCAATACGCAAATATTTTACTTTAATCCACTAAACTACTAATTTAAAGGTAGAAAGGCACCAGCTTCTGGCATTTTGTTGCTGCAATTTTCCACCTATTGTCAGCTGTAATTGCAAGCCACCTAGGATTTAGTTGGCAAGGGCAAGATGTTGCTTGCACATTCTGTTTCTTATGTAAGAGAAATTAGAAGGTCAGCTTGCATTTGTGTATCAAATTTGTGATCACCCAACTATGGCATAGTGTCAACTTCTTGAGCCTCCCTGGCTGGTGTAGAACACTTTTAAGAAGTGCTAGATAATGTGGTTGTCTCTGCACTAGGTGAAATCAGGCTTCGCCTTGCAATAGAGCTGCACGTAGCCTGTGGTGCCCACTAGCTATACAGGAGGCTACTAAGACACTCTAGTAGATCTGTCTTCTCTTGGCAGTGAGAGTGCATTTGTAACCATTCCTATCAGTAATATGCTGCATACATATCCTGTTAAAAATATTATTTGAAACCAGGTAGGTGAAGTGAGAAATGCTTACCAAATATGGGCAAGCTGTCTGGGTTTCAAAACACATCTTCCATTGAAATTAAACTCATCTGCCATTGAAAATCCCTTCAAAACAGATGTCAGCACATAAAAATATTTTTGGATTTGTCTGGTGTATTTGGAATTGCAGCAAAATGAGATAAGATTTAATGAGTTGTTTTGAAATGGAAATACATTTATGTTTAAACAAAACAACCAAAATACTACTCCAGCAAAGTCTGAGTAGCCTCATTTACTCATTAAGAATACTTTGATTCTAAGGATGAGATGACTTGTACCTGACTTAAAATATCTAAAACTTGTTTGCTTAAGGAAGGTAAGTACCTTTTCAAAGAGTATACCATAAACTTGCACAACATCATTCTGCTTGTTTGGAAGTAAGGTGGTTCTGTGCAATAAGCTACATGTAATTGTTACAGTGTTATATCACATGTATTTGAATAACTCCTGTTGTGTTCACCTAATCAAATGCATTAGTAAACAAGGGAGATGAGGTTTTCCCTTCCCACAGTGCATCACCAGTCTGCTACCTGACAGGGTGGGCCAAAGAATCTGGTTTTTCTAGTCTGATACTGTGATGAAAATAAACAGGCCTTGGGGTAAGTGACTGCTGAAACATTTTCTACCCTTTTTCTTCACAACTCAGCAAATCTGAAAAAAGTTTATAAACCAGATTATATGGGTATAGGCAGTCCTGACGCAGACTTTTCCTCAAACTTTTCCTTTAGTTAAAACCACCAATTGTGCAGGCAGTGATTACTCTATTAATGGCTGATGTTAAAATTAGTTGCGAGTTATTTTCTCAGGCAAATAATTTTTCATCATAATTTCTTGGTCTCTTCTGTATCACTATAGTGATAAAATCAGCTGCATACATTGTACTAAATATTCTCTAGAAATCAGTACTGAGATTTTTGACTTGACTGAATGTGCACGTTGAGGACATTTTCACATCTGGGTGATTCCAACATCCTTTGGCTGGCATCTTCCAGAACATATTGCAAAAGGAAATGAAAACCTTTTTTGTGTTACATTGAAAAATAAATTGCTCATTGGAACATAAAATAGGAGTCACAGTCTATGCATCTGGCTGTCCATCCATTTAAAGAAACTAGTTAGATGGTCAGGCTCAGAGGAATTCAGTTAAGTGTTGGTTCTCTACCAGGGGGCTGATCAACAGTGGAGTACTGCAGGTGTCTGTAGCTGGACCTGTCCTGCTTAACAACTTTGTCAATGTCCTGCAGGAAGCTATGGAGAGCAGTCTCATCAAGTTTTCAGTGACATAAAACTGGCAGAAGCAGGTGACAGCCTGAGAGTGGAGCTGCCAATCAGAGTGTCCTAGACAGGCTGGAGGGGTGGGCTGAGGTGAGTGAACCTTATGAAATTCAATTCAGTGCAAAGCCCTGCCCCTGGGAAGGCAGAGTCTCTGGCAGTGATCCAGCCTGGGTCTGCCTGGCTGGGGGGCAGCTCGACAGGAAAGTTCCTGGGGTCTGTTGGCAGCGAGTGGAGAGGAGCCCACCATGCCCTGGCAGCAGCAACCTGGGCAGCACAGACCAGGGAAGGGCCAGGAGATCAAAATGTGGATTATCCCCTTCTGCTCAGCACTTGTTAGGTCACGTCCAGATACTGTATCCTGTTTTGGGGTCCCAGTACAGGAAAGATTGCAAACTGAGGTGAATTCAGTGGAGGACCACCAGGATGCTTGCTCCTGGAGCACTTGCCAAGGGAGAAGAAGCTGAGGAGATGGAAGTTGTTCGGCCTTGAGAAGAGACAGCTTTGGGGGGGATATCCCAGCAGCCTCACAGTACCTACAAGGAGGATATTGAGAAGATGGAGCTCTTCACTGTAGTGCAGGGTAGGAGGGATGTAAGTTTAAACATAAGTTCAACTGGATATAAGAAGTCATTTTTCCACTGTGAGGACAGTGAAACCTGGGAGACTGTGCAGTCTTCATCCTTTCATATCTTCAAGACCCTACGGGATGAAGCCCTGAGCAGTCTAGTCTGATCTCAGAGTAACCCAGCACAGAACAGAAGCTTGGAACCAGAGACATCCTGAAGTCCTTTCCAACCTGAATGGTCTTATGAAAATTAGATTGGAAGCAGTCTCTGGAGGTCATCTGGTCAAAGCAAGGCCAGCTTAGATAAAGCTCAGTCAAGTTCTGAGTATCTCCATGCATGGAGACTCCAAAATCTTTTCAGGCAACTTGTGCCATTGTTTGATTACTCTCGAGCGTGACAAGACTGCAGGTAATTGGGATTTGACAAGTTTCATGTCTCTAAACAAAAGTTTTGGTAAAGTAGGTCAAGATGGAGTCAATTTAGATAGAGTAGGTAGAATCAGTACAGATGATGTGGCATGAAACTTCAAGGTACTCTTAAGAACTCAAATAATATAAATTTGCATGTTGTTGATGTTATCATTGCTGACCTGACAAATTAAATTGTCTTTCTTTCATGTGTTTAGATGTATTATCATTGTACACTCATTTTGTTTTCTCTCTGTGTCCTACCATCTCCATGGTTATATAAAACTGTTGACACAATGGATTCATGGTAGATCTTCAGCTCAAGAGAGGCTGGAAGTGAGTAAAGTCTGTGCAAACGTTTTCCTCAAGCAGTGCTAATTAAGTGCCAGTAGTTGCACCTCATGTTGGAGTTGATATATATTTATTGGGTATGGGGAAATACCAGGGGAGTTTTTAATACCTCAGTGTCCAGGACAGTAGGTCCAAGTGCCAGGGGTGTTGGACTGGCACTTCAAAAAAAGTTTTCACAGGGGAAGCAGTATGTACATCTGGAAGATTGTATTGCCTGAGCTGCATTGCACTAAAAATGTCTTTTCTGCAGTAAAACTAACACATAGTTTAACAAGTCATTATGTGGTGTCTGGGAGAAAAACAGTGGAAATGCAGAGATTCATTTCCATAATATTCATTAATCCTTTCCTTTGAAGTAAAAATATTCCAAATGGCAGTAAATGTCCTTAAATTGTTTTGGCACTAGCAGCCAGCCTGTGGTGTCTTGAAAGTCAATGCTGCATATGAATAGATATGAGTTGATAATTTAAAGCAGGGGTTTATAGCTCCATAGGGATAACAAATAAGAAAGCAAAACAATGGCTTTGCGTAAGAGCCTGTTAAAATCCTGTAAAAGTTTTTCTATAAATAGTGTTGCTTCTCTGTCATCTTTGATGAAAATACTAAATCCAGAAGGGCTGACATAAAAAATCCTGACTTATGAGGACTATATATAGTTTTTTGTGTTTTTTTTTTTTTTTTTTTTTTTCCTAAAGTGATGCTGGGCATGATCAGCAATTAGGGTTGTTTAAGGGTGGTCATTGATCTGGGAGATAGGAAAGATAATGCTTTGTGATGGATAGTTTGCATATTTTGGGTGACCCTATGAGAGTTCAGCATGGGAGAGAAAGCACAGCAGAAGGAAAGGGAGTATCAGCCTTTTTGCAGCAGCTGGCTGTGTTCACGATTTAGTGGCAATGCTGTCACACCTGCAAAGACAAGCAAGCAAGGTGTGAAGGTAGATTCAGTATCCCCTAGGAGACCAATTACTGTAACTGGGGAAAAATTGACAAAGGTTTGGTGAGATACGCTGTTCTTGAGGTTTTAATGAGGCAGAGCTGCTGATTGCTTTTAGCTCATTTAAAGGATTAGCTGGCAATAGGTGCTCCAGGGTTGAAATATTTTGTTTCGGGTTTGACAATCTGGGCTTCTAAAAAGTATCTGGAAAGTGCCAAAGACCTTATTTGAAGCACATGAAAAAAGTGGGAATAAATAGATATGTTGGTATATCTATGGTTTGTGGGTAGTAAGTGAGGTTTATGAGTGCTGGTAAGCTGGAAGAGACAAGAAGGATCTTGGAGACAAGGTTGGGATCCCTTGCTAGTAGAGTCAACCCAAGAAGACTTGAGTTTGTATGAGTACCTAGACATGTGCCCTCTAAAGACAAAAAATAAAAATAATTACATAAATCAGTTGCTGAGACTGGAAATCAGTTTGTTTTGTTTTCTTTGTTTTTGTTTTTCAGTAAGAAGCTGCAGAAAAGGCAGGAGATATTAAATTTTCCTTCACTCTCTCATTACAGATCAGAATTGGTCCATTTGTATGCACCCTCAACTCTGCACAGATCCTTCAATGAGATGTGTGTACCAACCGCATCTGAAAATACTTTCTCTTTATATTATTTTGAGCAATTTTACCAAAAACATTTTCTTTGTCCATTGCAGACGAAAATCTTTCTTTGCTGCTTTAATGCACTAAGTTGAACAGATTTCAAGGTTAAGGTGTTACAAAACAAATGGAGAAAGACAGCTGTAATGAAAGGACTCCCTTCCTTTGGCCAATTAACATTGCTGAGATTTAGGACTTGCCTTTGCAGGAACTCTCAAGCAATAATCTGAATTAACTAAAAATGTGAACTTAATGTGGATTAGTCAAACTGCAGTAAGTCTTCGGGTGGTTAGTCACAGAATTAAAGTGGCCTTAATTTGATATAGCTAGCTTCATTCCCAAAGTCAAATTAACATTACCTGACTTCTGAGTAGAGATTTTATTTACTCGGATTTAAAAGTTAATTTCTTGACTGTACTTGTTTACAGAAGCTCTTGATAAATACAGCAACTTTAATAAGTTATTTCTGTCCTAAGCTAATTGAATCACCAGCAGTGGTTATTCCCAGCTTCTGAGGTGTGCTATCTGGTTTTCAAGATGTACAGCCATCAACATCTCCTTTGAGGGGGAAGGAGGGAGGATTTCCATAGGCAAATTTTCCCCATTTGCTAGAAATTTCTTTCACAGGCAGGTGCTCAAAGCATTTTCTTTCTTGTCATAGAAATCCTACATTTTCTGGGACTGTGAATAATTACTGGTATTTGTACTCTGAAGATATTTATAAACTCTGATTTATTTCTCCTGAGTCACTGGGCAATCTCTACAGCATCACTTGTTTCATAACTTCCTACCAACATGATTTAGTTAATACTTTTGTATTTGCCTTTGGAAAAGCATAGCGTTATCCCTGCTCTCTTCAAGGTGCAGGCTGCTTCCAGGATGTATTCAAGGTAGTGTTAATGAGTGAACCTCAAAACTTGCAGATTGTCAAAGAATTTTGGATAATCATCAGAAAGTCTGGATGTTTATCTGAACCTTATTTAAACCATTCAAGCCTCTTCGGGCAGCAAATTTAGGTTAGAAACATTTTAAGTAAGGCTCCTGGTATTTCCTGTTTCTGACAAGGCCAGATATGCTCAAGTGTCTCTTTGAGGTGATATTTGTCTCCTGTTTTTACTACTGCTATGGGGTTATCAGGTCACCAGTTCTTGTATTCTGGTTCAGGAAAGGATTTAAACATGTTCTTGGTCTCAAGTATAAAGCAAAACAACAAAGACTAGAGAATGTGCTTTTAAGGAATGAGATAGACAATAGGAAAAAAAATTCAGAGACAGAAAAGTTATGACAGCTGGTGTGCATGTGACTCATCTGAGGCAGCAAACATCTGTAGATCATGAGCCCTTGATTAGTTTGTGGGGGAAGAGGAGAGTTGCTTATAAAAGACAAGTTAAATGAGAAGATAAATTAAGAGTGCAAATGAAAATGAGAAAGTGCCTTTATGTTCAACTAATGGTTTACATTAAGATTTACCAAGAAAGGGGGAATGCAAATGTTGTATACAAAATTATGGAGACTGATTAAAAAAAAAAATGCATTCATCCATGTCAAAGATCAGAATGTAGTAAATCTAACCTTAAAATACAAAAATGTGCAAACTGTAAGGGCTACATATCACACTTTTTTTTCTCTCTGAAATGAGCTTGTCTTCTTAATCAGGCCTCGGAATTCAGGACAAGTTATTCAGATTTTAGGAAGTGTCTTGAGCAAGGACACTGGTATCTCCTGAGCTCCTAATGCAACCATCCTGGCTGAGGCTTTGTGGAAGAAATATGCAGGTGTAGGGCAAGATATTCATCTCAGCCAAACAGAGAACAAAACCTTTGGTAAGGAAAGAAGTTTTTCTTTGTAAATCTAATCAAATCTTAAAAGCAAGTTAACCATTGAAGTATCTGAAAGTTGCCTTTGAACTAGAATAGCTCTCATGTAAACTCAACTTGTCTTCTATGTGATAAAGTAAATAACTTTTTACTGAATGAATATTATTTTAATCTTTGTCCTTGAAGTTAACAAATTAACTTTCTCTGTGATTTCCCCATTTGTGACAGCCTCTGGCTGTGTTTTTACTGTCGTAATAGCTTCTGGCAGACTGCGTGTCTCTCACATTCACTACAAAGTAAACAGGAATTCTTTCCAAGGGTAACTGGCCAGGCTCCAATGGAAGAATGCAAGTTATTCATAAGTTCTGGTAGGCTCATTTCTGCTTAATATGGTCTGTTTTTATTGTGGATTTTATGAAGGGGAAAAAAAAGTTGTGAAATTTTTTTAATCCCCGTAGATTATTTTCTTCAAATGTGTGGGAAATTACACCCTCCTCAGCACATAGCTACATTGCCATTTGTCCTGCCTGTGTTAATCTTTTTTCCACCTTCAGTCACAAGAGGCTGAGCAGGCAGAAGGTTACGAAGATGTGGCTAAGACATGTCATACTATTTTGAGAACATAATTGATGTTGCAGACATGCACAGCAATCCATAGTGGTTCTGCTGAAGGTCTGCTGGAGTGTCAACACCATTGTCTGCCCTACAGATTCCCCTTCTTAAGCACAGGCAGCAGCAGTAGGAATTTCTTTATGCCTAGCATAACCCTGGTAGAAAGGGAAGAAAAGTACTTTAGGGGTTCACACAGATTCAGTATTATCAAGACAGATCGTGGTCAGGGGAATCATGCTCAGTGCCTGTGTCTTTCATGGCATGTGGCACCAACAGGTCTCGTGTACCCGTGCAGCAAATCTCGGTTATTGTGCTTTTCCTGCTTTTGTCTGTTTTGGTCTCTTGGGCTTCTGGGTTTACTTTGTGGTTCTTTCTGTTCAAATGAGCTGAGCAGCCCTTCAGTGTTTTCCCAGGGACTTGTGGGAGTATGTGGGATCATTCCTGTCTACAAATGGAGCTGGGGGGTATGTATCAGCAGGGGAAGAGCTATAAAGCTGAAGGCAGATGTTGACATAAGAACAAAAGGATATGCATTGTCCAAACATAAGCTGGAAATTGGATGGAGGCTTCTAAACAGAGTAATGAGGTTCTTAGAAGAATTAGGAGGAGAAGCGAGGTTTTAAGAGGGACTGAATGCATTATGAAAGGGATTATATAATAATTATACAAAAAAACTGTGGCAAAAAGAGGCTGGATTTGATGGCTCTGAAGCAATGAAATAACATTCAGAGCCTAATTTCCTCATCTTTCCTGGGTAAACAAGAACAACTATAGAACTAGGCTATAGCTGAGGACTATCAGCACTTCACTTTGCAGAATGAGTGGATTGTTAAGCCAAGTAAAAGTGTTGTCATGCCTGTAGCCAACATATGGGATAAATCAGCTGGTTGTAATTGGAAACAGTGCTACACTCGAGTCAATAGATTTTCATGGGTATGGGTGTAGGACGACATTTCATCAAAACCATTAGTAATTTGTGTATTTTGTTTTAATATTGCTATTCTTAAATTCACTATTAAATGAATATTCATTTTTAAGTGCTCTTCACTTACAAGCGAACATTCCTGGCTGAAGTAAATAATGTTTTATAATAACTTTTAGTATGAAATTCTAAGCTTCTTTGCCATCAAAACTGACTTAAATATAGCAAAAGTCATGATATAAATTGTATCTTTCTGTTTTTCTGTATAGGCAATACAGAAAACCTGGATTTCTCCAAGGTCACACCAGCAGACCTATGTTAAGGTGAGCAAGCAGAACCCTTTTAACATCGGATTTTTAGGTGGAAGATACTGTAGCAACCACATGCAATGAACGATGGGTGTCAAAATTAGCGTGCTATTAGTCAGGACCTGTTGGTAAGCCTCATGGGATATTTTGTGACTAACACGGATAGCAGCTGAGCAGATAATCTTTTTTCCTTTTTTTTTTTTTTTTCCAGCTGCCCTTTGGTTAGGGTTGAATAGACAGGTTAACTCAGTTCAATTTGTTCCAATCACATCTCTTCACATTTTCTGTTTTTCCTTTGACTGTTCAAGTGCCCATCTTTTGTTTCCACTAATGTTTGAAGAGGAGGCTTTAATTTCACGTGAAAGAGCATATTGATGTGTGATGCCAGGGATTTACACCAGAATTGCTGGCATACTCAACTCTGTTTTGGCTGCCTATATGTATTTGGAAATAAGGGTATTAAAAAGGAAGGGGAGACTATTCATCCTAATGCTTAGCTTTATGTGGCTCTTTTAAAAGTTCAAAGCACTGTCCAGACATCATCTAAATAATCTCATGATCTTTTCAGGAATGTAAACAGAGTTTATCTCTGACACTGAAGCAAATTGCTCAAGGGTAGGAGTGGGAAGCTCCACTTCTCTTAGTGCTGCCTACTTTCTAAAGTTACTGGTAGAAATCCATCTCTTCAGCTATGATATGGACAGCAGAATGAATGAGGAAGGGATGCTAAGCAAGAAGGCAAGGTGAAAGCAACTCAGAGATTATTAGATAACAAAAGAATTCCCTGTGGGTAAACATTAATACATATAAAACACTGCTAATTCATGCTAAGCAAGCCTCCTTTTTGACACATTTGTTTATCAGGAGGCGAGTTTAAAGAAAATAGTGTAGACCGATGTTTTCATTTCACTGAATGACAAGAGTGTAACCAAGTATGTAAAATGCTTATGATACACAGCTGGAGAAAAGAAGAGGTAGCCAAGAGACAGGAGGAGTACTCCTCCCATTGTACTAGAGGAAGGGCAATATTTCATTGCTTTTCAAGGAGAAAACCAGAGAAGCCAATGTTGTGGCACCAATGCATTATTTTTAAATATCATTGCAAATGCAGTATCCCACAAAGCTGACAGGATTCCTTATACCAGGACATTTTGAGAAGCCTGCATTATTTATTTATTTATTTATTTTTAATTCAAGAACATATATGGAACTCAAAGTGTATCAATAGTGTCCTCAGTCTACCCTGGAAGCAATTCTGCATCATTTCTGCTCCTAGAGCACTAATTCAGCAGTGCCTGTGCCAGAGAGCAGTGGAGATCATGTCTTTAGACACAAGATTTTTGTGTCAGAAAGTTTTATCCAAAAGTGGTCACAGGTCAAGCAATGATTTTATTCTTCTCCCCCACCTCCCACATTTTGCAAAGAACAGCACATAGGGGTAACTTTATACATGGAGGATGTTCTCTTTCTAAAGTTTTGGGAATCAAAAAATGTTTCTGAGTCATCAAGCTACACCAAAGATGTGCTTAATTAAGGATTGGAACTAAACTTTTTTTGTTAAACTGAACGAAATACATTTCTAATAATTTCAGTAAAAAATGGGGGTAGAAGTGTGTACCATCTGACAAGACTATGACTCAAAGGGGCTCGGCAAGTAGAAATGTAATGCTTTTTCAACCTACACATTTGAGACAGAATCAGTGGTTAAATTCTGAAGTTCAGTTTGGCTTAAATTTTCAGGTGAGTTTGGACCGAGAATCTTGAAGCAGTTGGCTGGGAAAATTGTCAAGCCATCAAGATCGACTCTTCCATCAGTCTGTTTTAGACCTGTCTCACTTCTGCATGTCCCCAGACAGTGCTGTTTGTTGATCCTGATGGATGTGTAAGCCCGAGGAGATGTTGGTGTCGATTCAGTGCTGCCACTACTCTGTGATGTTCTCTGAAGGGTTTTTTTTTCGCCTTTTCTCTTGACTTACTTATCTTTTCCTTCCACAGATCGTCACTCTTTTGCTCTCCTACTAGAGATGAACTAATAGTCAAATATGTGACAGGCTGTCCTGTTGCTCGGATAGGTCCTATCTCATTTTTCTTTAAAAAATGAAAAAATTAATTTCCACAGAACTAACACGAAAGGTCAATGGCTTGCTCCTTTATAAGTGCTTCGCTCTCCCTCTCTCTGCTTCTCTTTCTTCCCCCATGACTTTCTTTTCAAAGTATAATAAATTCCTTTCCTTGTTCTGGGTGTTTTCATCCACTTATAAAATTGACTAATGAATCCTTTGTATAAGTATTAACCTGATCTTTCAAGCAATAAATGGGAATAGAAAAAATGACAAATCTTAGTCCAGGTTGCTGTATTTCATACAAAACAGTTAATAGCATAATATTTAAAGCACGGGATTTTCCTGTCTCAGCTGTGTTGTTACTTTAGGTGTTGCCTATCAGCTCTTTGAAACCAGAGCTTTGAATTAAACTGTTGGCAGACATGGGTCTCCCTGGCAAGAGGTTCCGAAAGGAGGGAGGTGTAATCTAATAAATGTAATGGCTCATTTTTAACCATTTAACCATCTCAAAACCTTGATGTTATTTTGATGGTCTGTCCAATTCTGTGAGAAAGGAGCCAGCTCTTCTGCTGTCTTGTGTTCTTCCATTCAAATCATGCAGCATAAACACATTTCCAACTTGCATGGATTTTTAAATGTAAGATTTGATGAAGTAATCCTATTCTTACCAGATGAATACTGTAACAGGATCCTGTTATACAAATGGTACAGCGTTGTCATAGTTACAAAATTTTCAGTCACAGCAGATTTAAAGAAAGATTTTTAAAAAGTGGCCTCTTCCAGATACCTCTAAAAGGTATCTGGAAGGTATCCCATTCTGCAAGTGGCCATTCTCTCAAAATCAGAACCTTGGAACTTAATCATTTTGATAAACACTTTAGAAATAAAATAAACAGAACAAAAAACATTTCCCCTTCAGGAAGGTTTTCTGATAAATGACTTCCAATCCCTAGAAAGCACATTTTTTTCCTGTTTGAGGTATGGGAAATGAAGTCCTTTCTAAATAATCTTTGTGTTTTCATACAGCTGTTGCCTTTGCAGCATAATATGTTTGAGAGAAGACCTAGTGCCCAAGACAGACCTGGACACCAAAGGCAAGTATATGTGCTTCTGTGTTTTCTTAGCTGTTAGTACCAGAGAGTGCCTAAGAACAGATCAGTTATGTTTATGCATGCAACAGTTGTACCACTGTTTCTAGGACAGATATAGGCTGAAGATAGGAAATGGATGTAAAAGATATACCAGCACAAAGTGGAGGAGTTTGGCATAGCTGTCATCAGAGTGGTAAAAATCCTGTCATTTTGGAGCTCCAAGAACTGTTTAAAGCAAATTACAAATGATAATAAATTAAAATTAACGTAGTTTTAAAGTGGTATTTTGATCTGTCTCATTATACAGGAGAACAAATAGTTTTCCCCTGTAAATACTGTCTGTTGATATGTGTTGTTTCTCCTTAAGAAAGTCATTAGAAGACTAGGTTTCTTCTGCAGTACAAAAAGCTTATACTGTTGCTTTATATATTTCTCAAATACTTTCTAAAAAGCGTAAATTGTACTAGAGAATTTGTTTGGCATTGATAGGCAATTTTCCTTTGTAAGTTCCTCAATGAGAATAATTTTTGGACTGTTCCTGTTATTTAAATCAAATTAGTTTAAAACAAAACAAAAACAACAAGAAACCTCACTCGAGAGGAACATAAACATGCTTGTTTAGTTTCTCAGAGTTATTTTTATGCCGAAGGTAGCCACAATAGAAGATAGCGGTGTTTGTTTTTCAGCAGTTTTTGCACAGTTGCTGAACGTTTCATTCCCTGCTTCCCTGGGTATGCCATGAAGGAGCAGTTCCCAGAGAGAGTTCAGTTCCTGTTTGGCCTTTATTTCATTAATATTTATGTACACAAACATACTGACATGCCAAACAATGGATCTTCATACAGTGCACCAACACACACAGGCATACGTGCTGCCAACATATTGTTTTCTTCGTGGCAGGAAATGATTTCTGAGCTTACTTTGCAGTTAGCTGGGAAGGAACGAAAAGCTGTATATTCTTCTGCTTCGAATCTCATTCCTAGGTGGAGTCAGGAAGATATTTCTAACTTGTTTAATTGGATAAGTTCATCACTGAGTATGGGGATTGTAGGAGGAGTGATAGGACTTGACTGGTTTTAGTATTGGCTCCTAAAAGAAACAGGTTTTCTAATAGGATTGAAGACTGACCTATTTCCCTGTTTTGACAGGAATGCTCCCTCCTGTTAAAACCTTCTCACTTGGGGAAGAATGGGAGTTACAGCAGCCAGGTTTCCCTCTTGTTTCCTCCCAGTGGTGTAATTGCAGCTTTCCATAAGCAAGTATTCTCATTTTTAATGCAAAAGTTAAATTCAGAGTTGTGATGACTAACTGTCATTTTGTCTTCGAGCTATTAAAGGTTGAAGTTTCTCAGATGAAACAGTGTGGCCAACTTTTGTTAGGACTGATGTGGTTGCCCTGCCTCTGCTTCCTGCACCTTTCCAAAAATGTTTATTCAGAAACTTTGTTCCAGGTGTCTTCCTGCAAGTGGAAAAGCTCTTGTAGCCCCACACCCCATTGCTCTTCATGAGTGCTGGGCCTTGGGTTCTGCTCAGTGTTGGTGTTACTTCCCAAAGAGCAAGAGAAAGGCTTTGTCTCTGTCCTTCATAGCAGATATGAGTTTAACCCTCAATTCCTTATATCTTGATTTGTTCATTGTTCAAGAAAATTTAAAAAGACCATAGAGTTTTTCTAGAAGTGTGATTAGGGGAGATGTGATTAGGGGAGGAAAGAAAGCAGTATGTTTGACTGCCAGGGTCTCTGCTAACATGACAGTGATCAGTTCAGCTTGCAAGCAAGCTGGTGCTTCGTGTGCAGGAGCTTTAAATTGAGAAATGCAATAGAAAATGAAATTTTGAGGGCTTTGAAAGAACGACATGGTTAGTTAAATCTGTGAGGGCAGTGAGAGAAGGCCCCTCTTGAGAGGTAGGTAGGAGGTTTTTAGAAAGAGACCTTCCATCATTGTTAGACTTGTTGAAGTCAGCAGTGCATAAGGACCGGCAAACACTATGAAGATGTTTCTCGTGCTGACTGCCCCATCAGTTGACCAGTTTTTGGCACCCTTGTTAGTATTCATGGCACATTGTGTACATGAGGCATCACAACACTAATCATTCCACCTTGGTGAAAGGGGGAGTGTGGCTCTGGAGGTGGATACAGACCCACTCTAAATGGGGAGAGCTATGGGCTGTCTCATGTGATTGGAAGTTCACTCTGCTGTGGTGTGACTCAAGTTCTCCCCTCAGAGTAGAAGGGTGGGTGCTTCCTGCATCCGCTAGAGATACTCCATTTTCTCAAGACAAGTGCTGTGGGTGTGCACCATAACCATTCTTCTGGGACTTCTGGAAAAGATGGCCAGATAGAGAAAGATGGTTGAAAACTTAGTGCTGAGAAGGCCAGTTTTATTTGAAGACCCCCTTTTTTCTCTCCTCTCCCTCCATTCCTCATTCTCCTTCATTAAAGCCATGCCTGGTTCATTCATCTCAGGGAGGGTGTACTGTAGCACCAGTGTGGAGAAAATCTTTGTTTAAGCTTGACCTGCTGCATCAATTGACAGCTTTATCATCTGGAGCCATCAAGCTAGTACCTTTTAAATGAAGCTCTGATGTAATTAAAAGCTTAAAAAAAAAAAAAAAGGTAGTAAAACTGCATCACTGTGTTGTGAGACCATCTTTCTATAAAACTAATTAAGTTATTCAAATATCCTCCAACCTCAGGCAAAGTAGCTCTAACTGCAGAATGAGCTTGCAAGGACAGAGAAGCACAGAAATTGAAAAGAAATCTCTCTATTAAGCCCCCCAGTTCTTGTCGTCAATGTTTTTTGTCTTGTTTCAGTGACCTGGCACAAATGGAAAGAAAAAAAATATAGTAGGCATGTTGATGATCATGGAAAGCAGAGCTGCATACTTTCTGTATGCAGAGCTCATGATGGAGATATGCATTAGAAATGTATCTTGTTTTGGAATGAAAAGGATTTAGTGAATTGTTGGGAATAGTCTCAGTTCTCTCTCTTCCCTGATACTCATAATGCTGCTGTGAATATAGAAGTGCAGATAATCTAACTGTCTTTACTAGCTGCTGGTGATGGGCTCTTTATTTTCACAGTCATTTGAATTTCACTGAGTTTCTCTTGTTTAAGCAAGAACTACCTATTACTTTACAGTATTTCTGTATATATAGTATTTTTCAGTGTACAGTGCTCTTTACTGTTGTAAAAGAGAAATTTTGACCTTAGCAGCTGGAGTGGCATAGGCAGGCTGTGAAAGGATGCCTGTCTGGGGATAGTTTGTGGAAATGTTCTGCCTGCACACAAGAGATGGCAAGAACACTTCTGGAGGAGCATGTGCAGGAGCAAAGTTGCTCTGCTGTTGGAATAATACTAACATTTTCTGAGATTGCAGTCTGGAAAGCTGCATGACGCCTTGCAAATTGAGCAAATTTGCTCATATTCCATTCCCCTTCCACATCTGGTTAACAACAGCCATCCAAAAGTTTTCCCTGACTGTTGAGGTGGGTACTTGTATAAGATGAGTGGGCTGAGTAGCAGGGAATTGGATGTATGAAGCTCTGTTTTAACAATGAACTACAGATTGTGACTTTGGCAAGTTCTTTGACTGCTTTTTTGTTCAATATCTTCATGAATAAAATGTGCTTTGAGGTCTCTAAATGAAGTAGGTTATGTAATAGATAAAACTTCTAGAAAGGCGGAGACAATAGAGGTTATTTTAATGTAAATGCCTCATTGGAAAGCAGTGAAACTGTTAGAAAATTAAATGAACAGTATGCTTCGATCCAAGCTAATGAACAAGTCTGTCTTCTCTTATGTTTAATGAACTGAGTCTTGATTATTTTTGTTGTTGTTTAACCAGGTTCAAAAGGTAATTAAAACATCTCTACTGGAAAATAACGCCCACAATGCATACAGTAATAGTGGGTGAGTTGGGACTTCTTACCAGAGATTAGCATAAATCCAATGTAAGGATACAGAATAGCCCAGCTCAGAAATATTTGTACTACATTTGGTTATCACCAGAGTATGAACATCCGTGAGCCTATGGTTTTCATTTGGGCTCATTGGAGGGAAAAAAAAAAAAAAGGTCTGGGTTCCCTCTTAACTTTATATTCGGAGTGCCACCTGATGAGATGAAATGGGAAAATAAAATTATGCTATTCCAAAGTTGAGAATTAATCACAGTTAGAGTAAAATAGTTGAAGTTACCTTGGGGGTTTCTGGAGAAGGTTAAGAGTTTGGAATTTGGCAAAAATACAGGAAAAAGGCTTGGGGAAAGGAGAGAGATTTTCTGTTGGCAGAAGATACCTTTTCCTTCTCTTTTGGTTCCTGGAATATTATTTGGTTCCTAAGAGTAAAGAAATAATTGTCATCACAGAATAATTGTATCACTGAACAGTTTAGACTGGAAGGGACCTCTGGAAGCCATCTGGGTCCAACCTTCTGCTTGAAGCAGGTACAATTAGATCTGGGTCAAATTAGATCTGCTTACTCAAGGCCTCATCCAGCCCAGGTGTGATTGTCTCCAGTAAAGGGGCTTTCACACACTCTGGGCCTGTGCCATTTTGTGGAAAAGTGACTTCATTGTGAAAAAAGATTTTGTTTGCATGTGACTGGGATTTCCCACATTCCAACTTGTCTGTTGCCTCTTGCAGTTTCACAGTGCACTTCCAAGGCTGGCTCTGTCTCCTCCACGCTTTTTCATAAGGTGGTTGTAGGCATCTGCCCTTAGACTTCTCCTCCTGGAGCTGAACAAACCCAGTAGTTTCGACCTCTCATGTGCCATGGGTTCTGTTCAAGGGAATATGACAACTGGAAACTCATTGTTGAATTGCTTCATTGCCATTTACTCAGAGATGTAGACTTGGTTTTTGAGATACCTTGAAAATACTAATTAAAATTTTAAGTTGCTTTTGTTATCCTCAGCAAAGCAATAAAGAACCTGGGACATGAAGGGGCTAAATATCTTGCTCAAGGTCTGGGGCTGAGAACAGTATGCAGAAATCTGGAATTGCAGCCATTGTCCTGTAGCCTGTCCTGGGACCTGCTTTGCAAAATAAACTTTTATTTTAACAGAAAAGGCCACTTGTTTTTACAGTTCTGGATCAGTTTTTAGGCCTGTCCTCACCAAAAAAATGTCTATGTCGATTGAGAACGTTAACATTAAATCATATGCTTTGCTTTGCAGAGAAAGGAATCTTCCTTAAGCAACCAAAATTACAAAAGTACATGATATGCAGAGGCTGACTACAGCGAAACATGCGAGTAGCAGCGGGGCTGGTGACCATGTACCTTGTTACCTTAAACACATCCTTTGGCTAGAGCAGTGTGGTGCTCCTGCTTTGACAGAGCAGCAGTGTATCCACTCTTAATCAGTGTGCACCATGAAAAGAACTGCTACGTTGTGTAATAAGCTTTTGTAACAAGATGAGCCCTGCAAAAATTCAGAAGCTTTATAGATTTAACAGCCTCTATGGGTATTAAAGTGGGTTGACTGACAAAGCAGAGGAACAAAAGGTAGCTCTGAATGGAATTATTAAAGTCTGAACAATGGGGTTACATACCATCAGGTTTAGTGCACAGTAGATGGGTATGAGTCACTGTTTTCAGATTTATTTAGATTTGTGTTGCATAAGGGAGATAAAGAGGAAAGTTGTATGGTTGCAATTATTCATATTTAATATCTAATCCCAGTGATGCTTAAGTCATATGGCAGGGCATTGCTCTTGCCAGGATATTTATTTTTTTCAGGTAATCCCTGGCATAATTTTTTTTTCTACTGAAGTCTCTTGAGAATAAAAAGATATCCTTTCTTTTAAACCAGGGGATGCTGTTTTACTCTGTGCCCTTTGTGTTTAAGCTGATAAACTCATAGTGAGAAGAGTTTGTGCTTCTTGCTTTAAAGTTGAAAATGCCTTAAATGTTGTAACTGGCAGAACCTAGCAAAGGAGAATGAAGGGGGAAAAATAAACTTTTTTTTTTTTCTTTAAATGTCACAGTGTCTACGCAAGGAAAGCTTTCTCATCTGAATGTGGTCTCCTAATACTGATTCTGAGTGAGTGGGAGGATTCCTCCTTCTGGTCTCTCAGGTACATTGGTATGCTATTTACAACTATGCTGTAAAAATTCTTCTTTTGATGAAATGGTTGGATACTACAGTTTTGAGTTGTTTGCATGCCTTTCCTTCCAGTCCATGTTTCCATGATGTGAGACCTGACACATCTCTTGTTCAGGGTACATAGGTCCCCTTTGAAAGGAACTTCACAAGGGATGATTCTGAGGCATGGATGTTTTGGTAGCCGTAACTGCTGATTCACAAAGAAATCAAATGTCCATTGATGTTTTAGGCAGAAACATACCTTGGCCTTGCCAAGACTCTTTTTAGATGGATCTTTTTTTAACACCCTTCAATACCTGTTGGTATTCTTATTGTCCCATATGCTAAAGAATTTTTTTTATCTTTCAGTCCAGTATTTCTGCATCTGGCAATATGCTAGAGCAAGCTGTGGACTTTTCAGATCAATTATGTCTTACAAGTTGGAACATAAGCTTTTAAAACATTATGCCACAGGTTATCTGCAGAGCTAAGAAGTCCACTGAATGACCATCTTAGAGTCATGTTTAGTACCCCCTTGTATTAAACTGGGACCAGCTGGTTGGCTCCCTACTAATTTTTCCAATGTAAATAAGCTGACTCCTTTTGTGATCTTTCTTGAAGTCACCTTCTGCACTTGCTTTCATGTTTTGTGAGTTTGGATGATAAAATTACACACAAATGAAGTCTCACAGTGTCAGTACAACGGTACTAGTGCTTGCATGGTTTTAACGGGAAGCTTTTGATGTGCCAAAGGTTGGGTTTGCTTTTTTCTTTGTTCATTGCATCACGTTATCAGTTCATGGACATCTTGTTTCAGATTAATACATTCAATATCTTTATTGCTAACTGAGGCAAAATATTAATTTATGTTTGGGGGCTATATCTCTATAACATAACCTCAATTCCATTCTTGTTACACAGTAGAAAGAAACTCTCACAATTTTAAAAGGAACTACTTAGCCTTTTGGGGGAAACAGGCAACAAAAAACAAACATGAATGCAGTTCATGCAGGTTTTTTGCATTTACGATCAACTAACAATTAACATCAGTGGTTCCATTTGTTCCCCTCTTTACCTCCCTTTTACTTGTTCATTTGCTTACAATGTAGGAATGTGCTTGATAGGTTGTTTTCCTGTGTAGTTGCTTTGAGACTAATTGCTGATATCCTGGGGATCACTGGACCACTGGTTAAGAAGCAGTGATAGAACAGGTTTGTATTTCCTCTAACAAATATTGTAATGTGTTTATTTTTATGGATTTTTATTTTAAAACTTTTAACTTCCCATTTTTGTTTTATTTTGCAAGATCTAACTCAACCTCAGTTAAGCAACTTGTAGTTTACCATACATCTGGCCTCCAAGACATGTTTATCATCTGTGTTCCTTCTCCTTTATGCTTCCATCTAGTATTAAGCAGTCTTTTGCTCCTTTGATTAAAAGAAACCCTAAGCTTTGTATGTATTAAAGCTCCTGGCTTCATCAGTTTCTGATTTCAATATGTGGAGTGTGTATGAAAGCAGATATTGAGAAAGCTGTGTTTAGAACACAAGAGTATGTCATAGATAAAACTACTTCTAAAGAAAAGTGAATTAGATGTGTGGAAACATGTGCCTTGCTGCTGCTATAAGGCAGGCTCTTGCACAGTAAGGTTTGCCTTTGGATTATTAAATGTATACACTCAGCATTCAAGAAAATAATACTCTACCCAGTGCAGCAGACCACCAGCCTACTGGTACAAGCAGCTTCGTCTATGGCCATCCATCATTTCCTTATTAACAATTTCCCTGCTTATTTTTTAATAGTATTTATGTAAGAAAAGAAGACATTGTACATGGGAGCAGATGTACAAAACCCACAAGTGAGCTCATGAATCCAAAAACTATGCAGCATCAACACATCTTATTTTGTAAAATGTCAAAAGGCAGCACTGGAAACTGAAGTCCTTTCTCAGCGGGGTATATTCAGCCTAGGCAACACGCATAAGCAGATTGCTCGTTGGCTTGCTCTGTTTCAGACAGCTTTAGTGTCTTTCAAGCTGTTTCTGTAGAGGCATCCACAAAATTGAGATATTCCAGATCAGTCAGTCATTGAGTACTTTATGAAGGCTATGCCTCAACTTTAGCCATATACAGTGTTTGGTTTTTGATGCAAAACATGCCCGTCTGGAGCTAAGCTGAATTTATGCATTCCTTTTCTGCTTGCTAGGGAAACAGTCATGAGATAATCCCTGCTTTCTAGAGCAAGTAGCACAGGTAAGCCTTGTGCATTTATGAACATAGATCTAATGCAACCTCTGTTAAGAGTCTGATCCTTTGCAATTGTTACAATAATGCTGTAGTGAAGTAGAAAAGATAATTAGAGATGTTAATGTAAAAAAAAAAAAAAAAAGCTGGCAATGCCTTGCTTTTCCTATGGATATCTTGTTTTCAAGTCATTCTTAAAGTGAAAATACCATTTTCATATCCCTCTCAAGGTCTGCGGATGCGCTTATTTGGAGGTCAGTGAAAGCTAAGCTGATTCATAAAAATGAATACTCTGTGCTGAAAAATACTTAAGCTAAGTTAACACAAGACATAAATCCAAAACTGCTTCCGTAAGGAGTTGAGTAACTGTTTCTTGCAGTTATTTTTATCACAATACTCAGCATTATGGAAGTGTTTGTGTGTTTTAATAATACAAGAGATTTTCTGTCAATTAAGTGTGTATTATTATAGTTCTAGTGCAAGATTTTAAATGTGGAACTTTAGAATCTTGTGACTACTGTTTATGAGCATGTTTGGCCTGATTTAAAAAAATAGAAATTTCAGCCTTTGATTCATCTGCTGGGGAAAAAAAAAAAAAAGAACAAATGAGCATACTCTTTGCTGCAGGTGCTTTCGAGATGACTGGGAAGGACTGTGTCTCAGAGGGGGAGCAGTTGCATTTACGTCCATGATTTATCATTTTTAAGTATTCAAGAAACTTGTGAAAGATGCAAATGTTAAAATTGTTTTAAAAACTGTGATTAGCTGGGTTGTGGGGGATGCTTATGTAGGACTGGCCTTTTTTGGAGCCACACAGATATTCTTGGGCTGGGTGGTCTTCACAATTTTGACTTTTTTATTTATGAAAGTTCTGACTCTTATACGATCAGCTAAATCTGAAATCTGGGACTGGTTATAAAATATAATGAGATTTGGTAACTATGTGAGTGCTTGCTCAGTATGGCCGGGCATGTTAAATAACACCAGGTCATGGTGGGGTATACTCATGAAGAACAGTGGGTTGTTCTCGAAAGAATGGGTCATGGGCAGGAGATTGCCTTTTTGGATAAAATGACTGAAATGCCAGTAGATGGCAATGAAGAATCCACAGCATCTAGAGTTTGTAGCATAATAATGCCCCCTGTGTTTTACACACAGTGTATATTTCATAGCCCTTTACATTCAGCTTGTAGTAGTTGCATATTTTGAAAGCCTATTTGTAGACCACTGCATAGTAAACATTATTTTTACTAATTTCATGTATTTAATCAGACTGCCACAAAGATCCTTAGCCCTGTATTTTTTTCAAAACTCTGGGAAAAAATATTAATTCCCGCTGCATGAATATACTTAATACTAGAGCTTGCGGTTCAACCCATGGCCTGCTACTTCCTGCCTACAGATTATTTATAATTCCAGTTAGTGAAATTACAGTTGCTTCACTGTCAGAGCAAAAAATTAAACACAATGTATCAAATGCAATTTTTGCATTTCATGTAGAGCTCTTTACTAATATCAAAATACAATGTAACTGGGAATATAGGCAAAAACGCGGAGCAAATCCAAACAATTCAGAGTCCAGCTCTGCTGCTTTTAATTTCACCAACTGCCTTTTTAAAATCCTCAGAGCTGTTGGTGTTATTGTTTAACAAAACCCAAAGAAAATGGGAAGGTTATTAACAGTTTGGAGGTTTGTCAGTATCCTTTCAATATTTAAAAAGGGTAAAAAGGTGACCCAGAAAGTTAAGGGACTGTTTGCTTGGTGTCAGTTCTGGTAAAAGTCATAGGACAGTTACTTAAGACTCTCTCAACAAAGAATTAGAGGCTAAAAATATATTCAGTGCCCATCAGTAGGTTTTCACGGAAGGTAGGTTTTGTTGAACAAGCAATGTGTCTGTTTTTGGTTGAATGATGGAACTGGCTGAGTTAATGTCACGTGGCATTGTGATTGAGAAAACCTGCACTTGGTGGAATAAAGAGGTGGAATATTAGATGAACTAACAGGTCGGCTTACTGACAGCGTTTGATGATCATCGAGGCAGTGACCAAGGCAGTTTCTGGTAGAGTTCCGTGGGATCTCATTTGTTTTCTACATTCTGCAATCGTGTGCAAACCTGGTCAAAATTCAAATGCATCTCTACAGCTTCTACCCCAAGCAAAGACTTGGGTAGAGTTTCCTCAGATTCTCTCTAGATCTGTGAGGATAACAACTCAGAACCCAAACACCAGGCATCTAGCTGCTTACTTAGCCCTTCCACCCGTCCCAAGGAGTCAGGAATCACCAATATGAGCTGCTGGTGGGGCCTGAAGGGGCTGTGCTAATCTCTGCTGTAGGATCAAGAGGGGCATGCGTGCCAGTCTAGTGTCTTCCATAAGTGTTAAATTTATATTTTTCTATACAACGTTGCTAATATTGCTTCCATATTTTGTAATGCTGGTCTTCCTGTTAGGTTTCTGTAAACAGGCATGGTCAAATTCATAACTGTCTGGTAGTTATACTGAATATTTTTGCCAGTTTTTGATTACGAACAGTAAAATCATAATACCTTCCACAAAACTTGTTCTGCTCGTAGGCAGGTGATACTACCCTAGAGACTTCAAGGGGAGCAGAAGAAAGGAAGTTTGGACAGAGAGAGGGGACATCTTGCTGTATGTCCTATTGTTTCTATTTAAGAGTGGGCAAAGGAAATAGCAATATTAATAATTGTTAATCCGTGAAAGAGAAAGTAAAGCTTCTTCAAAATAATCTGTAAAGCAGCAAAGTAAAAGCATAATCTCTGTTTTACTGCTGGAAAAACATAGGTTTATGTATTTTTTTTTTCAAAGTCACAAGAAGTATCTGTTTTGGAAACAGGCGTTTCTGGCTAACAGTTCTGTTTCATGTTAATTTACACCCTTCCCTGTTCATATTTTAATTAAGGGAAAAGAATAGGTATAAGAACCTACAAAATAGTATATAAATGCATATTTTCAAAAGCAAGTCTTTCAGCCCCAAGACACCAATCGTAGGTTAAGGAACTTTATCAAAAAGAATAAGTGGATTGCAGCTACACAGGTATGTTTCTGAACACAAAAGAAATGTTTCTCCTCCATGGTTATGATCACTCTTAGTTACAGTGGATGTCCTTTTTAATGTGACACTTGGCAGGAAAGTGCCGTTCTTGCATGCTTTGCGTACTGCAAGTGATTCTTAAATGCAGAAAGCAGCGCCAGATGCAGCATTTCCCTATGCTAACCTCTGACGGCGGCGATGCAGCAGAAATAGCTTGTACATACAGGTGCTAACAACCCAATCTTGGATAAGCAGGTGTGCGTATTCCCAGCAGCCCTTACTTTTTGGATTAATCTGTTGTAAAGGCCTCCACCTTGTGGCTAGCAGTGTAAAACGTGCAGCCTTCTCGAGTTATAAGCATCATCAATTTCCTGTAATTTGAACACTTCAGAAGTCAAGCTGCACATTTTACGGTTGCCTCCTGACTTCGCTAGATAGCCTTTGTGAATCCTTAAAGACGTGCATACATGTGAAAGATGGTCGTCTGCCAGGCTCTTCTGAGACTCAGTTCCAGGATTCGTCTGAGTGACAAAAATGTGGTGTCCAGTGTAAGTGAGAAGAGATGTGCTAAAGCTCTACACCACTCTGTGCAGCAAAGCCAAATTTTCAGGCTATGCTGCAGTGCAGGGCCAATTAGTTTCACATCTGCTGATTACCCTAAAACAGCAGAGTCTAACTGAGATGCTGTGAGACTTGCGAGCCCTTATCTCTAGGATGACATGCACAAAGAAAAGATCCTGTGTTTAAGTTTGAGCTGGTAATTAGAAAAGCTGTTTGTAAGCATATTGGATCCAGTAAAAGACAATACTTAAGCTGTTTATAAAGTATATCAATGAATTCACTTTTCACAGTGGGTCCTGAGTGAAAAATTTTGCACAAAATGAGAACTCATCTGTACAGAAATTGTCACCAACATAGCTAACCCTGTTTCACATTAATTCCCTTAGGGTGTCTATGTGGCTGCAGCAGGTGGGCACAGATGCATGCATTCATGCTGAGAGGATGCTGGAGCAGAGGTTATTTCTAGGTTGGTGTGTGTGAAGCTGTGCATAGAGAACTCTGTCTGCAAGGAAGCTGGTGTTAGGGACAAAATCTGCCATCACGTGCCTGTTCTGCAGAGATCAGGATAGGAAAGAGTTCAGGTAGGGCAATACCACTTTGCTTAATGGCAAGCCATGTCACTGTACAAGAGTGTACAGAGTTGGCAGGTCATTCACCCTTGTAAGAAAATAAAAATACCCACCATATCACATGAAGCAACCTCCTTTTGACTTTCTGTTTGGTGGCATAGGTCACTTACCACTAGTAGGATTTAGAAGCCATTATTGTGACACTTGGATTTTTATTTTGTCACTAAATGCCCATGGAGGATGCCATAAAAGACAATATTTTCAGATAGACCTAGGCTTTTATCTCTGTCTGTGTCATATGGAATACCTTATTTGTGCTGGTAGGCTTTTGTTCAAGATCGCCTTGTACTGATCTTTGCTAGTCTTTAAAGGGTGCCTTTTAGGGGCAAGAAAACAGCAGCCGTAAGAGAGAGGCTCTGTCTTCAAAGGCAGAATATCATTTCACATCAGCCTTTGCTGTGGTCATTTCTACTGAGCACCAAAAGATGCACTGCAGTGTTGGTGCCTGTTGCACACCTGCGAACAGGAAGAAATTCTTGTGTTTAAAGGACAAGGCAGTGCAGTTCATAAGCACTGGATTGCCATAGCACTCAGTGTGCAATGAAATGGCACTGCCTGGAAGCTCAGCTGAACTTTTTGCTGAAAAATGTCACTGATATTTCTAGAGCTTGACATTTGGAGTCTCCAGACACAATGTGCACATCTAGTAGGGATTCAGTTCTCTGTCTTGTTTCTAAATGAGATTAAAATGAATATGAGGATGCTGTTTGCATTCCTGTGCATTGTTGTGTGAGCGTTTCTTCTTCTTTGGCAGAACTTTCTCTCTGGGGCCAGCAACAGGACCCGAGGGAATGGCATGGAGCTGTGACAGGAGTGTCAGGCTGGGTGTTAGGGAAAGGTTCTGCACCGAGAGGTGGTCAGTCAATGGATTCAGAAAATCTCGTGGTGGAAATTCAGTACGTGGTTAGGAGACATGAAGAAGTTTAGCTGGCTACATCTAATCTGCCAGGTAGACTCATGCACTCCCTCACACTGAGTCGCAGCTTATTCTGATTATGATCACGCTGGCTGTATAAAAGGCAACGGTCTGATCCGAAGATGGCTGAAAAGCAAATAGAAGAAGCCCATTCATCTCAGTGAGCATCAGTCCAGGCCAGTGATGAGTTATGATTTCTATTTAGCTGTGATCAGGATTATTTCTGAACCCTTTCTGCATAG
The DNA here is from genome assembly GCF_013377495.2 of Cygnus atratus. Lineage (NCBI taxonomy): Eukaryota > Metazoa > Chordata > Aves > Anseriformes > Anatidae > Cygnus > Cygnus atratus. The sequence continues at coordinate 15,596,215 of NC_066369.1, read as the reverse complement.
CAGACAATCTTTGGTTTTCAGATGCTTAGTCCTAGGAACTTGAAGCCAGTAGGTAAATCTTACCTGAGAGACATGTGGCAAGAAAGGAGCATTTAAATATGAATTTGTCTTTCCAAGTGTAGCCATGGTAATTTGCTTACAAGCACTCAGAAAAATTTCTTGGGTATAGGCCAGCAGCTGTCATTGCAGGAACAATTAGTTCTCCAGCTCAGCCAATGTTAGTTATTCATGATGCAAACTTATAAAGATCTGCTGGGGTTCTTTAGAAAGGGCTTGTCATGAAGTTATACAAAATAAGGAGAAAACACAGCTAACTCATTTGGACCAGAGACAAACCACAGGCAATGACCAAATGACTTGATGCTCTGCTGAGCTAGAGTAGAACGGGCTTGCTTCTCTCACATGCCGCTGTGTTTTGGCTACAAACCAAATTTCTCTCTCGCAAGTTAGTCTTCATAAGAGAAGTTGAGCCTGTGACATGGCACCTTCAAATCTTATCTTAAACCATGGTCTTGAAGCAGTGACAGGAACCACTGCCATGCTATGATAGCAGCTGAGGGATCCAGCAACTGTATTAAAAGTGTTGCTGCTGCTTTCTCTGCTGCTGTCTTGTGGTTTCATTTGCCATGCTGCTGCAGAGGCATCCCAGTACCCATGCAGGACCTCATTTTATGCCCGCTGTGGTTGCAGACAAGCCACCTGGCTGTGGTACGCTTTTTGTAAGGTAAAGCCAAAGAGCCTGCAAGGGTTGTGTAGAAGTCCAGCTGCGTTTGTGGGTATTTGTGCAAGCAATTAGATTTTATTGAGTCCCAGTATATGAGCCTGAAATCTTGCCATCAGAAATCAGTTTATAACTCCTCAGATAACTTCTGCTTTTAGTTAGCATGGAAGCGCTGTACGGACAGAGCTTTTTAGGGGCACCAGGTCGGAGTTCAGTCCTGTCAGACGCAGGAGCTGGCAAAGCATGTGGAAAGTAGAAGAAATGGAGGGAAGAGCTGACCCATGACAGCTCTTGGCTGCTCTGAGAAATTTGGCTCCTCGCTCCCACACGCAGCATCCTTGCGAGTGGCTATGGCTGGAACCCAAAGGCAGGGTGTGGCAGCTAAGCAACCCTCATTCTGAGGGAGCTTTACGTGAGGCCCACTCTTTCAGTTCTTACCAAGGCAATACCACCTCCCCTCTCTCCAAATCCTTCCCATAGTCTCTCTGAAGGACTACCAGTCCCACAGTGGGACAGACTTTTGCGTCCTTATCTCTGGAGTGGCAAAAAGAGGAAAAACAAAACACCACCAGCAAAACGCTTTCTCATACTGACAGGTTTTATGGCTTTACACAGAATCATAGAGTGATAGAATATCCCAAATTGGAAGGGACCCACAAGGATCACCAAGTCCAACTCCTGGCACCACACAGGTCTACCCAAAAGTTCAGACCATAATATGACTGAGAGCACAGTCCAAACCCTTCTTAAACTCTAACAGGCTTGGTGCCATGACTGTGTCCCTGGGGAGCCTGTTCCAGTGTACGACCACCCTCTCGGTGAAGAACCTTTTTCTGATATCCAGCCTGAACCCCCCCCCTGTTGCAGCTCGATACCATTCCCTTGGGTCCTATCACCGGTCACTAAAAAGAAAAGATCGGTGCCTGCCCCTCCACTCCCCCTTGTGAGGAAGCTGTAGGCCGCGATGAGGTCTCCCCTCAGCCTCCTATTTTCCAGGCTGAACAGGCCCAGTGACCTCAGCCACTCCTCATACATCTTCCCCCCTAGGCCCTTCACCATCGTTGTAGCCCTTCTCTGGACACTCTCCAATAGTTTCACATCCTTTTTGTACTGTGGTGCCCAGAACTGCACACAGTACTCGAGGTGAGGCCGCACCAGTGCAGAGCAGGACAATCACTTCCCTCGACTGACTAGCAATGCCGTGCTTGATTGCTTTTTACATGTTTAGTTACTAAACACAGTATGTGATGCCCTGCTTTCTTTTCTGTCCTTGCTTGTTCAAAGAATTGTGTTGTGAAAAAACACTAGATTATTCTACAGTTGCGTATGGGTAAAAACTATTTTTTTTTAAATCAGAGTAGGAGACTGTTAAGTTGCTACTAAATAATGTAGTCTGACCTTCAATATGTCATTGATTATTCATATTAAATTAGATGCCCTTTTTTTTTTTTGTTTGAATCTGTTGCCCATAATGGATATATATTTCAACTAATTGAATCAGATTTGATAAACTAGCCAGGAGAAATAGCATGGTTTTTAGTTTAAGTGTAGTTAGTTTAACTTTTGCTGGAACGCTTGCTTTAAATGGCTCTTGAAAACTGAAATAGCATGGATCTAACAAGGACAGTTGTGTATATATGTTGTAGCACCCCAGTAAAAATACTGTACCTGTACTGTACTGTAGCTGTAGTGCATGAACAATCAAGAACATGAAATGATACCTGAAAATATGTCAGAAAATGGGTTGTATATAGGGAAACCTGTGGCTTGTGGTCTCCAGCTTTTGTAGCTGGAGGGCTGTACATGGCTTTTTTGTTCAACCAGATATTTCTCCTGCTTCTTGTAGTGCCTGAAGAAGTGAAACTCTGAGTGGCGGGACATATTTGTGGTTGGAGACACCAAAGTACCTGGCTAGTGGCATATACAGAGACTTGTAGGAAATATTAAAATTGAAGTTTTTCATCTGACAAGGGAAAATAAATAATAATCCTAATAACAGGGACCTGGCTGCTCAGCTTGCTCAGTGGATTCAAGGAGGTGAGTTGAAGAGCTGTGTGCTCAGATGTCCCACCACGCTCTGGATGGTGCTGTCAGCGCTGGGCTGAGTGCCTCGCCCCATGTTTACCTCAGCATCCCTCATGGGGTGTGGGCCAGGCTCGTC